>NC_079192.1:252622623-252928873 GCF_029499605.1 Hyla sarda
ATGGCCGACCCCCGCAGCGCGAAAACAGCGTTCGGAACATTTACTTCCGAACGCTGGCCAGTGGAGTACCCTTTAAAGTGCCTCAAAATCCACATGTAACTCATGCGGTTTTTAAGCAAGTGCCTAGGGCAGCACAAACTATAAATACGGCCCACTACTGACACTGGTGCACTCTTAATAGAAGAGTGAGAACTCTCATAGATTATCATAAGCCATACCTCTGTTTTAGTTTAAAATGATCAGTACACATTTTCATTCTCTCAATGTATTTAATACATTTCCATTCACTGAACCCTACAAGAGATTTTATTGAAGCATAATACTAAGTATATTGGAAAGTTACACCACTTTAAGGCAATAATTATGTTTGTTTACATAAAACCGCCAAACCCCTTTAATGTTGCCAAAGTAAAGTCTGCTGGATAGCCTTAGTCTTCTCAGTTTTAGTCATTTTACATAGATGCTGGTTAAACACAATACCCTAGATCCACAGACCACATGATCTAAAATAGATTGCATTTTAGATCATGTGATAAGATCTCTTTTTTCCTCCAGAAATTGAGCGCAAAATAGAGTGCATGCTTTCTATGGAAACATGTTGAATCAATGTTAACGTCTTTCTTCTTACTCAACATTTAGCTCAGCCATTCGCACCTCTGATCAAGAATATCACTGCTGCGGAAACATCAGCTACTGTCGTGTGGAATTTTGAGTACTTAGAGACCAAGATCTTTGTTAAATATGTAGAATTGAGTAAGAACCTATTTCAGTAAATTGCAACCATAGCTTTATCAGAGACCCGTTAAAATCTAGTCAGAATAAATCTTAGGATAATGCCACGTGAGCCGAATTCCAATTATGGATGATGGAATGCCATAAGTCACTACTTACCTGGCATTAATGGTTGAGAGCCCCCTAATGTGTATAATATTGAATAGGAACACATGTATTGTGAGTGTTCTTCTATGTCACAGTCTGGTTACTGGAAAGTCCCTTTGCCTTTTATTCTTACTATAAAAAACTTAAACAGTTGCATTGGGTGCAGTTCACTTTGCCTAACTAAAATTGACTATTCATCTGAATCCTGTCCAGTTGGATAATGACTTCAAGCTCAGTTTTGTAGTCTATAATAACGTTTTCCTTGCATGCTACTTGAGTGCAATTGACCAGAACCTATACGCAGTACATACGAATAATGACATAAGTTATTCCTATGTTGTCTGAAATTCTTCTAGACAAAGAAGACTGGAAAGAGGAAATTATAAATGCTACTCAGAGCGGCTTTGTATTAAATGGTTTAACTCCAGGAACATCATATAGAGTTCGGGTTTCTTCTGATGGTCGTACAGATTCAGAAGAAATATTTCAGACAGGTCCAGGTGAGGCATTTGTGCAGCAACCCATGTGCCTCACACAAATCTCTCCTCTATGTTGGTGGAGTGGAACATCTCCCATCATGACAATGGAAAGGACAGCTGCTAAAACGTTGTGTTTCCTGTGTGTTCATATTGTATCTCATGACACCTGTAACCAATAATGAACTTAGGGGATTTTGACATTTAGGTCAACTTTATCAAGATGTTGATCTGATATTTTGAATATGAGGTTTCTACATTTATAAAAATACTTGAAATAACAAAGTACAAGAGGTACTGTTAGAAGTGTGCAGTCATGAATTTTGGAATAGGTGGTATAATGCACTGGATATGTTTCTTGTTGAGTGTAAAGTTGGAGAATTAATCCTCATACTCCTAAATATTGGTAACTGAAGTTAAAGTTGATTTTTGTTTTTGTTTTAAATGATGTCCATAAAAGTGTGACCCACTCTCATTTGTGCAACCTCATAAAACTGAAGTCACACAGAAGGTTCAGTAAGGAACAATGGCCCCGCTCCTCATTATCACCCCCCAAGAATGATTCATATTCCCTCAGCCTTATTATTACATCAACTCAGCCTGATAAACGCATCCAAAGCCTGATTCATGTTCCCTCGGCCTCATATTCACACCCTCTGAGCCTAGCATTCACACCTCTATGAAATGCATTTTACACTCACCTGACTATTCGGGGAGTACAGAGAGTAAATTAAATAATAAAATCCATATATCTTAAATGAGAGAGGGGCTGGTGGCATTGCACCAAAATAAAAACAGCATTGGTATCAGGACACCAAGCCTACAAAATGGTATAAAAAATGTTATACACTGACCATAGACTCTCTTAAGGAGACTAAAAATCATGTAGGTAATGTATTTTCCCTTATTAGGAAAAAAATAAATAAAAATTTCATGGAAAAGAAACAAATGTCTATACAAGAAACATTTTAGACTACCAATGTCAAACCACTGATGTGCTTATTTTTACAAGTGGCATACATTGTTTGTGAAACATAAGCTGGCCATAACATTAGATTATTGTCAGCTGTCTGACTGCCTAATGTTTATGGGGGCTTCCCAACTTTCCTCTGGCATCAGAAGACAGGAGTGAAGGATCAAACTTTTGATTTTCAACATGCCATTAGGGCTGGGCAGTATACCGGTTCATACCGAATACTGAAATTTTTTCCCTGCACAATTTTTTCCCATGCCGCAATACCAGTTGGGCCCCTCCTCCCCTCGAATGAATGAATTATCAGTCGCAGATGAGTTGCGGTGGCACTTTAAATGAATGAGTTTGTGGCTGCCGGCGCTTTATATGAATGACTTGCCAGCCGCGGCGCTTTAAATGAATGAGATGTGAGCAGTGGCAAGCTGTCACCTTCTGGCTCGCAACTTAAAGGAAAACTTGCAAGCCACGCTTTAAATGAATGACTTGCGGGCTGCCAGCGCTTTAAATGATTGACTTGCGGGCCGTGGCGCTGGAAACGATTAAAGGAAAACTGTCAGATATTTTCTCCCGCATTATCCACAGGTACTGGTGGATAGTGCGGGAGACACTGATTAAAACGAGCCCTACCTTACTTTGGTCCGCCCGGCCGTTCGCCCGCAATTGTGGTTTTATTCTATGTGTATATCTTGCTGTAACTGGCACAGGTGGGGCTTCTGCAGCTAACTGGCACTGATGTCAGCGCCGCTTATGAATATTCATCCCCCTCCCTCCAGTTAGGAGCGGTGAAGAGAGGGTGAGCTGGCGGGAGGGGGGATGAATATTCATAAGCAGCGCTGATGTCAGTTATGGAACCGTCATAACTTGCAAAAATACCGTGATATGCATTTTTGGTCATACCGCCCAGCACTACATGCCCTATCTTTCTGTTCTGAAGGAGGATAAGCTGCTGCCATTGGCTGAAAGTGTCTTACTCCCTTCTCCCTATTTAGAACACACCTTGTCATGGGTGTATGTGTATGAAGAGGGAGGGGGGATCAGGAATAATAGCTTTTCAGCTGACAGCTGTGTATGATAAAAAGCCTTACTATGTTGATCGATAAACTAGCAATCTCCATGGTCTGTCTTATATTGAGTACTTTTTGATACAATTAAAATGTCTCCCTTAAAATGGTGGTCTTCTTTACAAATGTTAAGGAATGGATTTATGTGTAATCTGAATGAATGTAACATATACTGTAGCTTACCTTGACCATGAATAAAAGATAGTTTTGGATGAAATTGATTGTAGGGAATTGAATGCCACTGTCTTCCTCAACAATCATCCTCTGCTCCCATATACCCTTTCCTCAGAGACTTAGGGTGCGTGTAGGTTGTAGACACCTCTGAAATAGGCCATTTATTTACTGAAGACAGACATCACTTTATAACATGTTATGTATTTGCAGGATAAGGCAAATGACATATAGATTAAGCCTGTGGCTCAGATAATGCATTGGGGTCCAGCAGCATCAAGCCACATTTAGAAAATAGTCGCCCACAAATGACACACTGTATAAAAATTGTGCCGAAAAAAAACCAAAGGCAATAGTTTAAAGAAATGCAACTTAGATGGTCAAATGTATTAATGCTTGGACATTTTTACAATAAGCATGGTCAGGTGGACTAGTAGCCCTCAGGAAAAAGTACATTAACCTGTGTGCTACCATATAGAGATCATTATATAAACATTAACTTTTTCTTTATTTGATATCCACTAAAGTTCATTTCAGTATTCACTAATGTGAAATGGCTTTTTGGGGGGTTATTTTGGTTATCCCATGAATAAAAAATATGGCCTGTACACTAGCTGAAAAGTGGGGGTCCAACCACATGTTGTTACTTTATTCACCTGGAGGACAAGGGACCTCTATTCTCCTAATTGCTGGGGTCACAGCAGTCGGAAACCAACTGATCAGCTTGTTATCACCTTTCCTGTGGATAGTTCAAGACGTTTAATCCTGGGGATAACCCCTTTAAGTATAGCTTTTCATGGATCTTACAAAGCAGCTTACAGTGGACTTGTGGTGAATGTGATTAAGCATAATCTTTAAGGAACTGCAGAGCATATATGACTCTGATTGTGTTTTATGCCGTTGTCTTTGGCTGTGTTTATTGCAGGTTATGTGTTTTTATATCATTTTTTAACAAAACAATACCAAGCTGTTTGCAACGCAAGCTGTTGGGGAGCACATATCTGACATTTTTTACATTGTTTTATTGTACAAGAAGGACATGACAGTTTAGCTAATTTTTTATATTTGTTTTATTTTGACCTCTTTAGTTGTTTTTAGGCTTACCCTTCTTTTTCTGTATTACCTATTAATAATCTGTCCTTCTAATTTTATAGCTATGGCCAGTCGACAAGTTGACATAGCTACACAGGGATGGTTTATTGGCCTGATGTGTGCTGTAGCCCTCATTATTTTAATTCTGCTGATTGTTTGTTTCATCCGAAGAAATAAAGGTGGAAAGTATCCAGGTAAGAAACATTTGTATATTTATTTACATATATTACTATGACATTATTGGTGTAAACATTGATGGAGATGGTGACCGTCTCCTTATGACAAGGCTGACTCATCGGATACAGGCAGAGAATAGAATGTTGAGGGAGTAAAAAATGAAAATCTACTCTGAATAAAAGGTTTTTTTTTAAATAAATATTTTAATAATATGATACCATGTATTATACCATTGTCATGTGATTCCTAGTCTACAAGAGGCATAGTTGCGATCCCTAGTACCTAGTATAAGCATTATGAAATCATAAGGAAGATTAATCGAGCCAACACCAGGTCTATGTAGCAGCAGGAACAATGAATAGACCCCTAGGCTCTGAAACTCAGAAAAACAATAACATTTACTTCTTCTTTATTAAAATTGCTGTACAGGCTGTAATAAAACTCAAAAGAAATTATCACATGTTTCAAAGTATTACCGTTCTTAATCAAGACATAATGGCTATATACAACATGACACCTATATATACTTAACAATTATTAGAGTGATCAGGGCTGCCCCCATCCCACTCATGGTCCCCAGCCTGGTGGGGCTGAATGATGGGCAAAAGCCAATGCCATTCACCATCCAATGCAACAGCATAATAGACATTACAGGTAATGCACAAGTGTTTTCAACATACAAAATATAAAATATATTTTGTAATTTACCAAAGAGACCTAACATATTAGCAGTACTCATCTTGATCTGAATATTAAAACTTACACATAGTATGAACCTAATGTTTCTACAACCAAATAAGTTATTTTGGAAAACCCAATAGCGGATTAACCTATAAACCACATACCTTTTTATGTTATCATAAATGAAGTGTGCAAGCCTAAATAAATCAGTATCTATATTAAATCATTAGGATATTTAATATTTTTGGGATAATAATCTAAAATGCTTCCCTTGTGAATAAAGGCAAATACTTTCTTAATACCATTAATACCTGATAAGGGTGAACACACCTGTACGCATGCATTTATCCCGTGCTCCATCCATTGGTTTTTGTAAATGTTTTCTTTGCTCATTAATAGTGAAAGAAAAGGAAGATGCCCATGCAGACCCTGAAATACAACCCATGAAAGAGGATGATGGAACATTTGGTGAATATAGGTGAGGAATTTATTCCAAGACAAAGATTTGCTTTTACATTGAACAGCAACCTATAAATAAAAGCAGCTTTAGAGCTCGTTCACATTCTGTTTCAAACTCACAGTTTCCCATGACCGAGCCCTAGACAGAACCACTATAGGTGGAACATGATAAAAAAGTTACATTAGAGTAGTATGCAAACTGAAAATATATAATTATCAGTGATAAAGCACACTTCTAAATAAAATATGTTTGTTATGTTGGATAATCTTGATGTCTTTCCCTTAGGTGATTATGTTTTCTTTATTTTTCTATGGGATATGTAGGTTACTTGGAAGGTAAGAGTGGACATTTGCAACCCTACACTACAGTGGCTTCTAAAAAGCTTGATATTTTACCTACCACTTTTCCTTCAGTATACAGTTACATATATGTATTACTATGAATAGAATCATACAATATTATGGCTTTACACAGTCAATAAGTATCTGAATTAGGTATTTTGAAAAAATTGCTTTTCCTTTCTATGTTCCGCTTTAAGCTTCCAGGCCCAACTGCTTACTGGAGGTGTCACTCATACAGAGTGACTCAAAGCAACCTGGTAAATTGCAGTACGGTTGTGTTACCTGTAAAATGCTATTGTATAAACTCAATTGTTGGAAATTGTATTTAGTTGCATGTTGAGTCATGACAAACATGCAAGTATTTCATTCCTAAACGTAGTTATTTTTCTACCAGTGATGCAGAGGACCACAAACCACTTAAAAAGGGAAGTCGGACCCCGTCAGACAGAACTGTAAAAAAAGAAGACAGCGATGACAGCTTGGTGGATTATGGAGAAGGAGTAAATGGGCAGTTTAATGAAGATGGCTCCTTTATTGGACAATATAGTGGCAAAAAAGAAAAAGAACCCGTAGAAGGCAATGAAAGTTCAGAAGCTCCATCTCCTGTCAATGCCATGAATTCCTTTGTGTAGTCATCATTAAGCGGTCATATTCTCTTTTGTAAGCTGCCACGTTCCATTCGATGCACTCAGCTTTCATTCAGTGGTCCACACGACGTAGAGTTATTCATACATTGAACGGTACTTTCTAAATGCAAACTCTTGTAAGTGATACTGGATGTCGGTGTAATGGTACGACATGTCCATCTTTTTTGTGTTGTTTTTCTACAGTGTGCAGAAACATGCACAGAATCTACAATGTAGCAAAATGAAGTAAGCCTGAAGCCTGTTTCATTTATGAACCTATAATGCATGGAATGATCCACATTTCACTTACCACCCAGTGTATGTAAGCCATGGTTTGGTCCTTTGTTATGCAGTCCTTGGTCAGACAACTGGGTATCGAGTCCATTTCTTTTGTCAGTATTATAGTAGTGTGACAGTGTGTAGAACTTCAATGTCTATGTGGACATTGGTGGTGAAGTTGGTGAATTTATTGTATAGTCTACCACGTCTTTCTAAAAGACTAGAATGTGAGTATATCTATATGGCGACTAAATAAGTTAAGTATGACACTTGCATTTGCTGATGCTTACTCAGACCCAAATATATGCTATTTGCTCCCGTTACTTTATAGCCTTTTTGACTTATAAAGTATTATACTGTACGTACAGTGTTGTATTTAGTACCCCATATATAAACAGGCTATTTCGATTCCATAAAGTTATAATCTTTGCAATGCATTCTGGGATTTGTATTGTTCACAGTCACTGAGGGGACATCATGAGCCCCCATGCATATTGTTCAGTGCCTTTATTTGATATGCATTCCATGATGCACTGCTCTGCTGGGTATGTTGGTACAGTAAAGTCAAATTGATGAACTACAGTATCATTTTTGCCAAAAATGTAAATTGTGTAAATGATAAAGATGTTATAAAAGCATTATTGGAACGAAAAAAAAAAAATCTCTATTGTAAAATGAAATTGTCTATATGCTGCTGCAGGTCCATTGTTTACTGACATTGCTATGAACAGAAGAGTGTGCACATAGCACAAGCCACATTAAAAAGGAAAGCACAGCATGCGCTGAGATCCATATATCGCTTATATGAGCCCATCTGTTTCTCACTGGGTGTCAGTGAATATCGACACCTAGGACATGTACACAAATATCTACTTCAGATCCTATTAGAGCTAAAGAACAAAAAAAGCAGAATGAAGCCCTGCACAAGAGAATGCAACTCTCAGTGGTTCATAGAATGGATGGAAGTCACCTGTGGCAAAAGTGTATTTATCTTGACTACGTAAACTATTCCAATACTGTGGTTTAGCTTCATATGAAAATATATAACAGCCTATGGTTGAAGCACTGCTCAGTTTCATTTGCCAATATATTGCATTTTCATAACTTGCATCAAGTTTAATTTTAAGTGAGCTATTATATGTAGATATTTTGTTCAATTTGTAAATATACAGAAAGATTAGATGCTTTTATGCTTGTAGGTGTTACAGAGAAATAAAGCAAAGATTACGTTGTACTGTGTAAGAAGAAATATAGCCAACGGAGTGCATGGTATTTTCAAAGCATCTACTGAAATGCATATATTTTGCTGTGAAATGACATAGTGAACTATTGTATTTACTGCAGACTTCTTTAACTTGTGCCAGTATGTTACATTTGTCATTCCTCTTCTCAGACTCTATAGGACGAAATAAAAGCACAAGTTTGGCAGCTGTGTATACACTCATGTCCCTTCACTTACATTATGTATCAGCCCCTGTATGTAGTAACATATTTTGGTGTCTTAATGGAACCTGAAGGAGTGAAAATAAATTCTACAACTCATATTACAAAGCACAACTAGGCAGTATCCGGTGATAAAGAGACTTCAATAGCTTATCGGTGGCTGTGATGGTCTTTTATCAAGGGGAAATCACTGTGACATAATTCTGTGTTGTGTCAATTTATATAGCAAAAGATGTGTCTGCTTGTCAAGGTTACCTGTCTGCGTCCTTAAGAGTAGCATATTCTTCACATGTGACTCTGCCGTGCTTTATAATTGACACAAGAGAGCATGAGAATTGTGCCTTAGTCCTTGATCAATGACCTCTGGACAAGTAACACATGCTAATACAAGCTGTGCATGTAATGGTTCACCTGCAGACTCTCTTGTGTAAAAACAACATTTTGTATATTAATAAATGTATTCAAGTTTCAGCACTGTGTTTTCACTGTGTCCTTTAAAGCTTCGTCTTCAGATTCCCCACCTATCTGGCTAGATAACTATCCAAAAGGAGAATAATGCTTTGAAGGGGTACTCCGGCGCAAAACATCTTATCCCCTATCAAAAGGATAGGGGATAAGATGTTAGATTGCGGGCATCCCCCTGCTGGGGACCCCTGCAATCGCCGGCCTGCCCCCCACCCCCTCCCATAGACATGAATGGAGGGGTGTGGTGTGACGTCACAAACAAGGGAGCTCCATACTCCCGTGTTCTGGACGCCGTGTTCTGGCCCAGAGATCGCGTGGGTCCCCAGTGGCGGGATTCCCGCAATCTAACATCATATCCCGTATCCTTTTGATAGGGGATAAGATGTTTTGCACCGGAGTACCTCTTTAAGGATTGCTTATAATGTTTGTCTTCCTCATATGTCACTGTCTACTTTTCCAATATGCCAGACCTTCAACCCTAAAATAAATCTATTATCTTCCATATAAGATTAAAATCTTTGTAAATGTATATTTTTTTGTTACTGTAAATTGTAACACGGCATCAAAGCAAAGAGATCTGGACTTCTAGTAGCTTCAAGGTTTAAGAAGAGCACATTCAAGATGCATCACATGCAAATTTACATGTTGTACTTGCAAATTTTGCAGCCGATCTGCTGCAGATTTCTCTCATTACAGCGGTAAAAGCCACCGGTAAACTATACAACATAAACTGACATACTGCTGATGTAAAGGGGTTTTATATATGCTTCAATAAATCTTACAGTCTTGACTGCAGTTCTCTTCTTCCTTCTGATGACATTTCAATCCTAATAAGCCAATCTCACCTCACAACCTCATCAGAAGAAGAGGATTGCAGCGGGAACAAATGATTTGGCAAAAGTGTGTGTGTGTGTGTGGGGGGGGGGGGGGGGTGAGCATGCCATCTATACCATCTATATGCCACAAGGAGGCATATATCATAGTAATATATATGCCCACAAAACCCCTTTAATATCCATGTTATAGGTCAATTCTATGCAGACGGTTTACTTACAAGCCCAGAAGAAAAATCTGGAGGTATCTCCCCCTTATGAACATACCCTTAGAAGATGAAATTTCCTATGGCTATACCTAATGTAATCTCTATTGATCAAAGCCAAGATAAACACTATAAGAAAATAACACGTACATTTTTACACTGTAACCATGATAAACTGATCAAAGAGGTTTCCAGCAGGATGTACACGATCGTATCATATTATTTATTCATTAATAAGCCAAGTGTTCTCATAAAAAGAAACCTTCAACATCTTCAGTAGTCTCTACTCACTGGGATGGTTAAAGACACACATTTCATTTACTGTCTGCAGCTTTTCAGTGCCTTTAAATCACAATTCTTAGAAACACCCACTCTTCATATAGTGCAGTCTACTTAGTAGTAATGTCTAGATTGTTGTAAATTATGCATTTCACAAGACATGCCTTTTACCTAGGCAACAAGTCTATCACAAGCTAAGCTAGAACACCCTGCTCAGTACTGAGGAGAGGCAACAACATCGAAACAGCGCTGTCTACAGATGGGTCCTCTTTCCTTCTGAGAAGATATCTGGCTCTGGTTAAATTCCAATCAGTTTCTAAAACTCTGTAACTAGAGTAAGAAAACTGATGTTTAGGGAAAACTAGCTGATAGATGGTGTGATCCAGCGGCTTTCCATATTCCCTCTTCCCAGAATGTGCAGTGGAGTGCTAATGGCCTTTGAAGCTCCACACACCAGTAATGGTGTCTCCATAATGAGAAATATTATCTCTAGATATCCTAGAAAATAATATGTACTCTCTACTCATTGATGTTGCCATGCAAACACAGTACTACTGTAATGATCATGTCACATAGGGCAGGAAAGAAGTGCTACCAAACTTTCCCTAAAGCTGCATTTCTTCCTACTTGCAAAGACCCCAAAGCGGAGAATCACAACTTTGAGCCGGTCCATACACTGCGCTAATGTGCTGGATCATCAGAGTCAAAATAACAAACAAACTGTACAAGGTTGGGGTACACGTCAAGAACACAAGGGGCTAACACAATAACCAACAAACAGGAATAAGGACCTAATCCACGGCAGGAATGCTAAATAGCAACTAACAAAAAATATCAAGGCAAGATATATCATACTGACAGTTTAGGAACCAGAGACAAGATAAATGGTAGATGTGATAACATGAAGAAGACTGGATAACAGGATAAATATCAAACAGCTAAATATGACCAGGATATGCAGGGGATGAATGGTAAGACACCATACAGGTCAGGATTACAAGAACACAATTCACACTAGGCAGATAAAAGAAAAACTTCAAAAGACAAACTTCATAACATGGAGGAATACAGGTCAAGATTCTAAACAGGATTTAACACTGGATTAGTCTAAACAGACTCCAAGAACTAAACAGGAATCACTAACAAGAACCAAACAGGACTTACTAAAAGAACTTAACAGGACAAACTAAACACGGGTCTAACAAAGGTACACTAAACATATATATAAAGCATAACACTAAAACCCAGAGTAAAGTACAAACATAACAGCTAAAATCTAGATACACTAGATTCACCAATGGCTAAACTCAGGATACATGTGCACAGACTAAAGTGCTATATGAAACATAGCGCAATTAGTAGCCAGGAATACCAGCAGAGCTGGGGTCTAAATAACCCCACCCAGGAGCCTATAGGCTGGAAACATTAACACAAAAAACTGGTCAGGCATAACAAGCAGGTGTGAATACACACTAACACAGAAAAACACGGAACATAAACACTACAACAACCTCAACTAAACACTGGCCCAGCAAGCCTTTTTTCTGGACTGCTAAGACTCTATTCCATCTGGATCTAGTGCAAGTAAAAAGTAAAATATATAATTCTGATACACCCTGAAAAAAAAATTCACATGAGTCAGAAAAAGTGTGCAGAATATCACTGTGTGAGACATTGATCAAAGTTGGTTTGTCAGGTCTCTGGGGTAGTGACCAGCACACTATATGGTGTACCAATCTATTGTAAAATTTCAGTGCTATCTTTCTGGTCCACTAAGAATGTAATCACACTAGCAAGGAGGTGTAACATTGTATGGTTAGTTTTCAGATGCCATATTTCAGTCACTATTAAGCATGCTACACGTTAAAAATATCCTTATTCTTAACAAAAGTTTTGCATTTTTCTTTGCTGTGTACTGTGACAGATACCATGGGAAGATTTTATACCTGTAGTAGGTTCCTTTGCTTTCTACAAATAAGCATTATTTAGAAAGAAATAGAATTTTTCATAATCAGAAATGGAAGAATGGCGGCTATTTGAGGCGTATTTATATACAATGCATTTGTATTCATTTTCTTATCAAGGAGCTTGTATTTGTATTTTGACAGATGGCTTTTAGAAGACAAAATTTGTATACAGCAAGGATGTTTTAGCAGTGGGAAATGACAGGTAAAGAAAGACTATGATAGGGCATAATTACCATGCAGACCTCAATATATCTCTAGACATTCATGGAAGCGTCTCAGCTTAGACACAGACTACTGATGCATAATATTAACAATTGGGGAAAAGGACAAGAACAATAAAGAAAATGTATTCAGTCAGATTGTAGTCCGTTTTACCAATATTGTCAGAAACCTTGAAATGTCAAAACTTTAAGTTACAAAACTATGTATACTATTAAAGGCTCCAGAATATAGAAAAACTAAATTCTTGATGACTTGTAAAAAGTCACTGCTTTTCACTTGCCAGGCACAAAATTTGTTACTACTCCCATTTTTTTGTACGGTTTGGAAAAATCCATAGCTTCCTCCCATACCTCTGTGCGTTTAAAAAATGGTAGGCATCCGCCAACAAAAAAAATAATAATTTTTGGACCTTTTTACACAATTTTTTATACCTAATTTTGCACAAGCTGTAAGTTACCACACGTACCATCTGTTTACCCATAAGCATACATGTTGCCATAACTTTCACATTAAGGGGGTTATCCATTGATAGAAAGATTGAGTTAATTTCTTCCGAAAACAGTTCCTCTGTCCTCAGGTTGTGTGTGGAATTGCAGCTCAGTTTTATTGAGGTAAGTATATGAGGTAAGTTGTAATACTACACATTGCCTGAGGACAGGGGTGGTGCTGTTTTTGAAAGAAATTATCTATGCGTTTCTATCCCTGAATAACCCCTTTAACTTAAAAACTGTTTTGAAGTACTGAGATGCACTCTTAAGTTCACACCTCTCTACTTAGGATAACACGTGTTGGGATACTTTGCGTAATATAAAAGTCAACTGCTTAAAGAGCATATCTCTTATATGATGCAAATACTCTATGAGGCATTCACTTCCAGTCAATGGAAGAGAGAGGTGGTTTGTGGTAAATATAAAAGCAAGTACACTAAGCGATTGTCTGAGCTAGCGATTGTGTGTCTATATACAAGTTAGTGTAAGTATGAAAGTGAGAGGGACTTAAAATTAAGGGACTTTAAATTGAAATATTTGATAGTTTTTTTTTACTGTTAATTTTTGATATCCCCAAATCTAGTATGGCCTCCATGTTGGAAAATGCAGTCCAGTGTACATCTTGCACAATGTATGCAATCCTTGAACAGCAGTTTGAGGGTGCATATTGTTGTGTGAAATGTGTGGGTTGTTCACTTGGAAGCCCAGATCCTGGATCTAGAGGAGCAATTAACAACATGGAGAGGAGTCTCCTGCTCACTGAGTAAGTACTCTCTTGGGTAGAGGTTGGGAAGGATATTGGGAAGGAGGTGCAGGACAGTCAGGCAGTTAGCTGGGTTACAGTTAGAAAACGAGGTAGAGGGAAAAGTGTCAGGGAGGCTAGTCCTGAACTGGCACACCCCAACAAGTTTGCCCGGTTGGCAGATGAGGGGGATGCCATTTCAGAGCTAGCAGTACTGCAGCAGGACTCTGCCTCTGACTGCAAGGGGGTGTCTGCTCCAGTAAGGAGGGAGGAAGGAGTGCAGGGTAGACCAGACAGGTATTAGTAGTGGGGGACTCAATTATTAGGGAGACAGACAGGGCGATCTGTCACAAAGACCGGGATCGACGAACAGCGTGTCTTCCTGGTGCTCAAGTTCGCACATCGTGGATCGGGTTGACAGGTTGCTGGGTGGGGCTGGAGAGGACCCAGCAGTTATGGTACACATTGGCACCAATGACAAAGTAAGAGGTAGGTGGAGTGGCCTTAAAAATGATTTCAGGGACTTAAGCTGCAAGCTTAAGGCAAGGACCTCCAAGGTAATATTTTCTGAAATATTACCTGTACCACAAGCTATACCAGAGAGGCAGCAGGAGATCAGGGAGGTAAACAAGTGGCTCAGAAGCTGGTGTAGGAAGGAGGGGTTTGGGTTCATGGAGAACCGGCCCGACTTTGCTGTCAGTTACCGGCTCTACCGTAGGGACGGGCTGCACCTCAATGGGGAGGGTGCAGCTGTGCTTGGGGAGAAGATGGCTAGAAGGGTGGAAGAGTGTTTAAACTAAGGACTGGGGGGGAGGCAACCTACAACATAGAGGGGGAAGATAGTGTAGATAGTGAGGGGGGACTTATTAATGTACCTGGGGGTGGAGCGGAGGGAGGGGCTAGAATAGTTAATAGGAATAGGGGTCATAGGGGGAAAAAAAACATACACCATTGAATTGCATGTTGACTAATGTCAGAAGTCTGACCAATAAAACTGACAAACTGGAGTTGAAAATGTCTGAGAAGGATTATGGTATAACAGAGACTATGTTGGACGATAGCTGTGACTGGGCGGTCAACATACAGGGTTATAGTCTGTTCAAGAAGGATCGGACAAAACAGAAAGGGGGAGGAGATTGTCTTTATGTCTAGTCTGAAGGCCGCACTGTGTGAGAGTATATATGGGAGGGAAACAATAATGTGGAGTCATTATGGGTAGAAATATATGGAGATAAAAATAAAAAAAATTCTGATAGGGGTTTGCTATAAGCCACCAAACATAATGGAAGAGGCAGAAGATCAATTACTGAGGCAAACAAACAAGGCAGCAAATCAGAATGAGGTGATAATAATGGGAGACTTTAACTATCCTGAAATAAACTGGGAGACTGAGACCTGTGAATCTCATAAAGGAAACAGGTTTCTGACTATAGCTAAAGACAATTATCTGTCCCAAATGGTGCAGGGCCCGACCAGAGGGGGCGCCCTACTGGACTTAATATTAACCAACAGACCTGACAGATTAACTAATGTGCAAGTAGAAAGACACCTAGGAAATAGTGATCATAATATAATACATTATAACTTATTCTTCAATAAGGGAATCTCTCGAGGGGCCACAAAAACAATGAACTTTAGGAAGGCAAAGTTCGATCAACTCAGAGAAGCCCTTAACAATATAAAATGGGATAATGTCCTCAAAAACAAGAATACTGACACTAAGTGGGAGACTTTTAAAAATATCCTAAATTCTCACTGTAAGGGGTATATACCTTATGGAAATAAAAGGGTCAGAAATAAAGGAAAACCAATATGGATGAATAAAAATGTTAAGGAGGCAATACATGACAAAAATAAAGCATTTCATTTACTAAAACAGGACGGCAGTGAAGAAGCATTTAAAAGCTATAGAAAAAAAAGTAAAATATGTAAAAAACAGATAAAAGCTAAACAGACAGAAAGACTCATTGCCAAAGAGAGTAAAACTAACCCCAAGATGTTCTGTAACTATATAAACAGCGAAAAGATAAAAAATGAAAGTGTTGGCCCTTTAAAAAATGATGAGGAAGAAAATATAAACAGGGATCATGAAAAAACAAATACATTAAACAAATTATTCTCCACTGTATTCACCGAGGAAAATGTAATGCCAGGTGAAATACAGCGAGATAAGGTAAACTCCCCAGTATAGGTCGCCTGTCTAACCCAGGAAGAAGCACAGTGCCGCCTACAAAAAATCTAAATAGACAAATCACCAGGTCCAGATGGCATTCACCCCAGTGTTCTAAAGGAATTATGTAATGTAATAGACAGACCGCTATTTTTAATATTCAGGGACTCTATAGTGACAGGGTCTGTTCCCCAGGACTGGCGCATGGCAAATGTGGTGCCAATATTCAAAAAGGGGACAAAAGGTGACCCGGGGAATTATAGGCCTGTTAGTTTAACCTCGGTTGTATGTAAATTGTTTGAGGGTTTTCTAAGAGATGTTATTTTGGAGTATCTTGATAAAAATAAATGTATGACTCCATATCAGCATGGCTTTATGAGGGATCGGTCCTGTCAAACTAACCTCATCAGCTTTTATGAGAAGGTGAGCTCCAGACTGGACCAGGGGGAATCGCGTGATGTCGTATATCTGGATTTTTTGAAAGCATTTGATACGGTGCCACATAAAAGGTTGTTGTATAAAATGAGAGGGATTGGGCTGGGGGAGAATGTGTGTAAGTGGGTAAGTAACTGGCTCAGTGATAGGAAACAGGGTGGTTATTAATGGTACTTATTCTGATTGGGTGGCGGTTACTAGTGGGGTACCACAGGGGTCAGTTTTGGGTCCTGTCCTATTTAATATATTTATTAATGACCTTGTAGAGGGGTTGAATAGTAAAGCAGCAATCTTTGCAGATGATACTAAACTCTGTAAAGCGGTAAACACTATAGAGGACAGTGCACTATTACTTATGGGTCTGTATAGGTTGGAGGTTTGGGCTGAGAAGTGGCAGATGAGGTTCAACACTGATAAATGTAAGGTAATGCACATGGAGAAGAAAAATCCGGGCTGGGATTATGTATTAAATGGGAGAACACTTGAAATGACTGATGCGGAAAAGGATTTAGGAGTCTTAGTTAACAGTAAATTTAGCCGTAGTTACCAGTGTTGGGCAGCTGCTGCCAAGGCAAATAAAATCATGGGGTGCATCAATAGGGGCATAGATGCCCACGATTAGTGATGAGCGCCATTGCCGATATTCGAATTTTCACAATTTCGAAAATATAGCGAATATATTCGCGAATTTGTGATATTCACGATAAAAATTCGAAATGCCAGTATTCGCGCCCAACACTACCCACGACAAGGAAATAATTCTACCGCTGTACAAATCACTAGTCAGACCACACATAGAATACTGTGTACAGTACTGGGCACCAGTGTACAAGAAAGATACAGTGGAGCTGAAGAGGGTTCAAAGACTGGCACCCAGGGTAATACGTGGAATGGGAGGACTACAGTACCCAGAAAGATTATCAGAATTAGGGTTATTTAGTTTAGAAAAAAAGAAGGCTTAGGGGAGACCTAATAACTATGTATAAATATATCAGGGGCCAGTACAGAGATCTCTCCCATGATGTATTTATACCCAGAACTGTATCTATAACAAGGAGACATCCTTTATGTCTAGAGGAAAGAAGGTTTCTACACCAGCACAGACAGGGGGTTCTTTACTGTAAGATCAGTGACTATGGGACTCTCTGCCAGAGGAGGTGGTCATGGTGAACTCTGTAAAAGAGTTCAAAACGGGTCTGGATGCATTTTTGGAGAATAATAACATTACAGGTTATGGATTCTAGATTTATATGGACAGAACGTTGATCCAGGGATTTATTCTGATTGCCATATTTGGAGTCGGGAAGGAATTTTTACCTCTAGTATGAGGGTTTTTTGCCTTCCTCTGAATCAACTCATTAGGGATATAGGTTGAACTTGATGGACTCTGGTCTTTTTTCAACCTTATGAACTATGTTACTATGTTACTATGAAAATGTTATAATTGTACCTTAACCTTCAGTGAAATCTTGAAGCAGGCGGAAAGCAACTTTTATCCCAGAGCCATGTAACTTATTATGCACATATATAAGCTAAAAATACATACATTTGCACATATACTGTAGATACATTCACACATTCCAGCCAACAGTGATGTGCAGACACTAAAGCTGTCCCCTCCTCCTCCCTCTGCTCCCCTGCTGTCTCTATGTATTGCGGTCTGCCATCTGCTGGTGAAAAGTGAAAATCTCCCAACTAATGTACACAGGAGATAGGAAACAGCTCTAGATACAGACTGGTCTGTTTACATTGCGTTCTTCTGTACGTATGGTATGTGCACTGGGCTTTTCAGGGGGACACACTTGAAAAACATATATTTAAATTGTTTACGTTATTGTTTTTTTACAATTGGAGTCAATGACCACTGTATATCGCTGTATACCTATAGAACGGTGGACGTCAGAGGTATACATAGGGGAATATGTAGGCATATACCTTCACTGGAAACAGTAAGTCATATGTGCAGATATTTAACTCATAACAGCCTTACTAGAAGACCATAGAGGGGTGAGGGTATAAGGGAAAGGTTATAACCCCATAACTCCCCTTCATGTGGATGCTCTTGTCTTATGAGAAGATACTAAGGGAAGCAAATGAGGCTACGTATACGCTGTGAATGATAAAGTGGAGACACAACCATTGAATTATAAGCAAAGAATTAGATTGCTTCATCTATTACAGTTTTCAGTTTTTATTTTAAAACCCCCCAATAAAACATGAATACATTCTGCACCTACAGGTGGATAATCTGCTTACTATTCAGCTGGACAACAACTGACAAATCAAATCATACCCTTTTACCACATTTTTAGAAAGTTACACTTTCCTGAATGTTATCTTTCTGAAGATCCTAAGTGTCCTCTTCTAGGATGAACGTGAAGCCTCTGCTGACAATGACAGCTTAAAGGAGTCTTGTAGTCAAAGATAAGTGATCCCCTATCCAAAGGATAGGTGATAAGTTACAGATCACGAGGCTTCGACCGCTGGGACCACTGCGAACAGGGCCCTGGCAGTCTGCTGGAAGGGGGTGTGCCGACCCCGCAGGAAGCCATGGCTCACTCAACCCCTCCATGTATCCCATAGAGATACATGGAGGGGGGGGGGTCAGCCACGGCTTCCTGCAGGGGTCGGAGCGGCACAGCAGGATTAGCATAAGCCACTTGTAGGCAGCACAGGAAACATCACAGTGCTAACCATGAGTAGTGGACAGAAATAATCATTCAGGTAAGTAAAAATGAAATGCAGATAAGGCTATCCAAGTTAACAGCACCTAAATTTCGGTTGTAGAGACTTTGTTTATTTAAAAAGAACACAAATAGGAATGTAGCAGTTTAATGTGTATGGATAAAGTATGAGGAAAGAGAATAATAAAAATACAAAAACCATGGAAACATAGGATGTGCCTATTCATTCATGCTCTGAAGGGTTAAAACATTATTAGCATCATCATCATATCCTTGTATGAGATCAGTTATGGAATAATTAAATGATGAATCTGATTCTGGAGATATTGTATAGTGTTCAGGACAGTTGTGGATCCAGAGTTTAATTCGGCAGGGGCAATATCAGGCACTATTGCATGGGGGTATGTCCGCATGGAAAACCTCAGCACTAGGAATAGTGGCAGGGAGGGCCCTCGGGGGCCAATTGTCTCCCCTCTGGATCTGCCCCTGGTTCCAGAGGTGCTTTATCTTTGGGTAGGTCCACCAAATATGAAAATTATTTCCTGCTGTTTGTCATCCTGTAAATCCTGGACGGGACCATATATGTGCTATGAAGTACAGTCCAGAGGTGCTTGAAAGTTGTTAAGCAGGTGGATGGCTGTGGATTGTGTCGGTGATGATCTGAGCTGGATGGAAATTCCTGTGAAGATACTTTAAAAATACTTTAAGGGTATGTTCACATGGGTGGATTACCTGAGGAATTTCTAGAAAATCTTATAGTGAGAGAGCACAGAGGAGTACTATAAGACAGGAGAGAGCACATAGGAGTACTATCAGACAGGAGAGAGCACAGAGTAATACTATCAGACAGGAGAGAGCACAGAGGAGTTCTATCAGACAGGTTGAGAGCACAAAGGAGTGCTATCATACAGGAGAGAGCACAGAGGAGTCCTATAAGACAGGAGAGAGCATAGAGAAGTACTATCAGACAGGAGAGAGCACAGAGGAGAACTTATCAGACAGGAGAGAACACAGAGGAGTACAGTCAGACAGGAGAGAACACAGTGGGGTCCTATAAGACAGGAGAGAGCACAGAGGAGTACTATCAGACAGGAGAGAGCACAGAGTAATACTATCAGACAGGAGAGAGCACAGAGGAGTGCTATCAGACAGTAGAGAGCACAGAGAAATGCTATCAGACAGGAGAGAGCACAGAGGAGTGCTATCAGACAGGAGAGAGCACAGAGGGGTCCTGTCAGACAGGAGAGAGCACAGAGGAGTACTAGCCCACCCTCACTTACTTGACTTTGTCTGATAGGACAGAAGAGAGCACAGAGGAGTACTATAAGACAGGAGAGAACACAGAGGGGTCCTCTCAGACAGGAGAGAGCACAGAGGAGTACTAGCCCACCCTCACTTACTTGACTTTGTCTGATAGGACAGAAGAGAGCACAGAGGAGTACTATAAGACAGGAGAGAGCACAGAGGAGTCCTATCAGACAGGAGAAAGCCCAAAGGAGTACTATCAGACAGGAGAGAGCACAGAGGAGTATTATCAGACAGGAGAGAGCACAGAGGAGTGCTATCAGACAGGAGAGAGCACAGAGGAGTGCTATCAGACAGGAGAGAGCACAGAGAAATGCTATCAGACAGCAGAGAGCACAGAGGAATGCTATCAGACAGCAGAGAGCACAGAGGAGTACTATCAGACAGGAGAGAGCACAGAGGGGTACTATCAGACAGCAGAGAGCACAGAGGAGTCCTATCAGACAGGAGAGAGCACAGAGGAGTCCTATCAGACAGGAGAGAGCACAGAGGAGTGCTATCAGACAGGAGAGAGCACAGAGGAGTCCTATCAGACATGAGAGAGCAGAGAGGAGTACTATCAGACAGGAGAGAGCACAGAGGAGTACTATCAGACAAGAGAGAGCACAGAGGAGTGCTATCAGACAGGAGAGAACACAGAGGAGTGCTATCAGACAGGAGAGAGCACAGATGAGTACTATCAGACAGGAGAGAGCACAGAGGAGTGCTATCAGACAGGAGAGAGCACAGAGGAGTAGTGTTGCTCGCGAATATTCGCAATTCGAATATTATTCGCGAATATTGCATATTCTCGAATTTCGCGAATATAGCACTATATATTCGTAATTACGAATATTCGACTTTTTTTTTTTTCTTCACAGTACACATCACAGTGATCATCCCTCTCTGCTTCCAGCTTGTGTGGTGTAAAGAAGGCTCTAATACTACTGTGTGAGACTGGCGTGCGAAAATTCGCATATGCGAAAATTAGTATATGCGAAGTTTCGCATATGCGAATTTTCGCGTATGCTCATTTTGTATATGCTAATTTTCACATCTGTAAATTTTCGCATACGCGAATGTTCGCATATGCGAAAATAAAACGAGGGTATGACGAATATGCGAATATTCGCGAATATATGACGAATATTCGTCCATATATTCGCGAATATTCGCGAATTCGAATATGGCCTATGCCGCTCAACACTACAGAGGAGTACTATCAGACAGGAGAGAGAGCACAGAGGAGTGCTATCAGACAGGAGAGAGCACAGAGGAGTACTATCAGACAGGAGAGAGAACACAGAGGAGTGCTATCAGGCAGGAGAGAGCACAGAGGAGTAGTATCAGACAGGAGAGAGCACAGAGGAGTACTATCAGACAGGAGAGAGCACAGAGGAGTACTATCAGACAGGAGAGAGCACAGAGGAGTACTATCAGACAGGAGAGAGCACAGAGGAGTACTATCAGACAGGAGAGAGAGCACAGAGGAGTGCTATCAGGCAGGAGAGAGCACAGAGGAGTACTATCAGACAGGAGAGAGCACAGAGGAGTACTATCAGACAGGAGAGAGGACAGAGGAGTACTATCAGACAGGAGAGAGCGCAGAGGAGTACTATCAGACAGGAAAGAGCACAGAGGAGTACTATCAGACAGGAGAGAGCACAGAGGTGTACTATCAGACAGGAGAGAGCACAGAAGAGTTCTATCAGACAGGAGAGAGCACAGAGGAGTACTATCAGACAGGAGAGAGCACAGAGGAGTACTATCAGACAGGAGAGAGGACAGAGGAGTACTATCAGACAGGAGAGAGCATAGAGGAGTACTATCAGACAGGAGAGAGCACAGAGGAGTACGATCAGACAGGAGAGAGCACAGACGAGTGCTAGCCCACCCTCACTTACTGGACTTTGTCGATGCCTGTGCTTCAGCTTGGACAAAGCCATGATTTTATAAGCCATGACTTTTATAAAAAGAAAATAACATTTTCTTATGAAGTGTATTAGAAGGGTGTTTTGTCAAGATGTACAACATATAAAAAGTTTTTATAACTGACAGTGCCCATTTACTACTGACTATAAATTAAAGGCAGTAGATTTAGCAGAAAAATATCACATGCAAAAATATTTAATTCAAAAACGATTATACAGTTGACTCAAGCTACACTTCAAGCTAACAGGAAAAACATATGAGCCATTTCCTCTCATGGACATTATTCTAAACATTATTCAGTACTATCCCTGATCAATAGTCAGCTTTTTTCTCTTGGTTAGAAGTGTTATTTCTTTTTTTGCTTGCTCAGAAATGTAGCACTTTACGGAGATGATTTCAGCTCAGGAACTTATTAAAAAACCATGTGCAGGAATTGATTCAAAATGACACAGCACATTAGTGAGCTCTGCCTGGCCGAGGAGATCCCATCATACTCCTACTCTTCAGGCCAAAGGAGAATCTTAGACTAGACTGAGGCTGTCACCATTCATTACCAGCCTTAGCATTTCTACAAAACTATTGCTGTCTTAGTGTGATCTTAAGCCATATGTAACAAATAGCACTAGATCAGTCTCTGTTCACTGCGGAATGTATTTGTATACAGCATACGCTATGCTGTAGTGATATACAAGCTTGCGTTCTGGAGATATACAAACACCATAGGATTACTATTAACATTAGGTCTTAAAGGGTACCTCTCATCAAATAAACTTTAGATATATTTTAGATTAATGAATGTTGAATAACTTTCCAATAGCATGTTAATGAAAAATATGCTTCTTTCTATTGTATTTTTCAAGATCAGTCATGTCAGCAAGCATTTCTGACTCATGCTGGAGTCCTAAACACTCAGAGCTGCCAGCCTGCTTTGTTCACAGCCAAACAGGCTGTGAACAAAGCAGGCTGGCAGCTCTGAGTGTTCTCCTTTGTGAACAAAGCAGACTGGCAGCTCGTAGTGTTTAGGACTCCAGCATGAGTCTAAAATGCTTGCTGCCAGGACTGGTAGGGAGACCCCTAGTGGTAATTTCTTCAAAGTGGAAAATTAAATAGAAAGAAGCATATTTTTTAATAACATGCAATTGTGAAGTTATTCTGCATACATTAATCTATAATATATCAAAAGTTTTTTTTGATGAGAGGTACCCTTTAAGGAGGAGCATTGCAGGAGTAAAGACAAATATGAATGATTATTATTTTTTTTATAAAGTAATGTTTATTGTAAGAAAAGTGTCAAAGCACAGTGAATTAGAGACGAATACATGTAATAAAAAGACACCTAGTGACCAAAAAAGTAATAAGAAATCACAAAACCATAATACCAATGAACTATTTTAAATTCACATTTAATACAAACAGTCAGGTAAAAAGATACCGCTAGGTATACTTTGCTATTATTGTGTATCTGTCTATTTGTTTACTATTTAGTTTCAACAAAACTTACTCATTTCTGTATATTATATGAAAAGTTACTAGTATCCTAGACCAATGAGTCCAAAGGAAAATTCTATAAAAGTACAAATAAAACTTTTTTTTTTTTTAGACCAAAGTCACACACCATGATTTAGCCAAGTTCAGCCGGCCAAGATGTATCAAGAGGCGCATACTTAGCATGCAGGCTAATGCTTATGATGCCATGACTTTTGGATTGCCTGCAGCACTAATATTTGCACATCAGGTTTTCCAGATACACTTGGCCTGGCGCAAGAATGATAAATGTGTAGTGCATATGAATCTACCATATTTTTCGCCGTATAAGACGCATTTTTTCTTCCCCAAAACTGGAGAGAAAAAGTCGGTGCGTCTTATACGGCGAATACACCCCTATCGCGGCGGTCCCTGCGGCCATCAACGGGCGGGATCCGCGGCTAATACAGGACATCACCGATCGCGGTGATGCCCTGCATTAACCCTTCAGACGCGGCGATCAAAGCTGACCACCGCGTCTGAAGGGAAAGTGACACTAACCCGGCTGTTCAGTCGGGCTGTTCGGGACCACCTCGATTTCACCGCGGCGGTCCCGAACAGCCCGACTGAATAGCCGGGTTAGTGCTTACAGGACACCGGGAGGGACCTTACCTGCCTCCTCGGTGTCTTCTCCGTTCAGGGATCCCCTGTATGGCCGGCGCTCTCCTTCCTCGTCATCACGTCGTCGCGTACGTGCGTCGGCGTGCGTAACGACGTGATGGCGGCGACGGAGAGCGAGGATACCAGGCCGGCAGCAGAGACGTTCCAGAGCGACGGGGACATGGCGTCAGCGATGGAGCGACATCCAGGGCAGCGGTGACGGGTCCGGAGCGGCGGGGACACGTGAGTATTACCTCCTATACCAGTGGTCTTCAATCTGCAGACCTCCAGATGTTGCAAAACTACAACTCCCAGCATGCCCGGACAGCCAACGGCTGTCCGGACATGCTGGGAGTTGTAGTTTTGCAACATCTGGAGGTCCGCAGGTTGAAGACCACTATTGGGTGCAAAATCTTTATTTTTTTTGATTTTGCACCTATAAATTGGGTGCGTCTTATACGCCGGTGCGTCCTATAGGGCGAAAAATACGGTAAGTGTCAAGGTGTTGTTTGCTATATTGTAACCAGGCTTTTTTGTGGCTTTGGTGCAGTAAAATCTTCTTTCTGGCAACTCAACGCTGCAGCTACTTTATGTCCAAGCATTCTTGTATTGTGCTCTTTGAAACAAGCACACTGTCTCCCCAGAGCAACCTGTATTCCTCCTGAAGCAACCTGAAGGTTTTTCCATGTATCCCAGAGAATTTTTCTGGCAGTTGTGGCTGAAATATTTTTTTGGTCCACTTGACCTTGGCTAGGAATCGAAAGATATCCAAGGCTTTGGATATCTTGTTATGTTCTTTTCATAATTTAAAAAAAATTCCACTACCTTGGTATTCAGATCGTTTGTCAGTTCTTTTCATCTCCCCATGGCTCAGTGTCCAGCCTGCTCAGTGCATCCATGTGAGAGATAACAAACTCAATGATTATTTATACAGACATTAATTGCAAATTAAAAAGCCACAGGTGTGAGAAATTTACTTTTCTTCGACATCAAACCTACCCACCCATGACTTAAGGAGCTTGCTTTGTGCACTGGGGCACAGTCATGCTGGAACCGGAAAGGGCCGAACTCACTCTATTCCCACAAAGATGAAAGCATAAGGTTTCTCAAAATGTCTTGGCATGCTGAAGTATTAAGATTTCCCTTCACTGGAACTAAGAAGCCTAAGCCAACCCCTGAAAACAACCCTATAGCATTATATTTCCTCCTCTGTCTTTATAGTTGACTCAATACAGTCAGACAGATACAGTTTTTCCGGTATTCATCAAACCCTTGTCCATCAGACTACAAGAAAGAGAAGTGTAATTTGTCACACCACAAATAATGTTTCCACTGCTTCAGTCTAGTGGCATTACTCTTTACATCACCTTATCTGATTCATGGCATTGGGCTTGGTGATGTAAGGCATGCATGCAACTGCTTAACCATGGAACGCCATGCCATGAAGCTCCCTGTACACTGTTTTTGTGCTTATTTTATTGCCTGACAAATTTTGAAAATATGAATAAATCTCTGGGTCAACGTTCTGTCCCTATAAATCTAGTATCAATAACCTGTAATGTTATTATTCTCCAGAAATGCATGCAGACCCCTTTTGAACTCTTTTCCTAAGTTCACCATGACCACCTCCTCAGGCAGAAAATTCCACAGTCTCACTGCTCTTACAGTAAAGAACCCCATCTGTGCTGGTGTAGAAACCTTCTTTCCTCTAAACAGCAGTTTGCTGTCTGTGCATGCTGGGATTAGTAGTTTTGCAACATCTGGAGGGCCACAGTTTAGAGATCACTGTGCGGTGGTTTCTAAACTGTGGCCCTCTAAATCTTGCAAAACTACAACTCCCCGCATGCATGAACAGCAAACAGCTTTCTCACCATGCAGGGAGTTGTAGTTCCATACCTCCAGCGGTTGCATAACTACATCTCCCAGCATGCCCTTTGGTGATCAGTACATGCTGGGAGTTGTAGTTGCATACCTCCAGCGGTTGCATAACCACGTCTCCCAGCATGCCCTTTGGTAATCAGTACATGCTGGGAGTTGTAGTTTTGCAACAGCTGGAGGCACATTGGTTGGGAAATACTGAGTTAGGTAACAGAACCGAACTGAAGATTTTACAACCAGTGTGCCTCCAGCTGTTGCAAAAGTACTACTCCCAGCATGCACGGTCTGTCATGTTGGGAGTTGTAGTTTTGCAACAGCTGGAGGTTTGCCCCCCCTCCCCCCATGTGAATGTACAGGGTACATTCACACGGTGGGTTTACAGTGAGTTTCCTGCTTCAAGTTTGAGCTGCAGCAAGTTTTCCGCCACAGAGCAAACTCCTAGCAACTCACCGTAAACTCCCGCCTGTGTGAATGTACCCTGAAAACACTACACTACACTACACTAACACAAAATAAAGGGTAATAGACTACAAATACACCCCCTTACAATGTCCCCCCCAATAAAAAGGAAAAACTTATTGTACGGCAGTGTTTCCAAAATGGAGCCTCCAGCTGTTGCACAACAACAACTCCCAGCATTTACGGACAACCACTGACTGTCCAGGCATGCTGGGAGTTTGGCAACAGCTGGAGGCACCCTGTTTGGGAATCACTGGCGTACAATACCCCTATGTCCACCCCTATGCAATCCCTAATTTAGTCCTCAAATGCGCATGGCGCTCTCTCACTTCGGAGCCCTGTCGTATTTCAAGGAAACAGTTTAGGGCAACATATGGGGTATTTCCGTACTCGGGAGACATTGTGTTACAAATTTTGGGGGGCTTTTTCTCCTTTTACCCCAAATGAAAAGGAAAATTTGGGGTCTACACCAGCCTGTTAGTGTAAAAAAATAAAAATTTTACACTAACATGCTGGTGTTGCCCCATACTTTTTATTTTCACAAAAGGTAAAAGGAAAAAAGACCCCCAAAATTTGTAACAGGTTTAGTGCGGGTTATACAACTGACAGATTTCCTTTAACTCCTAAAAGTTCAATCACCAGGGGCCCTCCTTCTGGTCCTGCCTGCAGTCCTGTCTCCTGCAGCAGCCTGGCAGAGATGCCTTCAGTGCATAGTGCTAAATATTGTGCTAAACATTGTGCTGTGTATTTCTGCTCCCTTTTTCAGCAGCTGGGCAGATCTGAGCAGACTGTAGAGCCTATCACAGCTCATCACACACTGAACTGCTCTAGGCTGTATGTTCAGAGCAGCAAAGCAGAGTTAGGCTAAGTTTCCGCTTGTTTTTTTTTCTGTCAGTTTTTGGAATACTGTCACTGCAGTTTTTGAGCCAAAGCCAGAAGTGTACTCAAAAGGAATAGGACATATAAAGCAAGGACTTACACTTCTCCTCCCTTATGGATCCACTTCTGACTGTGGCCCAAAAACTGCCAGAAAAAAACAAGTGGAATCCTGGCCTAAGGGAGAAAGTTTTCCCCAGCTGGACTTTAGATCATGTCATGCCTGCTGGGGAATGCCCCTTCCCAGTCCATGGAGGTCCATATCAAGGTAGAAAACTATAAAATCTAATTTGCTTTTATGAAGAGGTGAGTAGAAGCCTTGACAGAGGAATGGCTGTGGATATAGTGTTTCTGGATTTTGCTAAAGCATTTGATACTGTCCCTCATAGACGTCTGACAGGTAAGTTAAGGTCTTTGGGTTTGGAAATTTTAGTTTGTAACTGGATTGAACACTGGCTCATGGATCGTACCCAGAGAGTGGTGGTCAATGATTCGTACTCTGATTGGTCCCCGGTTATTAGTGGTGTACCCCAAGGTTCAGTACTGGGACCGCTGTTGTTTAATTTATTTATCAATGATATAGAGGATGGTATTAACAGCTCTGTTTCTATCTTTGCAGATGACACCAAGCTTTGTAGCACGGTACAGTCTATAGAGAATGTGCATAAGTTACAAGACGACTTGGATAGACTAAGTGTCTGGGCATCCACTTGGCAAATGAGGTTCAATGTGGATAAATGTAAAGTTATGCATCTGGGTACTAATAACCTGCATGCATCGTATGTCTTAGGGGGGATTAAACTGTCAGAGTCACTGGTAG
Organism: Hyla sarda; assembly: GCF_029499605.1. Classification (NCBI taxonomy): domain Eukaryota; kingdom Metazoa; phylum Chordata; class Amphibia; order Anura; family Hylidae; genus Hyla; species Hyla sarda. The sequence goes on from NC_079192.1 coordinate 252,651,147, forward strand.
AGAAGGATCTGGGTGTACTTGTAGATCACAGACTACAGAATAGCATGCAATGTCAGGCTGCTGCTTCCAAAGCCGGCAGGATATTGTCATGTATCAAAAGAGGCATGGACTCAAGGGACAGGGACATAATACTCCCCCTTTATAAAGCATTGGTACGGCCTCACCTGGAATATGCTGTTCAGTTTTGGTCACCTGTCCATAAAAGGGACACTGCGGAGTTGGAAAGGGTGCAGAGACGCGCGACTAAACTAATATGGGGCTTGGAACATCTTAGCTATGAGGAGCGATTAAAGGAGTTACAATTGTTTAGTCTTGAGAAGAGACGTTTAAGGGGGGATATGATAAACGTATATAAGTATATTAATGGCCCATACAAAAAATATGGAGAAAAACTGTTCCAGGTTAAACCCCCCCAAAGGACGAGGGGGCACTCCCTCCGTCTGGAGAAAAAAAAGTTTAGTCTCAAGGGGCGACACGCCTTCTTTACCGTGAGGACTGTGAATTTATGGAACGGTCTACCTCAGGAACTGGTCACAGCAGGAACAATTAACAGCTTTAAAACAGGATTAGATACATTCCTGGAACAAAATAAGATTAATGCTTATGAAGAAATATAAAATCTCATCCCTTCCCCAATATCGCGCCACACCCCTACCCCTTAATTCCCTGGTTGAACTTGATGGACATATGTCTTTTTTCGACCGTACTAACTATGTAACTATGTAACTATGTAAAATAATAAAAATAAATGAAAGTGGTGGTTTATTATGATGGAGGGAGTGAGCTGGGAGGATTAAGAAGTTTATCAAGATTATGACATGTACTCTTTAATAACATTCATTATGTACAAATACAGAGAGAAAAACAGCTCATATAGCACATTGTAGAGATTATACAAGCAAAGGTAGGCATGTTGTTTGTTTTTCTGCACCATAATAAGTACTGACCATTCATTCACAGCTTTTCCGGGCTAACCGCGTCTCTGGTGACATGATCACCCCAGAAAATAAGGGTGATCAGTGCTGTCCGAGACAGCAACGATCACCCTGAAGGATAGGAGTGAGATGGCCACCTCCTCCTATTCCCTGGGATTGGTTGGTTGGGAGCCACTGACCAATCGCAGGCTGGCGTGGGACTTTTAAAATGAATAGTGTATTCCCCCCCCCCCCCCCCCCCCCCCCCCGGGGAGATTAGTAGCTGCAGTATCAGCGGTGAGAAAGTGGCGGTTGGACCAGCGGCGGTGTGACCAGATCAGTGGTGGGGGTGTGGTGAGGTGAGGTGAGGGGCAGATGTCCAAACTGTGGCCCTCCAGAAGTTTCATAACGAAAACTCCCAATATGCCTGGACAGTCTAGGAAGGCTAGGAGTTGTAGTTTTGCAACACATCTGCAGGGGTACAGTTTTGGAGACCACTACACACTCTGCCCCTCCAGATATTGCAAAACTACAACTCTCAGAATGCCCAGACAGACCGTGCTTGCTGGGAGTTGTAGTTTTCAACAGCTGGAGGCACACTGGTGGGGAAACACTGAGTAAGTCTGTTACCTGAATTAGTCAGTGTGCCTCCAGCTGTGGCAAAACAACAACTCCCAACATGCACGGGCTGTCAGTGCATGCCAAAAAAAAAGTACAGGGTAGATTCACACAGGCGGGGGTTTGCAGTGAATTTCCAGCTGTTAGTTTGAGCTGCTGCAAATCCCCCCCCCCCCCCCTAAAAATTGAAAATGTATTGTATGGCACTGTTCTCTTATGGGCCCTGGTTATGTCCACATATGGGGTATTCCCTTACTCAGAAGACATGGGGTTACAAATTTTGATTTTTTTTTTCTTCCTATTACCCCTTGTGAAAATGAATTTTTACTGAAAATTTTTTTTTATTTTAGATTTTCACATCTAACTGTTAACAAAAATGCGTCAAACACCTGTGGGGTGTCAAGGATCACTGTACACTTTGTTACATTCCTTGAGGGGTGTGGTTTCCCAAATAGTGTGCCATGTGTTTTTTTTTTTTGTGCGGTTCTGTCAGCATGGGGGTTTCCTAAATGCCACATGCCCCCTAAAAATCATTAAAGCAAAACTGTCTCTCCAAAATCTCCTTCCCTCCTGAGCCATGTTGTGTGTCCGCAGAGCATTAAACGTCCATATATGAGGTATTTCCATACTTGGAAGAAATTGGGTTACAAATTTTGGGGGGCATTTTTTTTCCTTTTACCCCTTTGGGTTTACAAGAACATGTTAGTGTAAAAAAATGGAGATTTTGAGTTTTCTCCTCCACATTGCTGCTATTCCTGTGAAACACCTAAAGGGTCAACACATTTTGAATCTCATTTTGAATACTTTGAGGGTATAAAACTGCACAGTTTTCATAATGGGGTAATTTATGGGAGATTTCTTAAATCAATACACTCAAATTAACATCAAAACTGAACGGTCCCTGATAAATTCAAAATTGCTGCTAAACTTTGAAGCCCTCTGATGTCTTCAAAAAGTAAAAACATGTCAACTTTATGGTGTAAACCTAAAGTAGACATGTTGTATATGTGAATCAATATAAAATTTATTTGGGATGTCCATTTTCCTTAGAAGGAGAGTTTGAAACTTAGAAAAAGTATCGAGGAAAGTATCAATGAAAATTTACCACTAGCAAATAAGAATATGGCACAAAAAACAAACTCATAATCAGAATGATAAGTGAAAGCATCTCAGAATTATTAAAGCATAAAGGTCAGATTTGCAAAAACATGGTCCTAAGGGGTTAAACCCAATGGACCAATAGTCTACAGTTTTGCTGCTGCTGACATCAACTTTCTAACAAACAGCATCTGAATGTTTCATTGTATTTAAATAAAAGCTTCAAAGATGTCCCCTACAGCCAAATGATCTTCATTCCAATGTCAGTCTAATGACCTTTTTTTATAGAATGACTTTTATGTTTCGAAAAAATCTATCTTCAAATTGTATACAAAGATTTTATTATGATGAGAAATAGTCAATTACAATATCATAGTGTGTTTGAGACAAAAATAACTATATTTATCTTTATAAACTGGGGTAAATTTATCAATGGCTTCATGCCTGTTTCCTGTTATAGAGACACATAAAAATATTTAACTTTGTTAATCTATTTAAAAAGATAGAAAGACAGGACTCTTTACCACTACTTTCTATGATTTCTTGTATTAATACGAATGTACCATGTTTATTGTATTCTTCTTTTTCTGTTATATTTGAAAAATCAAATAAAAGCACATTGTAAACATCCCATTTACTACCTTAGATCTTCAGAGATGTACATAAAACCCTTTATTTGTATAGACCACAACACATGATACTACACAGTGCACTGTAAATGGTGTATGGGGGCACTGAGGTGGTACTGTTTATAGGGGGCACTCTATTGGCCATGATGGCTATATAAGTTTGTTATTGTGTAATACATGAGAGATATTTGCGTGTTCTGTATGGTGACTTTAGTAATGTGTACAATAAATTGCAGAATTTGCTACAATATCCCCAGTGTATTCCAATAAGTGGACAAAAGTTTGGGGATTTAATAGGCATACTGTTACCCCTTAAGGACTCAGCCCATTTTGGCCTTAAGGACTCAAACAATTTTTACATTTTCATTTTTTCCTCCTCGCCTTCTAAAAATCATAACTCATTTATATTTTCATCCACAGACTAGTATGAGGGTTTGTTTTTTGCGCGACCAGTTGTCCTTTGTAATGACATCACTCATTATATCATAAAATGTATGGCGCAACCAAAAAACACTATTTTTGTGGGGAAATTAAAAAGAAAAAGGCAATTTAGCTAATTTTGGAAGGTTTCGTTTTCACGCCGTACAATTTATGGTAAAAATGATGTGTGTTCTTTATTCTGAGGGTCAATACGATTAAAATAATACCCATGATTATATACTTTTCTATAATTGTTGTGCTTAAAAAAAATCACAAACTTTTTAACCAAATTAGTACGTTTATAATCCCTTTATTTTGATGACCTCTAACTTTTTTATTTTTCCGTATAAGCGGCGGTATGGGGGCTCATTTTTTGTGCCATGATCTGTACTTTTTTTTATACCACATTTGCATTTAAAAAACTTTTAATACATTTTTTATAATTTTTTTTTAACAAAATGTATTAAAAAAGTAGCAATTTTGGACTTTTTTTTTTCGTTCACGCCGTTCACCGTAGGGGATCATTAACATTTTATTTTAATAGTTCGCACATTTACACATGCGGCGATGCCAAATATGTCTATAAAATTTATTTTTTACGCTTTTTGGGGGTAAAATAGGAAAAAACGGACGTTTTACTTTTTTATTGGGGGAGGGTATTTTTCACTTTTTTTTACTTTTACATTTTTTTACATAGGGGACTATTCATAGCAATACCATGATTGCTAATACTGATCTGTTCTATGTATAGGACATAGAACAGAACAGTGTTATCGGTCATCTCCTGCTCTGGTCTGCTCGATCTCAGACCAGAGCAGGAGACGCCGGGAGCCGGACGGAGGAAGGTGAGGGGACCTCCGTGCGGTGTTCTGAATTCATTCAAATCGCGCACTGCCGCAGATGCTAGGATCTGTATTGATCCCGGCACCTGAGGCGTTAATGGCGGACGCCGGCGAGATCGCGGGCGTCGGCCATTGCTGGCGGGTCCCTGGCTGCGATCAGCAGCCGGGATCAGCCGCGCATGACACGGGCATCGCTCCTATGCCCGCGGTTATGCACAGGACGTAAATGTACGTCCTGGTGCGTTAAGTACCACCGCACCAGGACGTACATTTACGTCCTGCGTCCTTAAGGGGTTAAAAACAGTTTGGATGCTTGGCTTTGAATATTGTAATCCATCAACTACAATATTTATAGATGGGAATCAATCTAAGCCATTTAAGAAAACAGAAAGGTTAAGGCAGGATTATTCCTTTTCCCCATTGAGCTTTAGCTTTTTATTTTTTTTACATAACAATTTTTATTGTTTTTAAAACAATGATACAGGAAAAGAAGCATCAAAATGAGAAAACAAGGCGACCATGTTTTACACAGATCTGTATGAACAGTCATTGTAGTCCCATACAAGCTTGTCAAATAAGCTAGCTAACATAGTAAACACCTGGCAACCTGGCTTCATAGTGTCCCTTACTAGACAAAGTTACAACTGTGGTGACCCACGGTGTATGGCGGGACCACGGGGTGTAGCGGTGTAGGTGGTGGAGCCAGATGGTATTAACCTCTGGGGCAAGATGTTGTTAACCCCTAGTGTTTGTGATGCAGAATGTGGTTGCATGGTGTAGGGCACTGCCGACAACCAACCCAGAAATGGCATATATTAAATGAGAGTCTAGAGCAGGTTTTGATGCAACTGGAACTTTACTGAAGAAGGTAGTATAACGTGTCTTACAGAGGTGACCGGGACACAGGGAACCTCTCAGGCTTGCTTGGACTTGTAGTGATAATAATGATGATGCAGGCCACTGTACTACTGTTATGACTTTGGTAGGGACAGTAGAGACTTGACTTGTAAACATAGATGAGACTTACAGATTAGATGTGGCTGCAGACTTGTAGGCTTTGGCCTAGCTGGACTGGACTGAACTTGTACAGGACTTATGCTTGCTTTACTGTCCAGGAACTAAAAAGACCTAGTGTGGAGACTACAGCCCTTTATATATCAGGGGCTGGACTAAAGCCCATTGGTAGCTGGTTTCCTGTGGTTACCTGTTCTTCTGGAACTCTGGGTATCAGGTGATCACATATCACATGACCTTATCACATGACCTTAGGTAGGTCCTATACAGTTTAAACTTCCTAATAACCTTAACACATAGTTTATATTCACTGTACAATACCGATAATAAACATTCATAATTTATGTACAATAGAAATCATAATAATGACCTAGGGGGATCCTGCAGGAGAGCCCTGTGGACTTGAGGGACTCTACCTGAGGGGACTTTAGGAAACTGTACAAAACCATGTTCTGTACCAGGACACAACACAACTGTATAAGGTCTTTCGGACTTCAGATGTTATGGTCAGGCTGAAAACCTGAAGGTGAAGTAACGATCCGCCTACCAGAACTAGGTTTAGTAAAGTGGAACAATCGAGGCATCTTCATAGCAGTGCAAACTAAGGCTCTATATTTCTGCATATTTTAAACTATGATGAGCCCCGAACAAAATAATGGTAAAAAATACCAGTACGAAATATTAAACAAGGAGGAAATTCAACGGTTACAACCAAATAGACGGACACTATGGACGAACAAACATATAAGCAGCTGCCGCACAGAACTTCCTGGACATATGCCCTCTCAGAGCCTTGGAGGAATATCAGGAAGGAATGGAATAATGAATGATGAGTATTAGAAGATCTTTAACTTTTTAATTAGCAAAAAGTATATAGATTATTTATTTTATAAAAAGTGTCATATGAAGGAGTAAGGCTAGGTTCACACTGAGGAATTTCCAGAAAATTTTCAACCAGACATAACAAATGCACCCGATGCCATTTGAATCAGTTGGCGCAAGGATGACATGGATATTGCTGTCCCCACTGACGGCAATGTATACCACTTGGATTCTGCCGAGAGAATGAGCAGGATCATTCTTTTGCCTGCGGCAGAGAAATTTGACCAGTGGAACTTCCGCTGAAGTTCCATAGTCTGCACTGTGCAGCAGAATCCTATTGAAAGCTATTTCCTAGCACAATTTTTAAGCAGAATTATGCTTGGAAATTCAGCAGTGTGAACCTAATGTTAGGATTATATGAATAGATAGTATGCAGCTAACATAATAATTCAATGTGTCGGTTTTAAGGGTATATTTGGAGGTGTCATTTATAAAAGTAACACAAAAAATGCAGTTTCTGCCCTTTACAAAAAGTGCAAAGAAAAACCAGAAAAAACAAAAAAACAAGCCCTTACACAGCTCCTTAGATGAAAAAAAAAGGGGGTTACACGGGTTAAGCTATGGTGATGCAAAGCATTTTTATTTTTTTTAAAGAGGTTTAAAGTTTGTAAAACTATGAATTGGGTATCATTGTAATCATTAGAGACAAGTGAATCAATCTGACGAAGTGAATCCAAATTTCCTCATGCTTCGTGGTAATGAATCGCTTCATTCATTACATTTTGTGAAGGCCAGGGGGCTAAAATGGCGGCTACACGTTTGAGGATATGGGGCAAGAAAGTCTGGGAAGGCGGGTAGGCGGGATCACCCTGTCACATGGCGACATGCAGCCTATAAGCAGCCAGACAGCCCTGTGATGTCACAGCCCTATATATTCAGCAGCCATTGCAAAAGACAGGCATTTCCTAGAGCAGAGACTGTGTGTGTGCACTAATCACCATTACTGACAATACAGATCTTTACAGCAGCAAATCCATTCACCTCAAGCCCGCATTCGTTCTGGCTAGAGAGAGAGAGCAGACACTGTGGTCACTAATCAGCGTTACTGACAATACAGATTAGCACAGGGGAAATCCATTGACATCAAGCCCACATCACTGCAGGCAGGCAGGGAGAGTTTAGAAGTCTGCCAATTTACATCATCACAGGAAGCACTCCCCATTCAAAGACTGCAAGCAACCATAGTGCAGGCATGCACATCCAGACTGTCATTGTCTAATAGCAATGCCTGTAATCTGCATGTGATATTGAATAACAGTATTATTTCACTACTCCAGCACACTCCATATGCGTTTTACGCAAGGCAAAGTGTTCTACACCCCTATTGATCCTCTCTGTAGCCCAGAAATAGCCGTTTTTAATAGCATTTTGCCGCAAATATATTTGGATTGAACCAATTTTTTTCGGAAAATGTGGCAAATCCCCCAAATCGAATTTTTATAAAATTCGTCCACCTCTAGTAATCATACTGACCCACATAATAAACACAACATGTCAGATTACATTTAATGGTAAAATGAGGTATGTAGTTAAAAAGTACAATTGGTCATGTAAAAAAACTAGCTCTTATATGGCTCTGTAAGTGTTTTTCAGTGATTTTTAGAAGATGAGTTCTGGCTTTGAGAAGTTGAAGAGGATAAATCAAAAACACATAAATAAATTTGTCTTGGTTATTAAGGAATTAATATTAGATTAGGTGTTCCAAATTATTATTCATGTCATTAGAAGCAAAAAAAATTGAGCTGGCTAATTGTGGAACTTAAGAATTCCAAAGGGATCACATCACATGAATTAAAACATCCATTTATTTAAACCATTAAAATCAAAGCAGTACAAAAGTAAGGTGCAAACATCCAGAAACACTTGAGGTTAAACCTCCCCTTCTGATGCATTTCCACCCTACTGGGCATTAGTCGTAGGTACAGAGAGCAGTACTCATGGGTTTACATAGAACACCTTTAACCACACCTAAAATGGGTGTGTATATCTGAAGAATTAAGACAAAAAAATATATAAAATAAACATAAGCATCAATAGCTCATAACCAAGGCTAGTCTATGATTAATTCACTTAGGGTATGAACAATTTAACATTAGAATCGAGAAACCTTCCCTGTTTAAAAATGTTGCGTGTCTGTCCCCACCTAAAGTAGGTTAAAGGGGTTCTCCGGTGCTTACACATCTTATCCCCTGTCCAAAGGATAGGGGATAAGATGCCTGATCACGGGAGTCCCGCCGCTGGGGACCCCCATGATCTTGCACGCGGCACCCCATTTGTAATCAGTCCCCGGAGCGTGTTCGCTCCGGGTCTGATCACGGGCGACCACCAGGCTGGCGGCGTGTGACGTCACACCTCCACCCCGTGTGATGTCACGCTCCGCCCCTCAATGCAAGCCTACGGGAGGGGGCGTGATAGCTGTCACGCCCCCTCCCGTAGGCTTGCATTGAGGGGCGGAGCGTGATGTCACACGGGGGCGGAGACGTGACGTCACACGCCGCCGGCCCAGTGGTCGCCCGTAATCAGACCCGGAGCGAACACGCTCCGGGGACTGATTACAAACGGGGTGCTGCGTGCATGATCCCGGGGGTCCCCAGCGGCGTGACTCCCGCGATCAGGCATCTTATCCCCTATCCTTTGGATAGGGGATAAGATGTGTAAGCACCGGAGAACCCCTTTAAGTAACCCTTTCTATTCCCATTATTCATATTATTTCAAACCAAAACCAAAATATGGTTAATATGAGAAAAAAGTCAAATGAAACAAAATCCTAAAAAAACAGACTAGATGAGGAGGAAGAGAACACCACAAGAAGACATTCACAGAGGCAAATACAAACAACAGAAATAAATGTTGTTAATTCATCCTCCTTTATTGTCTCAGAGAATCAAAATAAATTAGTATCCAAGGGACTGTGTTTTGCACCCACTAATGATTTCGATTCGTACCAAACAATCAAAGACGTCAACCGATTTTCCAGAATTTTGACAGTTTAGAAACTTTAGAATTTAAACTGACTAAAGAATTAAAGAAACTATAAGAATTTTCCTTCTTTCCTGCCCCCACCCTCCTTCTCCTTACTCTTTACTGGCTGCCCTTCCCTCCTCCCTGCTCCTTTCCCCACGTTAAATCTATTTGCAATTGGGATCTGTTCACTTAGTGAACTCTGAAACTTAGTTGTTGCTAGCTATGTAAATATTGATTTATATATTCCCTTGGGAAATGTTGGGCACGTGTGCCGCATTTACTTGTTTGTTATGTTTATGTTTTATAATAAAAACATATTTGATAAAGAAACGAAATAATTTTTTGATCATGTTGCACAAGAAACACACTTAAAGGGGTATTCCAGGAAAAAACTTTTTTTTTTTTATATATCAACTGGCTCCAGAAAGTTAAACAGATTTGTAAATTACTTCTATTAAAATTTTTTAATCCTTTCAGTACTTATGAGCTTCTGAAGTTAAGGTTGTTATTTTCTGTCTAATTGATCTCTGATGACACGTGTCTCAGGAAATGCCCAGTTTAGAAGATGTTTGCTATGGGGGTTTGCTTCTAAACTGGGCATTTCCGAGACACATGTCATCAGAGAGCACTTAGACCGAAAAGAACAACCTTAACTTCAGAAGCTCATAAGTACTGAAAGGATTAAGATTTTTTTAATAGAAGTAATTTAGAAATCTGTTTAACTTTCTGGAGCCAGTTGATATAGAAAAAAAAGTTTTTTCCTGGCTAACCCCTTTAAATTTATTAGTCTGAATTGTCTCCAAACTATCTGCCTGAAAATGTAGACACTCTGGCTCTGATTTACAATTGTAAACCTGACATGTTTTGTCGGGTTGTGCGCCAGAATAAAAAAAAAAACTAGACCAACACTCCATTTTACGTAGAAAACCCAAAAAGGGGGCATGGCTACCGAAAGGGGGCGTTTTCCTGACATTTTCATAAAAAAAACAACATACTTACTAAGGTTTCCACATAAAATGTAGTGGATTTGAGTTGAGTAAAACCCTAGAGATCAGAGCATGTGTAAAAAAAAAAAAAAAAAAAAATGTAAGAAAAATGCAAAATGTACAGAAAAGTGCAAAATATAGGGAAACCTTAGTAAATATCTTGGGGAAAAAATTGTAGGGAATTAAAACCCACAAAGAAAACTACACTCAACTCTTCAGGGTCTCTATCTTTTTAAGAGTGTGTGGCTATTAATTTGTTAAGGTCCTAGAGTGAAGAACATAGCTGTATGAAATTAAAAAATCCTTTTTTCTATCCAGTTCAAGCCAGATGTGAATTTGTATATGAGGAACGTATTCATCTACATCAGTGGTTCTCAACCTTTTTTGCCTGAGTACCCCTTGGCAGCCCATTCCCAAAAAATTGTACCCGCATATTAGAGACATTTTGTAATTATTATAGTTTAATTAATTTGCTTTACTTTCCTCTATAACAGGCCCCCTGTTACTCTCCCTATCTCCCCAGTCCCCCGATTTACAGGTGTTGTCTTCTCTAACTGGATTTGTTTACTTTTCTTTTCTTTACTATCTGGCCTAGACCGCCATTAAGATTTCTCCCATACAAGACTTCTCCACAGAAACAGCCAAACAAACATTTTAGGCTCCTTTCTGCAGTACAAGTCATAAACAGTACCTGCTTTGCATGCCCATAAGGTTGTAACTCTCCCTCTGTGCCCCCAAATATAGCTTTAGGCCCCCAAACTGCCCCCATATATAGTTGTAGCCACCATACTGTCCCGCTTTGGTGCTCAACTGCTCCTCTGGACTGGAAACCTATTGCTATGGCTTATAGCAGTAGGTCCCCGGTTTGTAGGGGCAGTGGAGCAACAAAGCTGATGGTAGTTACTGCCCACAACAGCCCAGTGCCCGCGCTACCCCTTTGTTGTTCTCCTGCTCCGCTCCTCGGTGCGGTGACGTAAGCCTACCATTTTTTTCCAATTGGTCCAGACCAGTAACCAGTGTTTGAGGCTGCCATTACTGAATTTTTTTTCAAGTACCACCTGGAGAACTGCTAAGTACCCCTGGGGGTACTTGTACCCCAGGTTGAGAACCACTGATCTACATTGAGAAGTTAAGAATAATACAAAAGGAAGTAATAAAAATAATCTTACAAAAGCTAAAAGAGAGCAATGTCTGATCTGAAGGAAAATGATGATTTGCTGGTTCGATCTGCAGACAAAGGGGGAGCAGTAGTTCTATTGAACAAAGATTTATATATTACCGTATATACTCGAGTATAAGCCGACCCGAGTATAAGCCGAGACCCCTAATTTCAACCCAAAATCCCAGGAAAAGTTATTGACTCGAGTATAAGCCTAGGGTGGGAAATACCTCATCCCCCCCTGTCATCATCCAGACCCGTCATTAACATCCTCATCATCCCCTTGTCATCATCCCACACATCCCCCCTTCATCATCCCCTTGTCATCATCCCACACATCCCCTTATCATCCCACACATCCCCCCTTCATCATCCCCTTGTCATCATCCCACACATCCCCTTATCATCCCACACATCCCCCCTTCATCATCCCCTTGTCATCATCCCACACATCCCCCCTTCATCATCCCCTTGTCATCATCCCACACATCCCCTTATCCCACACATCCCCCCTTTCATCATCCCCTTGTCATCATCCCACATATCCCCTTATTCCACACATCCCCCCTTCATCATCCCCTTGTCATCATCCCACACATCCCCCCTTCATCATCCCCTTGTCATCATCCCACACATCCCCTTATCATCCCACACATCCCCCCTTCATCATCCCCTTGTAATCATCCCACACCCCCCCCTTCATCATCCCCACCCCCCTTCATCATCCCCACACCCCCCCCCCTTCATCATCCTCTTCTCATCATTCGCCCTCAGTGGTCTTCAACCTGCGGACCTCCAGAGGTTTCAAAACTACAACTCCCAGCAAGCCCGGGCAGCCATCGGCTGTCCGGGCTTGCTGGGAGTTGTAGTTTTGAAACCTCCGGAGGTCCGCAGGTTGAAGACCACTGCGGCCTTCAACATGCGGACCTCCAGAGGTTTCAAAACTACAACTCCCAGCAAGCCCGGGCAGCCATCGGCTGTCCGGGCTTGCTGGGAGTTGTAGTTTTGAAACCTCCGGAGGTCCGCAGGTTGAAGACCACTGCGGCCTTCAACATCATCCAGCCCCCTCTCACCCCCTTTAGTTCTGAGTACTCACCTCCGCTCGGCGCTGGTCCGGTCCTGCAGGGCTGTCCGGTAAGGAGGTGGTCCGGTGAGGAGGTGGTCCGGGCTGCTATCTTCACCGGGGGCGCCTCTTCTCCGCGCTTCCGGCCCGGAATAGAGCCGTTGCCTTGACAACGACGTATCTGCGTCGTTGTCAAGGCAACGTGACTATTCTGAGGCCGGGCCCGAAGCGCTTAGAAGAGGCCTCCCCGGTGAAGATAGCAGCCCGGACCACCTCCTCACCGGACCACCTCCTTACCGGACAGCCCTGCAGGACCGGACCAGCGCCGAGCGGAGGTGAGTACTCAGAACTAAAGGGGGTGAGAGGGGGCTGGATGATGTTGAAGGCCGCAGTGGTCTTCAACCTGCGGACCTCCGGAGGTTTCAAAACTACAACTCCCAGCAAGCCCGGACAGCCGATGGCTGCCCTGGCTTGCTGGGAGTTGTAGTTTTGAAACCTCTGGAAGTCCGCAGGTTGAAGACCACTGCGGGTGGGGGAGTTCACTCGAGTATAAGCCGAGGGGGGTGTTTTCAGCACGAAAAATCGTGCTGAAAAACTCGGCTTATACTCGAGTATATACGGTAAGTTAAATAAAGATATGCTGAAAGATAATAAAACATATAAGCTCCTTGCAAAGGAATCTACCAACAAGTCCTAAAAAAACAGTTGGAAGATGATCTGGCAGTAGGGATCCTCATACAAAAAGAATATGATTTTTTGTCCCATTACTCCAATATTTCATTCTTTACCGAAGATTCATAAGAGCCAATTCCCGCCACCGTAAGTCCTATTGTGGCAGGAACTGGCTCTTTAAATGAATCGTTATGTGAGTGGGTCGATCAGTTTTTGAAGCCTTTAGTCAAGCGGATGTATGGGTATATTAAAGATATCTAACATCTGCTTAATATTTTTGACAATCGGATTACAAGTGGTTAACATATGATATTAAAATGTTATATATGTGTATCCCTCACCATCTAGCGCTGATAACTTTTGAAGTTCATCTTGATAAATATTCTAATTACAGTTCTGATTTACTAACACACAAAATTTTTGTTTAATTCTTAATATTATTTACAGTATGTAGGTGCCTCTTTGAGTGCAAAATACTCTCCTTCATTAGCAATCCTTTACATAGCATGGGAGGAGCTTTATCTATTTGATGCATTTAACCCTTTTGTTACGGATGTGTTGTGGTAAGGTCGCTACATAGACAATGTCATTATTATTTTGAAGTCTGATGTAGCGACAGTGCCCAACTTTATAAAGTAGTTAAACTGTAATCCCTGTGCTTTGAAATTTACATATGATTTTCACTGTACCAAAATAACATATCTTGATCTAAAATTACAAAGTAGTGACCAGAATATTGTTACATCTACATTCAAAAAGCCCATGGCAGGTAATTCTGCATTACATGTAGGCTCATCTAACCCAAGACATATTATTAAAAACATACCATATGGCAAAGTCATTTGGAGCAAAAGAAACTGCCCCACATCGGATTTGTATGAGAAAGTAAAGCACTTGCTGAGGGATAAAAGCGGATAAATTATCAAGTAAAACTCATAGAAGCGGCTCCTGAAAAAGTTAATTATGTTAATAGAAAGGAACTTCTTTGTGCAAAACATAAAAAAATGGGAATATTAAATACTAAAAAAACAAGGACAATGGAGTCACTTTTGTGACTACATATAGATAACAATTAAAAATATAATAAACATTGTCCTTAAATATCTTCTGCTCCTGAGGCAGGGTAATATATTGTTATAAATTCTTAAAAATGTTATAGGTATTTGGGTGGGTCGATCAGCTGGGTTGATCTATTCCTTAAAATTTCCCCCACTCATCTGTAAAATTGTGGCAGAGCTCAAGTGGTGGTATACCCTGCAGCTTCCCCTTTTGGCACACTTAAAATGCTTAGCTTTTCTAAGTTGCTGTATCCCCTTCAGACAACCACTATGGGGGAGATTTATCAAAACCTGTGCAGAGGAAAACTTGCCCAGTTGCCCATAGCAACCAATCAGATTGCTTCTTTCATTTTTCACAGGCCTTCATAAAAATGAAAGAAGCAAGCTGATTGGTTGCTATGGGCAACTGGGCAAGTTTTCCTCTGCACAGGTTTTGATAAATCTTCCCCTATATTGATACCAAGGAGTAATCTATCTTTGCTCACTACAGCCTTTACTAAGTTTATTTGGGCCAATAAATGCCCCTGAATAGCCCTCCGCAAGCTTATGCTACCTCGGGAGCAGGGGGGGAGGGGTTTTTGAAATTTCGCTCACTATAACTTAGCTTGCTTATACCGCCATTGTATTGACTGGATTAGGGGCAGCGACTCCTACTCCAAAATGGCGTTGGAAGCCGAATTAGTGGGTCCCTGGTCTCTATCTGCCCTCCTGCATATTAAATTTGGAGCTATCCCAGGTTCTTTACGGGGTCTGTGCATAGTTCAGGATACAGTGGAGGCGTGGAAGGCTGACGGAGTGGCTATGCGGTTGTCGTTCTCGGTCAGCAAACACATGCCATTATGGTCCCTGCTAGAGTTTACTGTAGGTGGTGAGAATAGTATGTTTAGTCTGTGGCGTACTGCTGGGGTACAACATATCCTTTGCCCTACTGAACCAAGGTATTTAGCCTTTTCAGAATTCTTGACCCAGTATTGCTTGGGTCCTGAACATGTTCTCCCCTATGGTCAGGTCATGGCATTTTTGAGGCCTCACCTTCGAGATCTTACAAGAGAACATGCACATATAACCTTTGATGCCTTTATCTCCTCTGAAACGAGTTACCACTCCCTGTCAGGGCTCTATAAACATCTCAGTAGGAAGGGCACAACTGCGATCCAGACATCTTTATTTAAATATTGGGAGGGGAAACTGAATAGGGCTGATTTAGTAACATAGTTCATAGTAACATAGTTCATAAGGTTGAAAAAAGACCAGAGTCCATCAAGTTCAACCTATATCCCTAATGAGTCCCTACTGAGTTGATCCAGGGGAAGGCAAAAAAAAAACCTCATACTAGAGGTAAAAATTCCTTCCCGACTCCAAATATGGCAGTCAGAATAAATCCCTGGATCTACGTTCTGTCCCTATGAATCTAGTTTACATAACCAGCAATGTTATTGCTCTCCAAAAATGCATCCAGACCCTTTTTGAACTATTTTACAGAGTTCACCATGACCACCTCCTCAGGCAGATAATTCCACGATCTCACTGCTCTTACAGTAAAGAACCCCCGTCTATGCTGGTGTAGAAACCTTCTTTGCTCTAGATGTAGAGGATGCACCCTTGTTATAGATACAGTCCTGGGTATAAATAGATCATGGGAGAGATCTCTGTACTATCCCCTGATATATTTATGCATAGTTATTAGGTATCCCCTACGCCTTCTTTTTTCTAAACTAAATAACCCTAATTGTGATAATCTTTCTGGGTACTGTAGTCCTCCCATTCCCCGTATTACTCTGGTTGCCCGTCTTTGAACCCTCTCCAGCTCTACTATATCTTTCTTGTACACTGGTGCCCAGTACTGTACACAGTATTCTATGTGTGGTCTGACTAGTGATTTGTACAGGGGTAGAATTATTTCCTTGTCGTGGGCATCTATGCCCCTATTGATACTGTCACGATGCCGGCTGGCAGGTAGTGGATCCTCTGTGCCAGAGAGGGATTGGCGTGGACCGTGCTAGAGGATCGGTTCTAAGTCACTACTGGTTTTCACCAGAGCCCGCCGCAAAGCGGGATGGTCTTGCTGCGGCGGTAGTGACCAGGTCGTATCCCCTAGCAACGGCTCAACCTCTCTGGCTGCTGAAGATAGGCGCGGTACAAGGGAGTAGACAGAAGCAAGGTCGGACGTAGCAGAAGGTCGGGGCAGGCAGCAAGGATCGTAGTCAGGGGCAACGGCAGGAGGTCTGGAACACAGGCTAGGAACACACAAGGAAACGCTTTCACTGGCACGATGGCAACAAGATCCGGCGAGGGAGTGAAGGGGAAGTGAGGTGATATAGGGAAGTGCACAGGTGTAAACACTAATTGGAACCACTGCGCCAATCAGCGGCGCAGTGGCCCTTTAAATCGCAAAGACCCGGCGCGCGCGCGCCCTAGGGAGCGGGGCCGCGCGCGCCGGGACAGAACTGACGGAGAGCGAGTCAGGTACGGGAGCCGGGGTGCGCATCGCGAGCGGGCGCTACCCGCATCGCGAATCGCATCCCGGCCGGAGGCGGTATCGCAGCGCCCCGGGTCCGTGGAACCGACCGGAGCGCTGCAGTGAGGGGAGTGTAGCGAGCGCTCCGGGGAGGAGCGGGGACCCGCAGCGCTCGGCGTAACAGTACCCCCCCCCTTGGGTCTCCCCCTCTTCTTGGAGCCTGAGAACCTGAGGATCAGACTTTTGTCCAGGATATTGTCCTCAGGTTCCCAGGACCTCTCTTCTGGACCACAACCCTCCCAATCCACTAAAAAGAAGGTTTTCCCTCTGACCTTTTTAGATGCTAAAATTTCTTTGACGGAGAAGATGTCCGAGGAGCCGGAGACAGGAGTGGGGGGAACAGATTTGGGAGAGAAACGGTTAATGATAAGTGGTTTAAGAAGAGAAACATGAAAGGCATTAGGAATACGAAGAGAAGGAGGAAGAAGAAGTTTGTAAGAGACAGGATTAATCTGGCGCAAAATCTTGAAAGGACCAAGATAGCGTGGTCCCAACTTATAGCTAGGGACACGGAAGCGGACATATTTAGCGGAGAGCCATACCTTGTCTCCAGGGGAAAAAATGGGAGGAGCTCTTCTTTTCTTATCCGCGAATCTCTTCATGCGTGAAGAAGCCTGTAAGAGAGAATTTTGGGTCTCTCTCCATATGATGGAAAGATCACGAGAAATTTCATCCACAGCGGGCAGACCAGAGGGCAAGGGGGTAGGGAGGGGGGGAAGAGGGTGACGGCCGTACACCACGAAAAACGGGGATTTGGAGGAAGATTCAGAGATTCTGAAATTATACGAGAATTCGGCCCAAGGTAGAAGATCTGCCCAGTCATCCTGGCGGGAGGAAACAAAATGTCGTAAATAGTCACCCAAGACCTGGTTAATTCTTTCTACTTGTCCATTGGATTGAGGATGGTATGCAGAAGAAAAATTTAATTTAATCTTGAGTTGTTTACAGAGAGCCCTCCAGAATTTAGACACAAATTGGACGCCTCTATCCGAGACGATCTGCGTAGGCAACCCGTGAAGACGAAAAATGTGTACAAAAAATTGTTTAGCCAACTGAGGCGCTGAAGGAAGACCAGGAAGAGGGATGAAATGTGCCATTTTGGAGAATCGATCAACGACCACCCAAATAACAGTGTTGCCATGGGATGGGGGTAAGTCAGTAATAAAATCCATACCAATCAGAGACCAAGGTTGTTCGGGGACAGGCAGAGGAAGAAGAAAACCAGCGGGCTTCTGGCGAGGAGTCTTATCCCGGGCACAGATAGTGCAGGCTCGCACAAAGTCTACCACATCAGTCTCTAGAGTCGGCCACCAATAGAAGCGAGAGATGAGTTGCACAGATTTCTTGATGCCCGCATGACCTGCGAGATGGGAGGAGTGACCCCATTTGAGGATTCCGAGGCGTTGGCGTGGAGAAACAAAGGTCTTTCCTGGAGGAGTTTGCCTGATGGAGGCTGGAGAAGTGGAAATCAGGCAGTCAGGAGGAATGATGTGTTGAGGAGAGAGTTCAATTTCAGAAGCATCTGAGGAACGAGAGAGAGCATCGGCCCTAATGTTCTTATCAGCAGGCCGAAAGTGAATTTCAAAATTAAATCGGGCAAAGAACAGAGACCACCTGGCCTGACGAGGATTCAGCCGTTGGGCAGACTGGAGGTAGGAGAGGTTCTTGTGATCGGTGTAAATAATAACTGGAAATCTTGATCCCTCCAGCAGATGCCTCCATTCCTCAAGTGCTAATTTAATGGCTAGAAGCTCTTGATCCCCGATGGAGTAGTTCCTCTCCGCCGGAGAGAAGGTCCTAGAAAAAAAACCACAAGTAACAGCATGCCCGGAAGAGTTTTTTTGTAGAAGGACAGCTCCAGCTCCCACTGAGGAGGCATCAACCTCCAATAGGAAGGGTTTAGATGGGTCAGGTCTGGAGAGCACGGGAGCCGAAGAAAAGGCAGACTTGAGTCGTTTAAAGGCGTCTTCCGCTTGAGGAGGCCAAGACTTGGGATCGGCATTTTTTTTGGTTAAAGCCACAATAGGAGCCACAATGGTAGAAAAATGTGGAATAAATTGCCTGTAATAATTGGCGAACCCCAAAAAACGTTGGATGGCACGGAGTCCGGAGGGGCGTGGCCAATCTAAGACGGCAGAGAGTTTATCTGGGTCCATTTGTAGTCCCTGGCCAGAGACCAAGTATCCTAGAAAAGGAAGAGATTGGCATTCAAACAGACATTTCTCTATTTTGGCATAGAGTTGATTATCACGAAGTCTCTGAAGAACCATACGGACATGCTGGCGGTGTTCTTCTAGATTGGCAGAAAAAATCAGGATATCGTCCAGATATACAACAACACAGGAGTATAGGAGATCACGAAAAATTTCATTAACAAAGTCTTGGAAGACGGCAGGGGCGTTGCACAGGCCAAAGGGCATGACCAGATACTCAAAGTGTCCATCTCTGGTGTTAAATGCCGTTTTCCATTCATCCCCCTCTCTGATGCGGATGAGATTATAAGCACCTCTTAAGTCCAGTTTGGTAAAAATATGGGCACCTTGGAGACGATCAAAGAGTTCAGAGATGAGGGGTAGGGGGTAGCGGTTCTTAACCGTGATTTTATTAAGACCGCGGTAGTCAATGCAAGGACGTAGAGAGCCATCTTTTTTGGACACAAAGAAAAATCCGGCTCCGGCAGGAGAGGAGGATTTACGGATAAAGCCCTTTTTTAAATTTTCCTGGACGTATTCAGACATGGCAAGAGTCTCTGGGACGGACAGAGGATAGATTCTGCCCCGGGGTGGAGTAGTGCCCGGGAGGAGGTCAATAGGACAATCATAAGGCCTGTGAGGAGGTAGAGTCTCAGCTTGTTTTTTGCAAAAAACGTCCGCAAAGTCCATATAGGCCTTAGGGAGACCGGTTACAGGAGGAACCACAGGGACACGGCAAGGGTTACTGGGAACCGGTTTTAGGCAGTCCTTGGAACAAGAGGGCCCCCAACTCTTGATCTCCCCAGTGGACCAATCCAGGGTTGGGGAATGGAGTTGAAGCCAGGGAAGTCCAAGGAGAATTTCAGAAGTGCAATTGGGGAGGACCAAAAGTTCAATCCTCTCGTGATGAGATCCGATGCACATTAGATGGGGCTCCGTGCGGAAACGTATAGTACAGTCCAATCTTTCATTGTTTACACAATTGATGTAGAGGGGTCTGGCGAGACTGGTCACCGGGATGTTGAACCTGTTGACGAGAGAGGCCAAAATAAAATTTCCTGCAGATCCGGAGTCCAAGAAGGCCACAGCAGAGAAGGAGAAGGCAGAGGCAGACATCCGCACAGGCACAGTAAGACGTGGAGAAGCAGAGTAGACATCAAGGACTGTCTCACCTTTGTGCGGAGTCAGCGTACGTCTTTCCAGGCGGGGAGGACGGATAGGACAATCCTTCAGGAAGTGTTCGGTACTAGCACAGTACAGGCAGAGATTCTCCATGCGGCGTCGTGTCCTCTCTTGAGGTGTCAGGCGAGACCGGTCCACCTCCATAGCCTCCACGGCGGAAGGCACAGGAACAGGTTGCAGGGGACCAGAGGAGAGAGGAGCCGGGGAGAAGAAACGCCTCGTGCGAACAGAGTCCATATCCTGGCGGAGCTCCTGACGCCTTTCGGAAAAACGCATGTCAATGCGAGTGGCTAGGTGAATGAGTTCATGTAGATTAGCAGGGATTTCTCGTGCGGCCAGAACATCTTTAATGTTGCTGGATAGGCCTTTTTTAAAGGTCGCGCAGAGTGCCTCATTATTCCAGGATAATTCTGAAGCAAGAGTACGGAATTGTACGGCATACTCGCCAACGGAAGAATTACCCTGGACCAGGTTCAACAGGGCAGTCTCAGCAGAAGAGGCTCGGGCAGGTTCCTCAAAGACACTTCGAATTTCCGAGAAGAAGGAGTGTACAGAGGCAGTGACGGGGTCATTGCGGTCCCAGAGCGGTGTGGCCCAAGCCAGGGCTTTTCCAGACAGCAGGCTGACTACGAAAGCCACCTTAGACCTTTCAGTGGGGAACTGGTCCGACATCATCTCCAAGTGTAATGAACATTGGGAAAGAAAGCCACGGCAAAACTTAGAGTCCCCATCAAATTTATCCGGCAAGGATAGTCGTATTCCAGAAGCGGCCACTCGCTGCGGAGGAGGTACAGGAGCTGGCGGAGGAGATGATTGCTGGAGCTGTGGTAGTAACTGTTGTAGCATAACAGTCAGTTGAGACAGCTGTTGGCCTTGTTGCGCTATCTGTTGTGACTGCTGGGCGACCACCGTGGTGAGGTCAGCGACAACTGGCAGAGGAACTTCAGCGGGATCCATGGCCGGATCTACTGTCACGATGCCGGCTGGCAGGTAGTGGATCCTCTGTGCCAGAGAGGGATTGGCGTGGACCGTGCTAGAGGATCGGTTCTAAGTCACTACTGGTTTTCACCAGAGCCCGCCGCAAAGCGGGATGGTCTTGCTGCGGCGGTAGTGACCAGGTCGTATCCCCTAGCAACGGCTCAACCTCTCTGGCTGCTGAAGATAGGCGCGGTACAAGGGAGTAGACAGAAGCAAGGTCGGACGTAGCAGAAGGTCGGGGCAGGCAGCAAGGATCGTAGTCAGGGGCAACGGCAGGAGGTCTGGAACACAGGCTAGGAACACACAAGGAAACGCTTTCACTGGCACGATGGCAACAAGATCCGGCGAGGGAGTGAAGGGGAAGTGAGGTGATATAGGGAAGTGCACAGGTGTAAACACTAATTGGAACCACTGCGCCAATCAGCGGCGCAGTGGCCCTTTAAATCGCAAAGACCCGGCGCGCGCGCGCCCTAGGGAGCGGGGCCGCGCGCGCCGGGACAGAACTGACGGAGAGCGAGTCAGGTACGGGAGCCGGGGTGCGCATCGCGAGCGGGCGCTACCCGCATCGCGAATCGCATCCCGGCCGGAGGCGGTATCGCAGCGCCCCGGGTCCGTGGAACCGACCGGAGCGCTGCAGTGAGGGGAGTGTAGCGAGCGCTCCGGGGAGGAGCGGGGACCCGGAGCGCTCGGCGTAACAGATACACCCCATGATTTTATTTGCCTTGGCAGCAGCTGCCCGACACTGGTCACTACAGCTAAATTTACTGTTAAATTAGACTCCTAAGTCCTTTTCCACAGATTTACTGTTAACTAAGACTCCCAAGTTCTTTTCCACCGATTTAACCCTTCCTATTCTTGAGGGCTGGGCAAAAGTCATGGCGGGAGACGTAATTTCGGATCATTCATCATGCCATTTATGGCTTTATTTTTCCTCGTAAGCCCCCTCATCTAGACAGCATAGAGGATTACCCTAATTGTTGGCAGAATAAAACAGATCTGCTCTGTGGGCTGGTTACCTGCTCATTGGAAAGGTTTTATTCTGACCTCTTTGCGGTTCTGAATAGAAAGCTCCATGTATCCCTCCAAGTTGACCCTTCTCTCATAGTTCTTCATATAGCTCCTGAGGAGGACTCCATTGTGTCGCTACTGCTTCACCTGATTATTCTGGTAGCTAAACCGTGTTTGTTGGCTCACTGGTTACAGCCCTCTGCACCCAAATTATCTGATGTTTTTCTGCAGGTCAAGAGATATCTATTCTTGGATCTTACAGATCTTGGGCATTCGAGGGAAAAGTCAGCTTAAACTTTTTTTTTTTAAATGGAGGACTTTTATAGTAGTGTTTCTTACCGATGAGGAGATATTGAAGATTATGGTCCTTTTAGGGAGACTACCTGGCACTTGACGAGGTCTCTAGCTGGCTCTTTAGATAGGCTGGATATCTCTTCTGGGATGGGGCTATTTGAGTTCGTCTGTCTGTGGAACCAAGCTGCGTGTTTTCTTTTCTTCCACCGCATTAATTTTTTTTTTTTACTGGTGTATTACCTGTTTTCTAATGGTTTACTGTCATACTGGCTGTGTTATGCTGCAGTAAATGACCCTACAGGGTCTCTTTAGTGGCTTAGGTTGGGGGAGGGGGTTCTTTGGGGGGTGTGGGCCTAAGACTGGTGTCCTTGTTCATGTTAGGATTTTGTGTATTCTGTTTAACATGTTTCTATGTCAGGGGAATGTCCTGGATTACATGTGTGGTATGGGTATGGATGGCATTAACCCCCTGTATTCATGATGACAGGGTGTGGTTTATCCTCAATACCACCCGAAGGTATACCGCTGGATCCTGGGATAGGCACAAGGGCAATAATAACTCCAACGCCAAGTTACAGACAACGGTAGCTTTACTGAGGTTAGACAGGTGGAAAAGTCTATACAGTTCAGCCAGGCCCACGGAGGTGACTTCAGAAACCTTAAGAGCTTGCTGGGACTTAGTAGTAGAACTGGACAATTTAGTGCAGGCTGCGCTGACTGGACAGATGACTTTGACTTGACTGACTTGGGACTGACAATGCTGTGACTGTGGCTTCCTTATAGCTTGGGGATGCAGACTTGACTTGAGGTTTCCTATGACTCCAGACACACTCATAGTCCAGACTGCACTGGAATTCAACAACAAGAGCTCTAGGCTCCAAGAGAGTGAGCAGAGGCGCAACCCAAGGCTTATATGGGAAGAATCTGGTGGGGTCCCATTTGTCACCCCTAGGTCACGTGGTCACTGATACCTCCTGGGTAACAATCATATGACAACTCACATGTTAAACAGTCTTCACACATTACACAGTATAATACATGGTAAACATATGTACATTGGGGGGACAAGTGCAAGGGGGGCCCAGGAGAAACTTAAGGGAGGCTGCCTGACAGGGCAGCAAGGATTCAGGTTAACAACTCCCATACTTGGCCATCACACATGTTTATTCTGCTGTATTTTGAAAAAACAAATAAAAAATTGTTTAAAAAAAAAAATGTTATAGAAGGTGGATGTAGATTCTCGGACAGACACCCTCATAATCTACTATCTATTCTAGCTCATGTGCAGGACAGAATTATTAAGACTACATGGTTGGATATTAAAGGGGTAGTCCAGTGGTGAAAAACTTAGGATAGGGGATAAGTTTAAGATCGCGGGGGGTCCGACCGCTGGGGCCCCCAGTGATCTCTCTGTACGGGGCCCCTGGCTCGCTGGCCAGATAGTGCGTGTTGACCACCGCACAAAGCGGCGGATGACACGCCTCCTCAATACATCACTATGGCAGAGCCAGAGATTGCCAACGGCAGCGCTCCGCCTCTGCCATAGAGTTGTATTGAGGGGGCGTGTCAGCCGTCACTTCGTGCGTTGGTCAACACGCCCCCTTCTCACAGGCTGCCGAGGACCCGTACAGGAGATCGCAGGGGGCCCCAGTGGTCGGACCCCCTGGGATCTGAAACTTATCCCCTATATATGTTTTTCACCTGATATCTCCTTTAAGGATTGCTATAGGCGTTGTAGCAACGGTTGCTGTGCGTTTATAAATCAAATGAAGTCAGAGAATCAGTTAATGGATCTAGATATATCATTAGTCTTTTATTAACTGCAATTCTACGTGGATCATTTATTATATACTCTGTAAAATCTGTAATCTTGGTTATGTGGGATGTACCAGTAGACGTATAAAAGACAGATTGCGTGAACACATTTATGGTGCGACTTACCCTGAAATGATAAATCCCTCCAATGTCTCTAAGCATTTTGCTCAGATACATACAGGTGATGTCAGTGCCCTTACCATAACAGGAATAGAAAGGGTTACTAAACCTACTCGAGTGTGGACAGACATGCAAATTTATTAAACAAGAAAGGTTTCTGGATTCTAATGTTTAATACTTCGTACCCTAAGGGGATAAATCATAGACTAGACTTGGTTATTTTAGATGCAGACTGGTGGAAGCACTTTCCCCTAATGGTCATAACTGCACCTCTACTAATCGTAAAAAAATTCAAGGGCATGAACACTGTTTCTAAACCGCTTATAGGGACCTATATGCTATCAGGTAAGAATAATTGTATAGCTAAATAGGGAAGAGATTTAAAAGGGTACTGCGGAGGAAAACATTTCTTTTTTTAAATTCGGATAGAAAAACAGACATGGTGCACATCTACAATCTTGTACAATGATCTGATTGCTTCTCAGCATAATATCAAAAACTAACAGGTTGCTAGTATGCATTTTTGATCAAAAAGTACAAGCCCACTCGCCACGTCAAGGCCACCTATTTAGAGTGGGTCCCTAACGTCCCTAGCATAAAATGGCGTTGCACTGGGCGGCGACCACCACTGCCGCGACACCAATGCACACAGGGGGGAACGACCCACCGGCAGAGAGGCCCCAATGCCACTCAAACCAGTCTATGGGCTGCAACCCCCCCCCCCCCCCCCCCGCAGACACGGCGCCACGGCAGCAACGGACACCGCACAGCACCACGCCAGTGTGAGCAAGGTGTAATGGCTCACTTACCATGCTCTCCCAGTCAGACTGGGAGGCTGCTAGGAAAGAAATGACCCATGTGTAGCTAACTACTACTTATATAGGGTTGGGCTGAGGGGGTTGGGAAGAGTGCAGCACATGTTCAAACAAAAACAAAAAGAGGGGATAGAAATCACAGTGTGAATTCGGTTAGAAAAACAGACATGGTGCACATCTACAATCTTGTATA
Source organism: Hyla sarda (assembly GCF_029499605.1). Taxonomy (NCBI): domain Eukaryota; kingdom Metazoa; phylum Chordata; class Amphibia; order Anura; family Hylidae; genus Hyla; species Hyla sarda. Next base: position 252,676,581 of record NC_079192.1, read on the forward strand.
ATGATCTGATTGCTTCTCAGCATAATATCAAAAACTAACAGGTTGTTAGTATACATTTTTGATCAAAAAGTACAAGCCCACTCGCCACGTCAAGGCCACCTATTTAGATTGTGGGGGGGTGCGGCCCATGGACTGGTTTGAGTGGCATTGGGGCCGCTCTGCCGGTGGGTCGTTCCCCCCCTGTGGGCATTGGTGTCACGGCGGTGGTGGTCGCCGCTCGGTGCTGCGCCATTTTATGCTAGGGACGTTAGGGACCCACTCTAAATAGGTGGCCTTGACATGGCGAGTGGGGTTGTACTTTTTGATCAAAAATGTATACTAACAACCTGTTAGTTTTTGATATTATGCTGAGAAGCAATCAGATCATTATACAAGATTGTAGATGTGCACCATGTCTGTTTTTCTACCCGAATTTCTTTTTTTAAATCAACTGGTGCCAAAAAGTTAAACAGATTTGTAAATAACTTCTATTTAAAAATCGTAATCCTTCCAGTACTAATAAGCTGCTGTATACTACAGAGGAAGTTCTTTTCTTTTTTAATTTCTTTTCTGTCTGACCACAGTGCTCTCTACTGACACCTCTGGACAGTTCCTGACATGGGCAGAGGTGTCAGCAGAGAGCACTGTGGTCAGACAAAAAAGAAATAAAAAAAAAGAACTTCCTGTGGAGCATACAGCAGCTAAGTACTTGAAGGATTAAGATGTTTAAATAGAAGTAATTTACAAATCTGTTTAACTTTTTGGCACCTGTTGATTTAAAAAAAAGATGTTTTCCACTGGGGTACCCCTTTAAGGAAGATATTTTCCCTACAAGATTGGAACAGTGTACGAAATTCAAATAATATTTCTTCATGTACTAATCATATAGAGCATTCAGATAAAGTGCTTCTAAGATGGTTCATTTTTCCCTTAAAAATAAATTGCTTCCTATTTATTCTAGTTTATGTTGAAGGGTGTGAAATTGATGGCACATTAATTATCAGTTTCTAATCTTATATCACAAATAACAAGCTTTCCATTTCAATGCTTACCAGATATGACTTTATTGGATATACAAGCTGAAAATTATGCAAAAATTCTGTCGAAATGTCTTCCTAGTGGCAAAAATATGTTTAGCAAAACTGGAAACAACTAATTCAGTGGCAAATTTAAAAGCGGTTATACAAACCTTGAAGCAAGATATGTTTTGAAGGGAATTTGTCAGTTACTGTATTTATCGGCGTAAAACACGCATTTTTTAGGCTAAAATTTTTAGCCTAAAGTCTACCTGCGTGTTATACGCCGATAAGCCGCTGCAGTTCAATGATTTAAAGCGGGCGCTTTAAATCAATGAACTGCAGCGTCTTTTGCAGGTCCAGGGACCTGCCGTCGCTGCCGGCTTCTCTGCCCCTGCCTACCTGGGGATCCAGAGACTGCCGGCGCCGCTGCCCCATTGCCTCCCCCCATCCCCGGTTTTATAATTACCTGTTGCCGGGGTCGGGTCCGCGCTGCTTCTGGCTACGGTGCCGGTCTCCTGTATCGTTGCTATGCGCGGCGCGGCGTAATGACGAGTGACGTCGCATTGAAGACTTCGCTCGTCGCTGCGCCTCGCAGCGCATAGCAACGACGCAGGAGACCGGCACCGGAGCCAGAAGCAGCGCGGACCCGACCCCCGCCCCCCTCCCCCCCTTAGTACGCCACTGACATGGTGAGAGTTGTTTCCTGTACTAGGTACACTTTCTCAGATTACCCTTCCTCTGGCTGTTTTCTCCTTAGCATACTGCTGTCTTGTTCTATTGTTCTGGGGCCATGAGTAATGCTGCTTCTCTGTATGGAGAATATAAGAATGAGCACATGGAGTGGAATTTACCAGAATTATCGGATTTGAAGTGGGTGTTGTTGTTGCAGACAAATTTATTAAAGGGGTACTACACTTGAAAAAATATTTTTTTAAATCAACTGGTACCAGAAAGTTAAACAGATTTGTAAATTACTTCTATTAAAAAAATCTTAATCCTTCCAGTACTTATCAGCTGCTGCATGATCCACAGGAAGTTATTTTGTGGTGACCCACGGTGTATGGCAGGACCACAAGATGTAGCTGTGTAGGTGGTGGGGCCAGATGGTATTAACCCTGGGGCAAGATGTTGTTAACCCCTAGTGTTCGTGATGCCAGAGTGTTGGCCAGGAACCCAGAAGGACCTCACAGCTTGCTGGGACCAATTAGACTTGTAATAAACTTGAGATAATTATCTTGAGGCTTGATTATAGGCTGGACTTGACTATTTGTAGTGACAGAAGACAAACTTTTGACTTACTGGAATGACTGTAGATGCTGGTCACTAGCACTGAGACATCTCTACTGACTGGTTCTCAGTAAAGGAAGAGAAGAGAGTGAATTGTAATGGCCAGCCATTTATAAAGTTGGGGGCTGGACTAAAGCCCATTGGTCAAGCTGCAGGTCATAGGTTAAGCTGGTGCTCTCTGGGTAACATCATGTGACAACATAACATGTGACGCCCCATAGGTCCTGCAGTCATCTCACAGGTCCTTTGGACTAACTATACATTAATGTACTGACTATAATCCTATTACAATAACTGGCATTCTAGGAACAACAGGGGAGACACTGCAGGAGAGTCCCCAGGTCACTGAGGGACTCAACCTGACAGGGCCTAATTGTAGTGCAGGACCATGTCCTGTACTGGGACATTTCACATTTCTTTTTGAATTTCCTTTCTGCCTGACCACAGTGCTCTCTGCTGACACCTCTGGCCATTTTAGGTACTGTCCAGAGTAGGAGCAACTCTCTATAGAAAACCTATCCTTCTGTGGACAGTTCCTGACATGGACAGAGGTGTCAGCAGAGAGCACATCCTGTAGTCCAGAGGAGTTCTGTGTGAGAAGCTGTCGGGTGTGTCTCTTTTGAGCTCCAGACATCCAGAGAAGCAGTATTTTACATCAAGGCTTTCCCAGGGGTGTGGCAGGCTCCCTGGGAGAACTTTCCTGCATGGAGCCTCAGGCCTCCATTCCCCGTTCTTCAAGGCTGGCGGGGGGTGGAGAGAAAACTGCTACAGCCATTGTTCCAGCCGGAGGCAGAAGATCCAGCAGAGTCTGCAGCAATGCAAGCTCTGCTCATCAGGCAACAGGTGCCAGCCAGAGATCTGGTGGTGGAAGGAAAACAAGGAGGAAGAGTTTGGAGATGTGGGCTGAAAGAGGCCCCAAAGAATCAAGTGAGACCTACTGCTCTCGCATGGCCGCACGCTTTGCGGAATACGACCGCTGCAGTAAAGAGCTCAGGCTTGCAAGAGAAGATCTGCATGGGACTCAGAGTCTGGCAAACTCTGGGTCCAGGAGAAGCAAGCCTGAGCTGAAGAAAAGGATCACAGCCCTGAAAGCCCAGATTGCCAAGCTGGAGGAGAGGAAGGCAGAGATCCTGGAGGGCAGCGGTCTCCTAAGAGAGAAGCTGGCAAATGATGAAAGGTTTGCCACCATGAAATCCCCAGGTAAGGTGGAGGTTGAGGTGGATGATGGGGAGAGTAGTGGCGGTGAAGATAGTGAGGATGGCAGTGAAGGAGTTAAGGAGAAGGTAGAGGAAGGAGCGCATGTGGTGGAGGATGCTGTGTCTGTTCCTATGCCCTGTGACACCCAGGACAGCTACATAGAGCCGGCCCAAGTGGCGCTCCCTGTGACTGACAGTGAGGAGGACGATGTGGAGAGTGAGGCTGGGGGTTTATTGAGGGCAATTTTCATGCAGGAATCCCCAGTCCACCTCCAGAATTTCACCTTCGGTGAAGATCAGTGCGAGGATGGAAAAGTCAGGCGTAAAGCAAAGAAGCAGAAGACCCAACAATCTGTGCAGTACATGTTCGTACCTTTCCAGCAGTCTGGGTCAGCTGCAAAGCTGGTTCAGGCTGCTGAGCCCCCCAAACTGCAAGACGCCGTTCCTGTGGTGGAGCGGGGCCAGCAAGGGGGGTATAGAATGGCGTCTGAAATGGCTATGGACGCAATAGATGTGAAGCCCACCCGTCCTGCCGGTAGGGAAGGGCAGGATGGGCTCATGTTGGGCAACTCTGGCGCTGCTGGGACGCCCCAGGGTGGCGGGGGGGCATGTCCAAATGCCAGAGAAGAGCTATGCTGCCGTGTGCTTGGGGGGCGGTTCCCCGAGTGCTGTGGGCACTACCGACGCTGCTGGGTACTCTCCTGTGAGGGGGGGGGAGTGTCCGGGCGTCGGAAGCAGAGAAAGGTCGGTCCGTGTGCTCGGGGGCGGTCCCCCGAGTACTGTGGTTTCTGCGGGCGCTGCAGGGCACTCCTCTGTGAGGGGGGAGAGTGTCCGGGCGTCAGTGTCATCAGCAGAGCCTGAGCGGTCGGGCAAGCCTAGTGGTGGCATTGTGGGAGGAGCTGGGGTGCGCCCGGTGGGGCAGCCCCAGACTCAGGTGGTAACATCGCCTATGAAGGAGAAGCCATCAGCGTTGACCCCAGCGGCAGCTAAGCCAGCAAGAAAACCTGTATTAAAACCGGCGGTACTACAAGTCCCAGCCAGCCCAGGATATGTTAGGCAGGAAGTGAGTGCAGGTTGTGAGAATGATGGGGGTGGTAGTGTTGTGATTGGGAGGAGTGCCAGTGGAGTGAATGATGGTGGGAGTAGTGGTGGTGTGAATGCAACATCTGGTATGGATGATGGGAGTTGTGGTGTGAATGGTGCTCCTGGGTCTGGGTCTGGTCCGGCTGCCCCCCCGGCAGTGACTGCTCCTAGGAGCTATGCCAGTGTTGCTGCCGGGGATTCGGTGGGGTCCCCATCTCCGTCCGGCCCCGGGGGTTACTTGCAACAGCGCCTCCTGGAGGCTCTGCGTAGGGGCGACAGGTGGATCCAGGTAGAGGGAAGGGGTGAGGTCGACCTGTCTTTCTGGATAGAGAGGCACGGTTTGGGGGCTTTCCGAGAGCAGAATGGGGAGGTGGTCTGGTCCCTCCCGACACCCGGGCAGGACAATAACCGTAGGAATGTGGTCCGTCTGATTTGGAGGGGCGAGGATGCGTGCCCGCCTCGCGCTAAAGTGGTTGAGCTCCTCCTCCAGATGGAACTCAGGGCGAGTGACATCTTTGCCCTGATCCACCCCTACGGTTCGTCTGAGTTTGACGTCAGTTTCGTTCGGCCGGAGAGTCTCGAACTCTTCTGGTCAAACTACGAAGTGGCGAAGAACGAGCCCTGCTGGCGGGATTTTGCTGTAAAGGCGATTTCCCGTCAGAACTCAGTCAAGAAAGTGACAGTTTTGACCCGTAATGAGTCACTTTCTTGTTATGACATCATGACCTGGCTCGGTCGATATGGGGATGTGACGGACATGCCCAAGAAAAATTTGGATGAGCACGGGATCTGGTCCGGGGCCTGGACGTTTTCCGTCAAACTCAAACATTCAGGTAGTACAGTTGCCCACATTCCGTCAGCCGCCTTCCTTAGACGTGACAGGATCCAGGTCTTCTACCAGGGGCAGCCTAAGGTCTGTCACAGGTGCGGCAGCCCCACCCATTTTAGCGCAGCCTGTACTGTACAGGTCTGTGCTTTGTGTGGTGGGGTGGGTCATCTGGCCGCATCCTGTAGGCAGATCCGGTGCCACCTGTGTGGTGTCCTCGGGCACCCTTTCAGCCGTTGTCCTAGTGCTTTCGCCCGTGCTGCGACTGCTCCGGCCGGGGAGAGCTGTGAAGTTGCCTCGGCTGGGGAGGGTACGAGCAGGGATGGGGGCACAACAGGGCTAGTGACGAGGATAAAGGACCCCGCCAAACTAAGGCGGGAGGAAACTCGTAGGAGGAGTAGGGAGCTGGAGAGTGCCCAGGTGACTGGGGTAGCTCCGGCCCCTGGTCCTGAAGCTGGCCCTGTAACCACTGAAGCTCTGGGGGAGAATGTGCTGAATGAGGAGATCAGGAGGCTGCGCAGAGAGGAAGGCAATATGGCCGACCCTTCCGATTCCTCCCACTATGAAAGTGTGGATGAGGAGAGTGGGGAGAGGCCAAAAAAGAAAGACAAGGGCAAAAGGAAAGGGAGAAAGAAGAGGTCGGAGCCCTCTGTTAAGCCTTGTACTACGGGCCAGGTCCAAAACGGAAGCCTGACTGCCCCCCCCCTCTGATTGACCTGTCAAACCGGTACCTCGTCCTCGATACCATCTCCTCCCCCTCCTTGGAGGGGGAAGGTGAGGGCGGGGTGCCTAGGGTGAGAGAGCCTCTGGGGGGAACTGGGCCCTGTCCTGCGGAGGCACCTTCCTCGGAGGGCAGGGCTAGACTGGGGCCGGACGGAGACGGGGACCCCATGGACCAATCAGAGTCTAAGAAAAGGTCGAAAAGTGGTCCTGCCCTTTCCTCTTCTTCAGGGGATGAGGGGGCAAAAAAGAAGGGGAAGCAGAAGTAAAGGTGTGGCCGTCTAACTCAATCACCAATGATGGCGGCACTCACCCCATTGACGCTGGCATCTATTAACTGTGCCAGTATAAAGTCGGATACGGCTAGATTCGCAGCCTTCGATTTTCTCGGCCGTGTTGAAGCCGACATTTTCCTTTTACAGGAGACCAGGTTGTCAGATCTAGCCTCTCTGGTGAAAGCCAGAAGAGAGTGGAGGCGCGGGCCCTCCCACTGGTCTCTTGCGGCTGAGCCGTATAGTGGGGTGGCGGTCCTTTTTACCGCTCCAGTTGAATGCAGACGGGTTATTGAGTTAGAAATGGGGAGGTGCCTGATCTTAGATGTCCTCATGAAGGGACAAGAGCTCCGGCTCATAAACATCTATGCCCCACAAACAAAGCTGGGCCGTAAAAATCTCTTTATGAGGATTAAGCCATTCCTTTTTACTAGCCGGCTGGTGATCTTTGGAGGGGACTTCAATAATGTCACAAGGTCCCAAGATAGGAGAGGCTCCAACGGTCCGCTGGATTGAGATAGTGTGGCCCTTAATAATATAGTTAGGGAAGCTCGCCTAGAGGACGCCCACATCCAGAGCCCCTCAGGCCACGCGGGTTTCACCTATCATCAAGGTAGTCGCAGGTCTAGGATAGACAGGTTTTATTTAAAGGAGGAAGCCGTCTCTTCCGCAGTGTCCGTGGTTGAGGTGGAGTTCTCTGATCACTGTATGATTTTGTTTTCCCTGAATGTTTCAGAGACCCCCCGGATGGGTAAAGGTTATTGGAAGCTGAATTCGTCCCTCCTGGAGGAAGCGGAGATAAGACAGTCCTTTGAGGATTTTCTTCAGAGTCAGGTACCTTTACTGGGCCTTTGTAGTAGTAAGTCAGAGTGGTGGGAGATATTCAAGAAGCGGGTTGCGGGGTTCTTCCGCCAGCTCTCGAGCCTCAGGTCCCTGAATAGGTATCGCCTGTATCAGGGTCTGAGGAGGAAACTCGAGTTTCTTGTCTCGACTGGAGGTAGTCGTGATGATATCTCCAGAGTGAAGTCCTTGCTGATGAGGTGTCAGTACGATAGGCACGCATCTTTGGTTTTTGAGAGGGATTACGGGAAGTACCGCTCGCCCGACCCTTACAAGAACTGCAAGATGTCAGTGAGTAGTAAAGTAGTCTCAGGACTGGTTGATAGTACAGGATCTCTGAATCGGTCCAGATCAGGGATCCTGGAGGTCGTCAGATCCTTCTACTCACACCTCTTGGGGAGGAAGGATCTAGATCGAGACAGGATGTCGGTTTTCCTGGCTGAAACCATTCCTGAGCCAGGGGTAGACCCCTCTCTTGATGTTTTGGCAGAAGATATCAGGGAAGAGGAAGTGAGACTGGCGATCGAGGGGCTCGTCCCCAAGAAGTCGCCAGGTCCAGATGGCTTAACATCCGAGTGGTATAAGACCTTTAAGGAGTCTTTAGCTCCCCTCTTGACCAAGGTATTCAATGAGTGTCTCTCCTCGGACACTCTGCCAAAGTCAATGAGGAGGTCAGCCCTGATTCTTCTCTCAAAAGGTAAAGATCCTAGCCGTGTTGAGAATTGGAGGCCCATAGCTCTTCTCAATACGGACAGGAAGCTTCTGGCCAAGATACTGTTTAATCGGCTGGTGAAGTTTGCACCCCGGCTCCTTTCGGGGGCTCAGCACTGCTCTGTTCCAGGCCGAAGCACCTTAAGTGCTGTCCTCAGTGTCAGGGAGGCAGTGGAGCGGAGTAGTGCGGGTCTCTGGAAGGGGTACTTGCTGTCCTTGGATCAGGCCAAAGCATTTGATCGGGTGAACCACGAGTACCTCTGGTCCGTCCTCCTGAGATATGGCTTACCGAGTACTTTTGTGAATTGGCTTAAGATCTTGTATGCCGGGGCAGAGAGTTTCCCACTGGTGAACGGGTGGTCTGGCCGCTCTTTTCAGGTGGGGTCCGGAGTCCGTCAGGGTTGTCCTTTGAGCCCGCTTTTATACGTGTTCTTGATTGATCCCTTCGTCCGGAGAGTAGATCGTGGGCCGTTGGCGGGAGTCGGGATGAGTCTGGTGGAGCTGGATGTCACCCAGAGAGTGGTGGCGTACTGTCACGATGCCGGCTGGCAGGTAGTGGATCCTCTGTGCCAGAGAGGGATTGGCGTGGACCGTGCTAGTGGATCGGTTCTAAGTCACTACTGGTTTTCACCAGAGCCCGCCGCAAAGCGGGATGGTCTTGCTGCGGCGGTAGTGACCAGGTCGTATCCACTAGCAACGGCTCAACCTCTCTGACTGCTGAAGATAGGCGCGGTACAAGGGAGTAGACAGAAGCAAGGTCGGACGTAGCAGAAGGTCGGGGCAGGCAGCAAGGATCGTAGTCAGGGGCAACGGCAGTAGGTCTGGAACACAGGCTAGGAACACACAAGGAAACGCTTTCACTGGCACAATGGCAACAAGATCCGGCGAGGGAGTGCAGGGGGAGTGAGGTATAAATAAGGAGTGCACAGGTGAACATACTAATTGGAACCACTGCGCCAATCAGCGGCGCAGTGGCCCTTTAAATCGCAAAGAACCTGAGGAGCAGACTTTTGTCTAGAATATTGTCCTCAGGTTCCCAGGATCTCTCTTCTGGACCACAACCCTCCCAATCAACTAAAAAAAAAGTTTTCCCTCTGACCTTCTTGGATGCCAGAATCTCTTTGACGGAGAAGATGTCCGAGGAGCCGGAAACAGGAGTGGGGGAAACAAGTTTGGGAGAGAAACGGTTGATGATAAGTGGTTTAAGAAGAGAAACGTGAAAGGCATTAGGAATACGAAGAGAAGGAGGAAGAAGAAGTTTGTAAGAGACAGGATTAATCTGGCACAAAATTTTGAAAGGACCAAGATAGCGTGGTCCCAACTTGTAGCTAGGGACACGGAAGCGGACATATTTAGCGGAGAGCCATACCTTGTCTCCAGGAGAAAAAATGGGAGGAGCTCTTCTTTTCTTATCCGCAAACTTCTTCATGCGTGATGAAGCCTGTAAGAGAGAATTTTGGGTCTCTCTCCATATGGTGGAAAGATCACGAGAAATTTCATCCACAGCGGGCAGACCAGAGGGCAAGGGGGTAGGGAGGGGGGGAAGAGGGTGACGGCCGTACACCACGAAAAATGGGGATTTGGAGGAAGATTCAGAGACTCTGAAGTTATACGAGAATTCGGCCCATGGTAGAAGATCTGCCCAATCATCCTGGCGGGAGGAAACAAAATGTCGTAAATAATCACCCAAGACCTGGTTAATTCTTTCTACTTGTCCATTGGATTGAGGATGATATGCAGAAGAAAAGTTTAATTTAATCTTGAGTTGTTTACAGAGAGCCCTCCAGAATTTTGACACGAATTGGACGCCTCTATCCGAGACGATCTGTGTGGGCAACCCGTGAAGACGAAAAATGTGTACAAAAAATTGTTTAGCCAACTGAGGCGCTGAAGGAAGACCAGGAAGAGGGATGAAATGTGCCATTTTGGAGAATCGATCAACGACCACCCAAATAACAGTGTTGCCACGGGATGGGGGTAAGTCAGTAATAAAATCCATACCAATCAGAGACCAAGGCTGTTCGGGGACAGGCAGAGGATGAAGAAAACCAGCGGGCTTCTGGCGAGGAGTCTTATCCCGGGCACAGACAGTGCAGGCTCGCACAAAGTCCACGACATCCGTCTCCAGAGTCGGCCACCAATAGAAGCGAGAGATGAGTTGCACAGATTTCTTGATGCCTGCATGACCTGCGAGATGGGAGGAGTGACCCCATTTGAGGATTCCGAGGCGTTGGCGTGGAGAGACGAAGGTCTTTCCTGGAGGAATTTGCCTGATGGAGGCTGGAGAAGTGGAAATCAGGCAGTCAGGAGGAATGATGTGTTGCGGAGAGAGTTCAACTTCCGAAGCATCCGAGGAACGAGAGAGAGCATCGGCCCTAATGTTCTTATCGGCAGGCCGAAAGTGAATTTCAAAATTAAATCGGGCAAAGAACAGAGACCACCTGGCCTGGCGAGGATTCAGCCGTTGGGCAGACTGGAGGTAGGAGAGGTTCTTGTGATCGGTGTAAATAATAACTGGAAATCTTGATCCCTCCAGCAGATGCCTCCATTCCTCAAGTGCTAATTTAATGGCTAGAAGCTCTCGATCCCCGATGGAGTAGTTCCTCTCCGCCGGAGAGAAGGTCCTAGAAAAAAAACCACAAGTAACAGCATGCCCGGAAGAATTTTTTTGTAGAAGGACCGCTCCAGCTCCCACTGAGGAGGCATCAACCTCCAATAGGAAGGGTTTAGATGGGTCAGGTCTGGAGAGCACGGGAGCCGAAGAAAAGGCAGACTTGAGCCGTTTAAAGGCGTCTTCCGCTTGAGGAGGCCAAGACTTGGGATCGGCATTTTTTTTGGTTAAAGCCACGATAGGAGCCACAACGGTAGAAAAATGTGGAATAAATTGCCTGTAATAATTGGCGAACCCCAAAAAACGTTGGATAGCACGGAGTCCGGAGGGGCGTGGCCAATCTAAGACGGCAGAGAGTTTGTCTGGATCCATTTGTAGTCCCTGGCCAGAGACCAAGTATCCTAGGAAAGGAAGAGATTGGCATTCAAACAGACATTTCTCTATCTTGGCATAAAGTTGATTGTCACGAAGTCTCTGAAGAACCATACGGACATGCTGGCGGTGTTCTTCTAGATTGGCAGAAAAAATCAGGATATCGTCCAGATATACAACAACACAGGAGTATAAGAGATCACGAAAAATTTCATTAACAAAGTCTTGGAAGACGGCAGGGGCGTTGCACAGGCCAAAGGGCATGACCAGATACTCAAAGTGTCCATCTCTAGTGTTAAATGCCGTTTTCCATTCATCCCCCTCTCTGATGCGGATGAGATTATAAGCACCTCTTAAGTCCAGTTTGGTAAAGATGTGGGCACCTTGGAGGCGATCAAAGAGTTCAGAGATGAGGGGTAGGGGGTAGCGGTTCTTTACCGTGATTTTATTAAGACCGCGGTAGTCAATGCAAGGACGTAGAGAGCCATCTTTTTTGGACACAAAGAAAAATCCGGCTCCGGCAGGAGAGGAGGATTTACGGATAAAGCCCTTTTTTAAATTTTCCTGGATGTATTCAGACATGGCAAGAGTCTCTGGGGCGGACAGAGGATAAATTCTGCCCCGGGGTGGAGTAGTGCCCGGGAGGAGGTCAATAGGACAATCATAAGGCCTGTGAGGAGGTAGAGTCTCAGCTTGTTTTTTGCAAAAAACATCCGCAAAGTCCATATAGGCCTTAGGGAGACCGGTTACAGGAGGAACCACAGAGTCACGGCAAGGGGTACTGGGAACCGGTTTTAGGCAGTCCTTGAAACAAGAGGGCCCCCAACTCTTGATCTCCCCAGTGGACCAATCCAGGGTTGGGGAATGAAGTTGAAGCCAGGGTAGTCCAAGGAGAATTTCGGAAGTGCAATTGGGGAGGACCAAAAATTCAATCTTCTCGTGATGAGGTCCGATGCACATTAGAAGGGGCTCCGTGCGGAAACGTATGGTACAGTCCAATCTTTCATTGTTTACACAATTGATGTAGAGGGGTCTGGCGAGACTGGTCACCGGGATGTTGAACCTGTTGACGAGAGAGGCCAAAATAAAATTTCCTGCAGATCCGGAATCCAAGAAGGCCATAGTAGAGAAGGAGAAGGCAGAGGCAGATATCCGCACAGGCACAGTAAGACGTGGAGAAGCAGAGTAGACATCAAGGACTGTCTCACTTTTGTGCGGAGTCAGCGTACGTCTTTCCAGGCGGGGAGGACGGATAGGACAATCCTTCAGGAAGTGTTCGGTACTGGCACAGTACAGGCAGAGATTCTCCATGCGGCGTCGTGTCCTCTCTTGAGGTGTCAGGCGAGACCGGTCGACCTGCATAGCCTCCACGGCGGGAGGCACAGGAACGGATTGCAGGGGACCAGAGGAGAGAGGAGCCGGGGAGAAAAAACGCCTCGTGCGAACAAAGTCCATATCCTGGCGGAGCTCCTGACGCCTTTCGGAAAAACGCATGTCAATGCGAGTGGCTAGATGAATGAGTTCATGTAGGTTAGCAGGAATTTCTCGTGCGGCCAGAACATCTTTAATGTTGCTGGATAGGCCTTTTTTAAAGGTCGCGCAGAGGGCCTCATTATTCCAGGATAATTCTGAAGCAAGAGTACGGAATTGTACGGCGTACTCGCCAACGGAAGAATTACCCTGGACCAGGTTCAACAGGGCAGTCTCAGCAGAAGAGGCTCGGGCAGGTTCCTCAAAGACACTTCGAATTTCCGAGAAGAAGGAGTGTATAGAGGCAGTGACGGGGTCATTGCGGTCCCAGAGCGGTGTGGCCCATGACAGAGCTTTTCCAGACAGAAGGCTGACTACGAAAGCCACCTTAGACCTTTCAGTGGGAAACTGGTCCGACATCATCTCCAAGTGCAGGGAACATTGGGAAAGAAAGCCACGGCAAAACTTAGAGTCCCCATCAAATTTATCCGGCAAGGATAGTCGTAGACCAGAAGCGGCCACTCGCTGCGGAGGAGGTGCAGGAGCTGGCGGAGGAGATGATTGCTGAAGCTGTGGTAGTAGCTGCTGTAGCATCACGGTCAGTTGAGACAGCTGTTGGCCTTGTTGCGCTATCTGTTGTGACTGCTGGGCGACCACCGTGGTGAGGTCAGCGACAACTGGCAGAGGAACTTCAGCGGGATCCATGGCCGGATCTACTGTCACGATGCCGGCTGGCAGGTAGTGGATCCTCTGTGCCAGAGAGGGATTGGCGTGGACCGTGCTAGTGGATCGGTTCTAAGTCACTACTGGTTTTCACCAGAGCCCGCCGCAAAGCGGGATGGTCTTGCTGCGGCGGTAGTGACCAGGTCGTATCCACTAGCAACGGCTCAACCTCTCTGACTGCTGAAGATAGGCGCGGTACAAGGGAGTAGACAGAAGCAAGGTCGGACGTAGCAGAAGGTCGGGGCAGGCAGCAAGGATCGTAGTCAGGGGCAACGGCAGGAGGTCTGGAACACAGGCTAGGAACACACAAGGAAACGCTTTCACTGGCACAATGGCAACAAGATCCGGCGAGGGAGTGCAGGGGGAGTGAGGTATAAATAAGGAGTGCACAGGTGAACATACTAATTGGAACCACTGCGCCAATCAGCGGCGCAGTGGCCCTTTAAATCGCAAAGACCCGGCGCGCGCGCGCCCTAGGGAGCGGGGCCGCGCGCGCCGGGACAGGACCGACGGAGAGCGAGTCAGGTACGGGAGCCGGGGTGCGCATCGCGAGCGGGCGCCACCCGCATCGCGAATCGCATCCCGGCTGGAGGCGGTATCGCAGCGCCCCGGGTCAGTGGATCTGACCGGAGCGCTGCAGTGAGGAGAGTGTAGCGAGCGCTCCGGGGAGGAGCGGGAACCCGGAGCGCTCGGCGTAACACGTACGCTGATGATGTCACTATTTTCGTCTCCTCGAGGGAGGAGGTCGATGTGGTGATGTCAGAGGTGGAGCGCTACTCGGAGGCATCCGGGTCCCAGATCAACCGGGAAAAGTGTGAAAGTCTCTGGCTGGGAGGGGGGGATCCCACATTTGATCTCCCGGACACCCTCCCAGGGCCCCAAGACTCAGCAAAAATTCTGGGCATCACATTCGGCCAGGATGATTATCCCACCAAAAACTGGGATGGTAAGCTCCATGATGCCACTCAGAGGGTGAACCAGTGGAAGGGTTGGTCTATGACCCTCAGGGAAAGGGTACACCTGATCAAATCATACCTGCTCCCCTTGTTTACGTACCGTACGAGGAGACTAGGGGGTTTATCTATGGTAAACCCTGTGGTGTTCTTAACAAACACCTTCTTGAAAGCTAACATCTCGAACCTCTGGAAAGAGAGGGCTTCTCCGTGGGTACTCTCCTGCAGGGAATGGTTTTGGCCTTTCTTCCAGGAATGGGAGAGAGGAGGGCAAGTGAAGGACCTCCGTACGCCCCATGGATATCTTCCGGCTTACGCTACCCCGACTCTGAAGGCGTTACGTCGGTGGGGTCTGGGAGTGTGGGAGATCAGGACCCAGTCAAGGCAGTTTCTTGACAAACGGGTTCTGTTGACCCACTTCCAGAAGCCTCTGGCGCTCAGGGACTGCCCAGGTCGGGATCTGAGGGTGGGGTTGTATCTTTTAAACTTGAAAAGGATCCCCCAGAAGTTTTGGGACTTGGCCTGGCGCTGCTTTCAGGGGAAGCTAGGTGTAAGGGACAACCTGAAGTACAGGAACTCTGATGACCGGGGGTGTCCCCGAGAAGAGTGTGTGGACACGCTCGAAAGCATGGACCACTTCCTGCTTCATTGTCCCTTTAACGTAGGGGTCTACAACCGGGTGGGCGCTTCCATTGGCTGGAGTCAGCTTGCCGGCCTTACCTATCCGGAGTGGGCTTATGGGGCATTCAGGACCCTCGGTGGCCGAGATCGGGGCACTTTATATTTAGTTAGCTTAGTGGTTAAGTATCACACGTGGAATGCACAGTGTTTAGTGTCAACCCAGCAGAAAGTCCTCTCCGAGGTGGAGGTCTGTAGGAATATCACCGGTTACCTCGGGAAGATCAGGTCTTTGGAGTATGGCAGTCTTGGCACCAGTAGGGCTTCTCTCCTATGGAGAGGGTTTTCTTTTGATGTGCCCTAGGTACTAGACCTTTTTGGTAGAGTACCTTTATTTTGGTTAAGGACAGGCATACAGGGATAGAGATAGGGTAATAGTAGGGTCAGTTTGATGAAGGGATAGAATTAGGGAGAATAGTAGGGTGAGTTAGGGAAAGAGTTTAAATTTCTTCAGTGTATCAGATCTGCCATCCTTTTCCCTGGTGGTGGGCTGTTGCATGTGCACCATAGCTTTTTGTTTTGTTTTCTGCTGATATGGTATGAAGGGCTTACAGGCACTGAACTTGGGCCTAAATTGGGTTGTGGTCTTGTATGTAAGGTTGTATTTAGTTGGTTGGTTGGAGTGCTAGGTGGGGAGGGGGTATTTGTGGGTGTTTTTTTTTTTATAATATTTTTTTTTTTTTTCTCTTTCTTCCTTAAGGGATCTGACATTGGTCAGTTAAGGACTGGACTTAAGAACTGTACGAACGGTTATGGACTGGCCCATGTACAGGAGGGGTGGTGTGGGAGAGGGCACAGTTTTAGTGTAGGATTTATTTTTTGGTTTTTGTAGGTATTTTTGTGAGGCACATTTATTATATTTGTATGTATGCTGTGCTATGTATATTGTTTTATATTATTGTTTTATTTTATTTATTTGTTGGTATATTGTGTCATGTATTCTGTTTTATATTGTTGCATTAGCCATAAGAAAAGGGCAGTCGGACCAGTTGTAGTTATGTAGTATTATTATTGTATATAGGTGTTTTTTGTCTGTGTATATATAACTTTTATTTAAAAAGCAGAGGTGTGCTTTTAATTTTTAATTTTTTTTATTTTTTTTTATTTTTTGATAAGCCAAGTTGTGCTGTTGTTATTTTCATTCTCAATATATGTGTGTGTGTGTGTCTTTGTTAGTTTTGGAGATTATGCGTGTGTTATGTTTTCTGTTGCTTTATTTATTTATTTATTTATTTATTTTCCCAAGTATGGATGATTTTGAGTTATAGCCAGGTGGTGCTGAATTTTATGTTGGTTTATTTATTTCATTTAATTAGCCAAGTTGAGCAAATTTATTTATTTATTTATTTATTTATTTTTTATGTTATGTGTGTGAGTGTGAATTTCATAGTTTACTTAGGTGTATAGGTATAGTATAGTTGTAGTTTGGTATATTTTAGAATTTATTAAAGCTGGGCTGGCCGGTTAGGCAGGGTTTTATTTTATTTTACATTTCTGTTGTAGCTAGTTAAGCTTGTTTTGTGTTCTTGTTTTTTGGAATTGTTTTGTATTTTTATAATAAAAAAGAGTGTCAGCAGAAAGCACTGTGGTCAGACAGAAAATAAATTCAAAAGGAAAAGAACTTCCTGTGGAGCATACAGCTGCTGATAAGTACTGGAAGGATTAAGATTTTTTAATAAAAGTAAAAGTAATTTACAAATCTGTTTAACTTTCTTGCACCAGTTGATTTAAAAAAATGTTTTTCAGTGGAGTACCCCTTTAATGTGGTGCAAAACATATTTCCCCAGTATCACAGTGTACATTGGTGCTTTAAAGTGCAACTTAAAGGGGTATTCCAGGCCAAAACTTTTTTTCATATATCAACTGGCTCCGGAAAGTTAAACAGATTTATAAATTACTTCTATTAAAAAATCTTAATCCTTCCAATAGTTATTAGCTTCTGAAGTTTTCTGTCTAACTGCTCAATGATGATGTCACTGTCACGATGCCGGCTGGCAGGTAGTGGATCCTCTGTGCCAGAGAGGGATTGGCGTGGACCGTGCTAGAGGATCGGTTCTAAGTCACTACTGGTATTCACCAGAGCCCGCCGCAAAGCGGGATGGTCTTGCTGCGGCGGTAGTGACCAGGTCGTATCCCCTAGCAACGGCTCAACCTCTCTGGCTGCTGAAGATAGGCGCGGTACAAGGGAGTAGACAGAAGCAAGGTCGGACGTAGCAGAAGGTCGGGGCAGGCAGCAAGGATCGTAGTCAGGGGCAACGGCAGGAGGTCTGGAACACAGGCTAGGAACACACAAGGAAACGCTTTCACTGGCACTAAGGCAACAAGATCCGGCGAGGGAGTGAAGGGGAAGTGAGGTGATATAGGGAAGTGCACAGGTGTAAACACTAATTGGAACCACTGCGCCAATCAGCGGCGCAGTGGCCCTTTAAATCGCAGAGACCCGGCGCGCGCGCGCCCTAGGGAGCGGGGCCGCGCGCGCCGGGACAGAACAGACGGAGAGCGAGTCAGGTACGGGAGCCGGGGTGCGCATCGCGAGCGGGCGCTACCCGCATCGCGAATCGCATCCCGGCCAGAGGCGGTATCGCAGCGCCCCGGGTCCGTGGAACCGACCGGAGCGCTGCAGTGAGAGGAGTGTAGCGAGCGCTCCGGGGAGGAGCGGGGACCCGGAGCGCTCGGCGTAACAGTACCCCCCCCCTTGGGTCTCCCCCTCTTCTTGGAGCCTGAGAACCTGAGGACCAGACTTTTGTCCAGGATATTGTCCTCAGGTTCCCAGGACCTCTCTTCAGGACCACAACCCTCCCAATCCACTAAAAAGAAGGTTTTCCCTCTGACCTTTTTAGATGCCAAAATTTCCTTGACGGAGAAGATGTCCGAGGAGCCGGAGACAGGAGTGGGGGGAACAGATTTGGGAGAGAAACGGTTAATGATAAGTGGTTTAAGAAGAGAAACATGAAAGGCATTAGGAATACGAAGAGAAGGAGGAAGAAGAAGTTTGTAAGAG
Organism: Hyla sarda; assembly: GCF_029499605.1. Classification (NCBI taxonomy): domain Eukaryota; kingdom Metazoa; phylum Chordata; class Amphibia; order Anura; family Hylidae; genus Hyla; species Hyla sarda. The sequence goes on from NC_079192.1 coordinate 252,694,322, forward strand.
ACAGGATTAATCTGGCGCAAAATCTTGAAAGGACCAAGATAGCGTGGTCCCAACTTATAGCTAGGGACACGGAAGCGGACATATTTGGCGGAGAGCCATACCTTGTCTCCAGGGGAAAAAATGGGAGGAGCTCTTCTTTTCTTATCCGCGAATCTCTTCATGCGTGAAGAAGCCTGTAAGAGAGAATTTTGGGTCTCTCTCCATATGATGGAAAGATCACGAGAAATTTCATCCACAGCGGGCAGACCAGAGGGCAAGGGGGTAGGGAGGGGGGGAAGAGGGTGACGGCCGTACACCACGAAAAACGGGGATTTGGAGGAAGATTCAGAGATTCTGAAATTATACGAGAATTCGGCCCAAGGTAGAAGATCTGCCCAGTCATCCTGGCGGGAGGAAACAAAATGTCGTAAATAGTCACCCAAGATCTGGTTAATTCTTTCTACTTGTCCATTGGATTGAGGATGGTATGCAGAAGAAAAATTTAATTTAATCTTGAGTTGTTTACAGAGAGCCCTCCAGAATTTAGACACAAATTGGACGCCTCTATCCGAGACGATCTGCGTAGGCAACCCGTGAAGACGAAAAATGTGTACAAAAAATTGTTTAGCCAACTGAGGCGCTGAAGGAAGACCAGGAAGAGGGATGAAATGTGCCATTTTGGAGAATCGATCAACGACCACCCAAATAACAGTGTTGCCATGGGATGGGGGTAAGTCAGTAATAAAATCCATACCAATCAGAGACCAAGGTTGTTCGGGAACAGGCAGAGGAAGAAGAAAACCAGCGGGCTTCTGGCGAGGAGTCTTATCCCGGGCACAGATAGTGCAGGCTCGCACAAAGTCCACCACATCAGTCTCTAGAGTCGGCCACCAATAGAAGCGAGAGATGAGTTGCACAGATTTCTTGATGCCCGCATGACCTGCGAGATGGGAGGAGTGACCCCATTTGAGGATTCCGAGGCGTTGGCGTGGAGAAACAAAGGTCTTTCCTGGAGGAGTTTGCCTGATGGAGGCTGGAGAAGTGGAAATCAGGCAGTCAGGAGGAATGATGTGTTGAGGGGAGAGTTCAATTTCAGAAGCATCTGAGGAACGAGAGAGAGCATCGGCCCTAATGTTCTTATCAGCAGGCCGAAAGTGAATTTCAAAATTAAATCGGGCAAAGAACAGAGACCACCTGGCCTGACGAGGATTCAGCCGTTGGGCAGACTCGAGGTATGAGAGGTTCTTGTGATCGGTGTAAATAATAACTGGAAATCTTGATCCCTCTAGCAGATGCCTCCATTCCTCAAGTGCTAATTTAATGGCTAGAAGCTCTCGATCCCCGATGGAGTAGTTCCTCTCCGCCGGAGAGAAGGTCCTAGAAAAAAAACCCACAAGTAACAGCATGCCCGGAAGAGTTTTTTTGTAGAAGGACAGCTCCAGCTCCCACTGAGGAGGCATCAACCTCCAATAGGAAGGGTTTAGATGGGTCAGGTCTGGAGAGCACGGGAGCCGAAGAGAAGGCAGACTTGAGTCGTTTAAAGGCGTCTTCCGCTTGAGGAGGCCAAGACTTGGGATCGGCATTTTTTTTGGTTAAAGCCACAATAGGAGCCACAATGGTAGAAAAATGTGGAATAAATTGCCTGTAATAATTGGCGAACCCCAAAAAACGTTGGATGGCACGGAGTCCGGAGGGGCGTGGCCAATCTAAGACGGCAGAGAGTTTATCTGGATCCATTTGTAGTCCCTGGCCAGAGACCAAGTATCCTAGAAAAGGAAGAGATTGGCATTCAAACAGACATTTCTCAATTTTAGCATAGAGTTGATTGTCACGAAGTCTCTGAAGAACCATACGGACATGCTGGCGGTGTTCTTCTAGATTGGCCGAAAAAATTAGGATATCATCAAGATATACAACAACACAGGAGTATAACAGATCACGAAAAATTTCATTAACAAAGTCTTGGAAGACAGCAGGGGCGTTGCACAGGCCAAAGGGCATGACCAGATACTCAAAGTGTCCATCTCTGGTGTTAAATGCTGTTTTCCACTCATCCCCCTCTCTGATGCGGATGAGGTTATAGGCGCCTCTTAAGTCCAATTTAGTAAAGATGTGGGCACCTTGGAGGCGATCAAAGAGTTCAGAGATGAGGGGTAAGGGGTAGCGGTTCTTAACCGTGATTTTATTAAGTCCGCGGTAGTCAATGCAAGGACGTAGAGAGCCATCTTTTTTGGACACAAAGAAAAATCCGGCTCCGGCAGGAGAGGAGGATTTACGGATAAAGCCCTTTTTTAGATTCTCCTGGACGTATTCAGACATGGCAAGAGTCTCTGGGGCAGAGAGAGGATAAATTCTGCCCCGGGGTGGAGTAGTGCCCGGGAGGAGGTCGATAGGACAATCATAAGGCCTGTGAGGAGGTAGAGTCTCCGCTTGTTTTTTGCAGAAAACATCCGCGAAGTCCGTATAGGCCTTAGGGAGACCGGTTACTGGAGGAAGCAGAGAGTTACGGCAAGGGTTACTGGGAACCGGTTTTAGACAGTCCTTGGAACAAGAGGGCCCCCAACTCTTGATCTCCCCAGTGGACCAATCCAGGGTTGGGGAATGAAGTTGAAGCCAGGGAAGTCCAAGGAGAATTTCCGAGGTGCAATTGGGGAGGACCAAAAGTTCAATCCTCTCGTGATGAGATCCGATGCTCATTAGAAGGGGCTCCGTGCGGAAACGTATGGAACAGTCCAATCTTTCATTGTTTATACAATTGATGTAAAGGGGTCTGGTGAGACTGGTCACTGGGATGTTGAACCTGTTGACGAGAGAGGCCAAAATAAAATTTCCTGCAGATCCAGAGTCCAAGAAGGCCACAGAAGAGAAGGAGAAGGCAGAGGCAGACATCTGCACAGGCACAGTAAGACGTGGAGAAGCAGAGTGGACATCAAGGATTGTCTCACCTTTGTGCGGAGTCAGGGTACGTCTTTCCAGGCGGGGAGGGCGGATAGGACAATCCCTCAGGAAGTGTTCGGTACTAGCACAGTACAGGCAGAGGTTCTCCATGCGGCGTCGTGTCCTCTCTTGAGATGTCAGGCGAGACCGGTCGACCTGCATAGCCTCCACGGCGGGAGACACAGGAACAGATTGCAGGGAACCAGAGGAGAGAGGAGCCGAGGAGAAGAAACGCCTCGTGCGAACAGAGTCCATATCTTGGCGGAGCTCCTGACGCCTTTCGGAAAAACGCATGTCAATGCGAGTGGCTAGGTGAATAAGTTCATGAAGATTAGCAGGCATTTCTCGTGCGGCCAGAACATCTTTAATGTTGCTGGATAGGCCTTTTTTAAAGGTCGCGCAGAGGGCCTCATTGTTCCAGGATAATTCAGAAGCAAGAGTACGGAATTGTACGGCATACTCGCCAACGGAAGAATTACCCTGGACCAGGTTCAACAGGGCAGTCTCAGCAGAAGAGGCTCGGGCAGGTTCCTCAAAGACACTTCGAATTTCCGAGAAGAAGGAGTGTACAGAGGCAGTGACGGGGTCATTGCGGTCCCAGAGCGGTGTGGCCCAAGCCAGGGCTTTTCCAGACAGCAGGCTGACTACGAAAGCCACCTTAGACCTTTCAGTGGGGAACTGGTCCGACATCATCTCCAAGTGTAATGAACATTGGGAAAGGAAGCCACGGCAAAACTTAGAGTCCCCATCAAATTTATCCGGCAAGGATAGTCGTAGTCCAGAAGCGGCCACTCGCTGCGGGGGAGGTACAGGAGCTGGCGGAGGAGATGGTTGCTGGAGCTGTGGTAGTAACTGTTGTAGCATAACAGTCAGTTGAGACAGCTGTTGGCCTTGTTGCGCAATCTGTTGTGACTGCTGGGCGACCACCGTGGTGAGGTCAGCGACAACTGGCAGAGGAACTTCAGCGGGATCCATGGCCGGATCTACTGTCACGATGCCGGCTGGCAGGTAGTGGATCCTCTGTGCCAGAGAGGGATTGGCGTGGACCGTGCTAGAGGATCGGTTCTAAGTCACTACTGGTATTCACCAGAGCCCGCCGCAAAGCGGGATGGTCTTGCTGCGGCGGTAGTGACCAGGTCGTATCCCCTAGCAACGGCTCAACCTCTCTGGCTGCTGAAGATAGGCGCGGTACAAGGGAGTAGACAGAAGCAAGGTCGGACGTAGCAGAAGGTCGGGGCAGGCAGCAAGGATCGTAGTCAGGGGCAACGGCAGGAGGTCTGGAACACAGGCTAGGAACACACAAGGAAACGCTTTCACTGGCACTAAGGCAACAAGATCCGGCGAGGGAGTGAAGGGGAAGTGAGGTGATATAGGGAAGTGCACAGGTGTAAACACTAATTGGAACCACTGCGCCAATCAGCGGCGCAGTGGCCCTTTAAATCGCAGAGACCCGGCGCGCGCGCGCCCTAGGGAGCGGGGCCGCGCGCGCCGGGACAGAACAGACGGAGAGCGAGTCAGGTACGGGAGCCGGGGTGCGCATCGCGAGCGGGCGCTACCCGCATCGCGAATCGCATCCCGGCCAGAGGCGGTATCGCAGCGCCCCGGGTCCGTGGAACCGACCGGAGCGCTGCAGTGAGAGGAGTGTAGCGAGCGCTCCGGGGAGGAGCGGGGACCCGGAGCGCTCGGCGTAACAGTCACGTCCCGGGAGCTGTGCATGATGGGAGAATATCCCCATAGGAACTGCACAGCTCCCGGAACGTGACATCATCATTGAGCAGTTAGACAGAAAACAACAACTCAACTTCAGATGCTAATAACTATTGGAAGGATTAAGATTTTTTAATAGAAGTAATTTACAAATCTGTTTAACTTTCCGGAGCCAGTTGATATATAAAAAAAAAGTTTTGGCCTAGAACACCCCTTTAACATAACCCTATGTTACTGTGCACACTGTGTAAAAAGTAATCTAAATGTGTAATGCAGCCATATATTTGCCTACTTTTTCCATTTCTTTAACTTCATTTAATTGACTTTATTGGGCAGTCAGGAACAGTCAGAGAGGCGTAGGCAGAGGTCTGCAATGTCTTGGGACCGCCACCCATCTCTCTGTCATTGCTTTGCACTGTGTCATTGATCTTTTATCTCCGCTATTGTTTGTCTTTAACCATATCTCATTCACCTCCAAATTCCCTACTTCTTTTTGGGCAGTAATTTTTACAGTGATTTCCAAGGAGGTAAGGTCCCCAATTTATGTCAAAGCTACTGCCTTAATTAATGTTGATGCCAAGTTTAGTGTAAAACTATTGGCACTGCGCCTGACTCTTCGGGCTGGACTCCTTTGTACACCCGGATCAAGTGAGATTTATCCCAACTTAAGAGGCACATAATAATATGCTGAAGACCTTCTCGATTATCCATCACGTTTAGACCTCCCATACCACTGGATGCAGAGAAGGCCTTTGATCGGGTAGACTGGGGCTTCCTGGGAGAAGTGCTGGATCAACTTGGTTAGTCACTTGGCACAACAATGTATTTTGCCATTATATTGTCACCCCACAGCGAGAGTTAGAGTAAATGGCTCCCTGTCCGCCCCATTGAATATTAAAAAATGGAACACATCAGGGGTGCTCCCAGTTGCCCCTGATGTATGTTCTGCTGACGGAGCACTTATTGCAAGTGATTCATCTGCATTCTACATTACAGGGGTGCATATTGAGATGCGCATTTTAAATGTTTAGCTTTCTCCGATTACTACCTCTTATACATTTCTCAAACACAAAATGCCCCTACCCACTCTGTTATCAGTGATTGAAGATTTTAGCAACTATCGATATTGAAAAAATACACAAAAAGGTCCTCCAGGACATATATCCTTGTCACATGTCAATCTCATGTTTGAATTAACTATGTCCCTCTGGCCTTACTCTGAGTACTAAGTAGTCTGCTAACATACATTTTACACTGAAATAAATGTAGAGCTTACACTTAAATAAATAAATTAAAATCCAATTTTATTTAGCATGATTAAAATATAATATGGAGCTCTACAGACAGGATCTACCAATGAATAAACAGTGGGAGCGTAAGGTTCAATAATATCATAACACTAAGCACTCTATGTAAGTATTATCAATATATTCCAAGGGAGTTCAAAAATATCATATGCAGCATTATCATTAATCAATGCAGTTTTAGTCTGTTAGTGTCCCCGAAATTTCAGAGCCCACTCCTCAAAGTCTCAGTCAGGTACCTCAACCTGCTACAGTACTACATAACATTAAAGTGCATATAAAGTGCCAAAAACATCCTCACCCATAGTAACTAGGAACCACTCCGCTCCACTGCCCCAACAGCTGCTGTTTTGTCTCCTTCCTCAGGGGGCAGCAATGTGTCTATCCTTCTAATCTCACCTTATATATCGTGTTGCAGTGGATACAATTTTCGGGAGGCTGTAGTTACTTCCATGCACGCTTCTGTCACCTGATTCGACGCGCATTCACGGACTGCCAGAGGATCTCGCCATGCATCTCCGCATCTGCGTGCCACTGCCAACTGTTTTTTCATTGGTAGATCTTGTCTGTAGAGCTCCATGTTGTATTTTAATTATGCTAAATAAAACTGAATTTTACTTTATCTATTTAAAGTGTAAGCTCTACATTTATTTCAGTGTAAAAACTATTGATATTGGTAGATTTGCAAGTCCTCGTTAGGTGGTACAGGGTTGTGTCCCTGCTACAATAGCTGTATCCTTCAGTCTCCGACCTGTGCTAGAGGGACAATGAATCTCAGGGAACGCTGTCTCATATCTAGTTTGCTTGCTTCTGCTTGAAGGACTATTGGTCTGCAGTATTGGATCTACATGAAGGGTCGGCCTTCCTCCTTCTCCTTCTGTCCTGTCCTCTCAATGCTTTCTAAATCGACAAGGTAATCGAAGAAAGGTTTGGTGGGTCTGTTATTGGCGGCAACTTGTAGGGTCGTTCCCCGTAAATGAAAATCGACCTCCTCTACCAACTGTCTCTGACTGGTTTCTTTACATATTCACGGTATGGAAGAATGTTAAGCTGATTTACAATCCACTCCTGATGTTTACATTAAATGTTGGCGGCTATAGATAGTGTTTCTCTCTTTCCCTCAATAACTTTGCTGGGGCTACATGCACCTCCAAACATGGGGTCTTGATTTCGGTTTATTCTTTCTTTTGAGGTTGTTTTCCCCCAGGTTGTGTACCAGTTTACCTTTTTTATTTCCTTTCTTCTGTTTCTGTTCTTTTTTAAATGTTCTGTTTCAATATTTGGTTCTAATACTAGGCATGAAAGCAGCTGTTATGACTAACCTATGGACGTGGTATTACATGCATCTATAATATGCTCTATTAGGCTTCAGCACTTGTTGATTCCCCCAATGATGTACACATACAGTGATCCCTCAACTTACAATGGCCTCGACATACAATAGTTTCAACATACAATGGTCTTTTCGGGACCATTGTAACTTGAAACCAGACTCAACATACAATGCTATGGAATCTGTGAAACGTGTCAATGGCTGGAAGAACCGACCAATCAGAATGGATATTTCACTGGTAAAACCCGTGTATTCCTAAAGTGTATGCACTGACTGGTGTCTGGTAGCGCCCCCTACAGTACAGTTAGGTATTACATGTTCTGTACTCTTTACCTGTGCCAGGGTTAGCTGCTCCTTTAGACACCAGGTGAGGGTGGTTCCATTTTCCTTTTTTTAGGACATTGCGTGTACTGTACAGGACCCTGAAGAAGCTTCTATCCTCTACATAGACTAATGTTTCCCAAACAGGGTGCCTCCAGCTGTTGCAAAACTACAACTCCCAGCATGCCCGGACAGCCGAAGGCTGTACGGGCATGCTGGGAGTTGTAGTTTTGCAACAGCTGGAGGCACCCTGGTTGGGAAACACTGAAATAGACAGTGATAACAGCTCCCAGCAGATCTTTCTTACTTTTATATGTAAGGATTTGCTTTATCTGTATTAGTTATCTACTTCACTTTTTCCTATTTTTGATGACATTTTGGTGGCTTTAGAACCAATTACCAGCTTTCCATAGAATTATGGTCTCAACATACAATGGTTTCAACATACAATGGTCGTCCCAGAACCAATTAATATTGTAACTTGAGGGACCACTGTACATCAAATATCAGGAAGTGGTTAAACATTTATTTGTCTAAGCCTCTGAAGGCATTTTCCTTGAAAAGATAGAAACATATATATTTTTTTTACACATATATAGATTTTGCTTGCTGGGAGAGTGGGTGGTAGATAGTATTTATAATGTTATAGGCAGTTAGATGTGCCAAAGTGGAAAACACATTATATAGAGTATACTGGAGAGAACAATAACAATGAAAGTATCCTGCTAAATTGTGGGGGAGAACATGCTTCCTAAAATAGAACAATTCTACCTACTTCTGCTAGAATGTTTCAACAGTAAAAGGAAAATTCCACCCAAAAATAACAAAGAGTATGTAGCATACTAGACATTTTGTCATCTGCAAAATAAGCTTCTGAATAAGACATAATTATTGCAGCTCAACTAATATATTAAATATATATATATATATGTGACATGACCCTGTAGGGTAGACTATACATGGCACCCACCAGAAGGATAGGTGGAGTAGTCGAGGTCAGCTAAGGGTAGTAGTCCCTCTGTTAAGGTAAATTGTAGGAGCGTGTGTAGCAGAGTCATCTTGCTAACCTAGTGGGTCCTCCTGTGAGTCCTTCTGTAATGGGGTCTAGCACAATGCAGGAAGTCCTAGACCCTGGGGTACATGCGATGATGTGTCTGGAGATGTACCCATGATGGTGTAGATGTAAAAAGATATATAATTTAAAACAGAATTAACTTTGTTATTTTATAGCATGAGGGCAGTAATGTTATAGTACTTTGGGGGTTACTTTGGGGTGTGCTACATATTTTTCTACCCATTGAAGTCAATCGGTAGCAAAATCAGCTGCAGAAAATATGCAGAAAAATACTGCACACATAACCCTACCCTTAAGGTGGTTGTGTGGAAATGTTTGTTTCCTTTAAGAGGCTTGGAAGCACTCATACTAACTAGATGTATCTAGGTATGCTTCTCACACTTTTTGGTTGCTAGTGGTGATGTAACGATATAGTCCAGTTACAATGAACTCAGCTGTAGAGGGCTTACACAGGTTAAAAGACTTTCGTTCACTCCTCTGGCTAAAGCCAGACTGTTCACTCAGCCTTTATACATAGAAACTGACTGGGTCATGTGAGTCAGGTGACCAATGTTCTACTCACTTTACACACAAACCCACGTCTTTGTGAATTAATGTATGGCTGACAATCTTCACACGTAATATGGCCCTTTCTATGGAGCTTTCTATGGCACACCATGTATGCTTCGCTGCTTAATGTGTACAGGGATTTATGCCATTTGGCTTTCTGTGGTACCCTCTGCTAGCTGTGTGTGAGCCACAGGAATATATATATATATATATATATATATATATATATATATATATATATATGGTAATGATGTATTCCCAGTCCAATTAAAGTTAGCTGAATGACGAGACACACAATGGAGACTATGTACATATGTGTATATAATCACAAAAACCCTTTGGCGCTCACGCCCCTCAGGGACTGGATCCCTTTTACTAGGGAAACCCTCTTTAAAAGCTTTTGTGGCTAACTGCCACGGGGTACATTGGTGTAGTGGATGGGGCAGATGTTGTAGCCCAGGGGCAAGGTGTTATCAACCCCTAAATGTTCGCAACGTCAGGGCGTGGTTCTCCTGGTAACTACCTGAACGGTAGTACCACTATCCCAGGGTTAGGCACGGCAATAATAGTCCAAGACCAGGTAAGGGTTAACGGTAGCTTTACTGAGGTAGACAGATGGAAATAGTCTTTACAGCAAGGCCAGGATCCCAGAGAGGTGGCCAGTAACACAGAAGGACCTAGCAGCTTGCTGGGACTTGTAGTGACTTTGATAGACCTTAGTTCAGCCACGCAGACTATAATAGATGACTTTAGACTGGACTGGGTTGTAGATAGCGACAGCAGACATAGACTTGACTTACTGGAATGTGGCTGTAGGTGGCTTGAGGCCTCCAGATGTGCTGGACACTAGTTCTGAGACATCTGGTCTTTACTGTTCCTCAGCAGGAGAAGAGATTGTAATGGCTCCCCCTCTTATAAAGGGGGGCTGAGCCAGAAGCCCATAGGTCAAGCTGCAGGTCACCTGGTGCTCTCTGGGTAACAAACATCATGTGAATACATCATCATGTGACTAACTCAAAGGTCCTTAATCCATAAGACTATACATTACATATGTTATTATGGGGGAGACACTGCAGGAAAGCTCCTAGAACACAGAGGGACTCAACCTGACAGGGTCTATGTACTGTACGGGACTATATCCCATACTGGGACATCACACTTTATTCTTTATTATTTTTCCTTAAAATATTTACTAGAGCACTAGTATCTCGGCCCTTGACAAAGCTGGCTCAGTCTGGCAAAACGTTGGGGAGGTATAGTTTTCACTAGTTTTTAACTGGCATAGGGATGAGATAATGGTACATAGAGGATGGAAATAGAGAGCCCATACTATATATGAGGATGGCACTGGTGTGTTCTATAAACAGATAGTCATTAGTCTACAGGTTACACAAAATAATATTATAGAAAGGGGTACTCTATATATTCCTTGGTTAAATCAGTGATAAAACATTATCACATTGTGACCATACATTCTCTTTGTGGTTTTAAAAATACCACTATATATATTTTAGCACAAAAGAGATTAAAAAAATGAATATTTTAAGGTGAAATAATAAAGAATGGAGCTTTTAAGGGGAACTCCCTAGTAAAAGGGATTCAGCCCCTAAGGGATGTGAGCTCCAATGGGTTTTTGTGATATATATATTATTACTCTGGGAACTCCTTGGCTTAATTTTGGTTTATGTAATGAAGCAAGGGCTCCTGTCAAACTGCAGGAGGGTCTGCTCTCTGAGCCTCACACCTCAGTTAACAGTTGCTGTGCTGGGAGGAAAAGCATTCAGCCAAGAGACTTTGAGCAAACAGTGATGCATATACCTTTACCTCTTCTCTGTACAGATCAACACATTTGCTATGCACCCAGCCCAATAAGGCTAAACTGAGAATACAATGAATGCCTTACTGCTCAGAATACAGGAACAGGGACTCCAGTTTTTGACAGGAGTCTTTTTTTTCTGACTAATGGCATTTTCACATACATACAAGACTGCAAAACTACAATGATACAATAGCCTAAAAATTTGAGCTTTAGCTTGAGTAGAAAGGGTGCTATGGTAAGAGTGTTACAAGAATTTCTGCATGGGGCTTGATAAATCTATGTGTTTGCTGTCAATTCAACCCCATTCTGATGTATGAAACAGAACATCAAGTTTTATTGAGGGTTTTTTTTTGTTCGATACTATATCTAATTTAAAGGTTAGAAACCATTCCAATACAAATGATACTGTAAAAATATGCTAACAGAGACTTCTGGATGAGAGCAATGCTTGTTCATAGTAATGTAGCTGATTTTACATATTACCTTATATAATTCTTATGTCTACATTATCATATCCTAACAATGTTGAGGAAATGGTTCTGAAACAAAAAGATACAGATGTTGTTTGATGGCTATGTGTACAAGGTCAATGCTGAAGTGAATACAAATCAAAGAAGCTGTGAATGGATCATAACTGCTGTAAATTAAGCTGCTACTTGGCAAATGATTTAGTATTGCTCAATGTGAAGGATGACACTGTAATCTTATGTTATTCTCTTAAGGCTGAGTACATTATCTGACTTGCAGATGTTATCCTCTTACACCTGCCTTAAAGGACATATCCCATGCAGAAAAATCTTCTGCAATTATGCACGGGCGATCAGAATATAAAACAAAAAACAGGACTCACCTGCTGCCACTCCCTAGGTGTCCTGATATCGCCACTCCAGTTTTTGGGTAATGTCTTCTTCCTGAAGGGGCAATCCATGAGCTGGGGACCTTTGAAGCAACAGCCACCAGCCACCAGAACAATGTTCACGGTAGTACAAGGTGACCCCACTCTGGGACACACTACATTAGGATGAGTGTCCCAGTTATGTACAATACTGCATCTTACATAGATTAAGGATAAGAATTGGTGCTATTGCCCTGCATATTACCAAAGATGACCTACTGGTAAAAGTTTTTCCATTGTGTTTTGTCAATTTTAACCATAGTGGTAATTGACTGATAAAAGTCCTCCCCTGTGTATTTTTCACTGGGACATAGATAATCATTATCACTAATCTCAAGATTACATGTCCATCTCCAGTAATCTAGATTTGCCTTTGTCCAAAGTGCGCAACAACATTAAGAAGTTTGCAACCCATGGCACTGTAGCTAATCTCCCTGGGCATGGACAGAAGAGAAAAATTGATGAAAGGTGTCAACGCAGGATAAACCAGATGGTGGATAAGCAGCCCCAAACAAGTTCCAAAGATATTCACGCTTTCCTGCAGGCTCAGGGAGCATCAGTGTCAGCGCAAACTGTCGACATTTAAACGAAACGCTATGCCAGGAGACCCAGGAGGACCCCACTGCTGACACAGAGACATAAAAAAGCAAGACTACATTTTGCCAAAATGAACTTGAGTAAGCCAAAATCCTTTTGGGAAAATGTCTTGTGGACAGATGAGATCAATATAGAGCTTTTTGGTAAAGCACCTCATTCTACTGTCTACCGAAAACGGAATGAGGCCAACAAAGAAAAGAACACAGTACCTACAGTGAAATATGGTGTAGGGTCAATGATGTTTTGGGGCTGTTTTGCTGCCTCTGGCACTGGGTACCTTCAATGTGTGTGTTACGCCGAGCGCTCCGGGTCCCCGCTCCTCCCCGGAGCGCTCGCTTCACTCCCTCCGCTGCAGCGCTCCGGTCACGTCCTCTGACCCGGGGCGCTGCGATCCTGCTGCCAGCCGGGATGCGATTCGCGATGCGGGTAGCGCCCGCTCGCGATGCGCACCCCGGCTTCCCTACCTGACTCACTCCCCGTCTGTTCTGTCCCGGCGCGCGCGGCCCCGCTCCCTAGGGCGCGCGCGCGCCGGGTCTCTGCGATTTAAAGGGCCACTGCGCCGCTGATTGGCGCAGTGGTTCCAATTAGGGTTTTCACCTGTGCACTTCCCTATATTACCTCACTTCCCTTGCACTCCCTTGCCGGATCTTGTTGCCTTAGTGCCAGTGAAAGCGTTCCTTGTGTGTTCCTTGCCTGTGTTTCCAGACCTTCTGCCGTTGCCCCTGACTACGATCCTTGCTGCCTGCCCCGACCTTCTGCTACGTCCGACCTTGCTTCTGCCTACTCCCTTGTACCGCGCCTATCTTCAGCAGCCAGAGAGGTGAGCCGTTGCTAGTGGATACGACCTGGTCACTACCGCCGCAGCAAGACCATCCCGCTTTGCGGCGGGCTCTGGTGAAAACCAGTAGTGGCTTAGAACCGGTCCACTAGCACGGTCCACGCCAATCCCTCTCTGGCACAGAGGGTCCACTACCTGCCAGCCGGCATCGTGACAGTAGATCCGGCCATGGATCCCGCTGAAGTTCCTCTGCCAGTTGTCGCTGACCTCACCACGGTGGTCGCCCAGCAGTCACAACAGATAGCGCAACAAGGCCAACAGCTGTCTCAACTGACCGTTATGCTACAACAGTTGCTACCACAGCTTCAGCAGTCATCTCCTCCGCCAGCTCCTGCACCTCCTCCGCAGCGAGTGGCCGCTCCTGGGATACGCTTATCCTTGCCAGATAAATTTGATGGGGACTCTAAGTTTTGCCGTGGCTTTCTCTCCCAATGTTCCCTGCATCTGGAGATGATGTCGGACCTGTTTCCCACTGAAAGGTCTAAGGTGGCTTTCGTAGTCAGTCTTCTGTCCGGAAAAGCCCTGTCATGGGCCACACCGCTCTGGGACCGCAATGACCCCGTCACTGCCTCAGTACACTCCTTCTTCTCGGAAATCCGAAGTGTCTTTGAGGAACCTGCCCGAGCCTCTTCTGCTGAGACTGCCCTGTTGAACCTGGTCCAGGGTAATTCTTCCGTTGGCGAGTACGCCGTACAATTCCGTACACTTGCTTCAGAATTGTCCTGGAATAATGAGGCCCTCTGCGCGACCTTCAAAAAAGGCCTATCCAGCAACATTAAAGATGTTCTGGCCGCACGAGAAATTCCTGCTAATCTACATGAACTTATTCACCTAGCCACTCGCATTGACATGCGTTTTTCTGAAAGGCGTCAGGAACTCCGCCAAGATATGGACTCTGTTCGCACAAGGCGTTTCGTCTCCTCGGCTCCTCTCTCCTCTGGTCCCCTGCAATCTGTTCCTGTGCCCCCCGCCGTGGAGGCTATGCAGGTCGACCGGTCTCGCCTGACACCCCAAGAGAGGACACGACGCCGTATGGAGAACCTCTGCCTGTACTGTGCTAGTACCGAACACTTCCTGAGGGATTGTCCTATCCGTCCTCCCCGCCTGGAAAGACGTACGCTGACTCCGCACAAAGGTGAGACAGTCCTTGATGTCTACTCTGCTTCTCCACGTCTCACTGTGCCTGTGCGGTTGTCTGCCTCTGCCTTCTCCTTCTCTACAGTGGCTTTCTTGGACTCTGGATCTGCAGGAAATTTTATTTTGGCCTCTCTCGTCAACAGGTTCAACATCCCAGTGACCGGTCTCGCCAGACCCCTCTACATCAATTGTGTAAATAATGAAAGATTGGACTGTACCATACGTTTCCGCACGGAGCCCCTTCTTATGAGCATCGGATCTCATCATGAGAGGATTGAACTTTTGGTCCTCCCCAATTGCACCTCGGAGATTCTCCTTGGACTTCCCTGGCTTCAACTTCATTCCCCAACCCTGGATTGGTCCACTGGGGAGATCAAGAGTTGGGGGTCCTCTTGTTCCAAGAACTGTCTAAAACCGGTTCCCAGTAACCCTTGCCGTAACTCTGTGGTTCCTCCAGTAACCGGTCTCCCTAAGGCCTATATGGACTTCGCGGATGTTTTCTGCAAAAAACAAGCTGAGACTCTACCTCCTCACAGGCCTTATGATTGCCCTATCGACCTCCTCCCGGGTACTACTCCACCCCGGGGCAGAATTTATCCTCTCTCTGCCCCAGAGACTCTTGCCATGTCCGAATACGTCCAGGAGAATCTAAAAAAGGGCTTTATCCGTAAATCCTCCTCTCCTGCCGGAGCCGGATTTTTCTTTGTGTCCAAAAAAGATGGCTCCCTACGTCCTTGCATTGACTACCGCGGTCTTAATAAAATCACGGTTAAGAACCGCTACCCCTTACCCCTCATCTCTG
Source organism: Hyla sarda (assembly GCF_029499605.1). Lineage (NCBI taxonomy): Eukaryota > Metazoa > Chordata > Amphibia > Anura > Hylidae > Hyla > Hyla sarda. The sequence continues at coordinate 252,709,615 of NC_079192.1, forward strand.
AACTCTTTGATCGCCTCCAAGGTGCCCACATCTTCACTAAATTGGACTTAAGAGGCGCCTATAACCTCATCCGCATCAGAGAGGGGGACGAGTGGAAAACGGCATTTAACACCAGAGATGGACACTTTGAGTATCTGGTCATGCCCTTTGGACTGTGTAATGCCCCTGCCGTCTTCCAAGACTTTGTCAATGAAATTTTTCGTGATCTATTATACTCCTGTGTTGTGGTATATCTGGACGATATCCTAATTTTTTCTGCCAATCTAGAAGAACACCGCCAGCATGTCCGTATGGTTCTTCAGAGACTTCGTGACAACCAACTCTATGCCAAAATTGAGAAATGTCTGTTTGAATGCCAATCTCTTCCTTTTCTAGGATATTTGGTCTCTGGCCAGGGACTACAGATGGATCCAGACAAACTCTCTGCCGTCTTAAATTGGCCACGCCCCTCCGGACTCCGTGCTATCCAACGCTTTTTGGGGTTCGCCAATTATTACAGGCAATTTATTCCACATTTTTCTACCATTGTGGCTCCTATCGTGGCTTTAACCAAGAAAAATGCTGATCCCAAGTCCTGGCCTCCTCAAGCAGAAGACTCCTTTAAACGACTCAAGTCTGCCTTTTCTTCGGCTCCCGTGCTCTCCAGACCTGACCCTTCCAAACCCTTCCTATTGGAGGTTGATGCCTCCTCAGTGGGAGCTGGAGCTGTTCTTCTACAAAAAAATCCTTCCGGGCATGCTGTCACTTGTGGTTTTTTCTCTAGGACCTTCTCTCCAGCGGAGAGGAACTACTCCATCGGGGATCGAGAGCTTCTAGCCATTAAATTAGCACTTGAGGAATGGAGGCATCTGCTGGAGGGATCAAGATTTCCTGTTATTATCTACACCGACCACAAGAACCTCTCCTACCTCCAGTCGGCCCAACGGCTGAATCCTCGCCAGGCCCGGTGGTCTCTGTTCTTTGCCCGATTTAATTTTGAGATTCACTTTCGTTCTGCCGATAAGAACATTAGGGCCGATGCTCTCTCTCGTTCCTCGGATGCCTCAGAAGTTGATCTCCCTCCGCAACACATCATTCCACCTGACTGCCTGATCTCCACTTCTCCTGCCTCCATCAGGCAGACTCCTCCAGGAAAGACCTTTGTTTCTCCACGCCAACGCCTCGGAATCCTCAAATGGGGTCACTCCTCCCATCTCGCAGGTCATGCGGGCATCAAGAAATCTGTGCAACTCATCTCCCGCTTCTATTGGTGGCCGACTCTGGAGACGGATGTTGGGGACTTTGTGCGAGCCTGCACTATCTGTGCCCGGGATAAGACTCCTCGCCAGAAGCCCGCTGGTTTTCTTCATCCTCTGCCTGTCCCCGAACAGCCTTGGTCTCTGATTGGTATGGATTTTATTACTGATTTACCCCCTTCCCGTGGCAACACCGTTATTTGGGTGGTCGTTGATCGATTCTCCAAAATGGCACATTTCATCCCTCTTCCTGGTCTTCCTTCTGCGCCTCAGTTGGCTAAACAATTTTTTGTACACATTTTTCGTCTTCACGGGTTGCCTACGCAGATTGTCTCGGATAGAGGGGTCCAATTCGTGTCTAAATTCTGGAGGGCTCTCTGTAAACAACTCAAGATTAAATTAAATTTTTCCTCTGCATATCATCCCCAGTCCAATGGACAAGTAGAAAGAATTAACCAGATCCTGGGTGATTATTTGCGACATTTTGTTTCCTCCCGCCAGGATGATTGGGCAGATCTCCTTCCATGGGCCGAATTTTCGTATAACTTCAGGGTCTCTGAATCTTCCTCCAAATCCCCATTTTTCGTGGTGTACGGCCGTCACCCTCTTCCCCCCCTCCCTACCCCCTTGCCCTCTGGTCTGCCCGCTGTGGATGAAATTTCTCGTGACCTTTCCATTATATGGAGAGAGACCCAAAATTCTCTTTTACAGGCTTCTTCACGCATGAAGAGGTTCGCGGATAAGAAGAGAAGAGCTCCCCCCGTTTTTTCCCCTGGAGACAAGGTATGGCTCTCCGCTAAATATGTCCGCTTCCGTGTCCCTAGCTACAAGTTGGGACCACGCTATCTTGGTCCTTTCAAGGTTTTGTGTCAAATTAATCCTGTCTCTTATAAACTTCTTCTTCCTCCTTCTCTTCGTATCCCTAATGCCTTTCACGTCTCTCTTCTCAAACCACTCATCCTCAACCGTTTTTCTCCCAAATCTGTTCCTCCCACTCCTGTTTCCGGCTCCTCGGACGTCTTCTCGGTCAAGGAAATTTTGGCTGCCAAAAAGGTCAGAGGGAAAAATTTTTTTTTAGTTGACTGGGAGGGTTGTGGTCCTGAAGAGAGATCCTGGGAACCTGAGGACAACATCCTTGACAAAAGTCTGCTCCTCAGGTTCTCAGGCTCCAAGAAGAGGGGGAGACCCAAGGGGGGGGGTACTGTTACGCCGAGCGCTCCGGGTCCCCGCTCCTCCCCGGAGCGCTCGCTTCACTCCCTCCGCTGCAGCGCTCCGGTCACGTCCTCTGACCCGGGGCGCTGCGATCCTGCTGCCAGCCGGGATGCGATTCGCGATGCGGGTAGCGCCCGCTCGCGATGCGCACCCCGGCTTCCCTACCTGACTCACTCCCCGTCTGTTCTGTCCCGGCGCGCGCGGCCCCGCTCCCTAGGGCGCGCGCGCGCCGGGTCTCTGCGATTTAAAGGGCCACTGCGCCGCTGATTGGCGCAGTGGTTCCAATTAGGGTTTTCACCTGTGCACTTCCCTATATTACCTCACTTCCCTTGCACTCCCTTGCCGGATCTTGTTGCCTTAGTGCCAGTGAAAGCGTTCCTTGTGTGTTCCTTGCCTGTGTTTCCAGACCTTCTGCCGTTGCCCCTGACTACGATCCTTGCTGCCTGCCCCGACCTTCTGCTACGTCCGACCTTGCTTCTGCCTACTCCCTTGTACCGCGCCTATCTTCAGCAGCCAGAGAGGTGAGCCGTTGCTAGTGGATACGACCTGGTCACTACCGCCGCAGCAAGACCATCCCGCTTTGCGGCGGGCTCTGGTGAAAACCAGTAGTGGCTTAGAACCGGTCCACTAGCACGGTCCACGCCAATCCCTCTCTGGCACAGAGGGTCCACTACCTGCCAGCCGGCATCGTGACAGTGTGCAAGGCATCATGAAATCTGAGGATTACCAACGAATTTTGGGTCGCACTGTACAGCCCAGTGTCAGAAAGCTGGGTTTGCGTCCGAGATCTTGGGTCTTCCACAATGAGCCCAAACATACATCAAAAAGCCTCCAGAAATGGATGGCAACAAAGCGCTGGAGAGTTCTGAAGTGGCCAGCAATGAGTCCAGATCTAAATCCCATTGAACACCTGTGTAGAAATCTTAAAATTGCAGTTGGGAAAAGGCGCCCTCCCAATAAGAGAGACCTGGAGCAGTTTGCAAAGGAAGAGTGGTCCAACATTCCGGCTGAGAGGTGTAAGAAGCCTATTGATGGTTATAGGAAGCGATTGATTTCAGTTATTTTTTCCAGAGGGAGTGCAACCAAATATTAAGTCAAGGGTGCCAATAATTTTGTCCAGCCCATTTTTGGAGTTTGGTGAGACATTATGTCCAATTTTCTTTTGTTCCTCCTTTTTTTTTTGTTTAGTTCCAATACACACAAAGGGAATAAACATGTGTATAGCAAAACATGTGTTAGTGCAATCCTTTTCTGTGAGAAATACTTCATTTTCTTGAAAAATTTCAGGGGTGCCAACATTTATGGCCATGACTGTATGTGTTTGTATTTGTATTTGACTTGATTACAATATTAGGGAGAAAGGGTACATTTATTCAGTAAAATTGTACAATTGTAAGAAAGCTTTATTAGCCAAGTCACCTCTGGCTTTAAGTTCCAGTTCATAGCTGTCCAGGTTTCTAATTCATGACACCAATGCAAAGAAAGGTGATGGTGGCTGGCTGTCAGTTGTACAACATGTAAAAGGCTCCAAAACACAAAATTGTCTTCTGCTAATATCCTTGTAAATTGCTTTCGGTGGACCAAACAAAACTCTGTACTGGTGTTGTGTGAGCCAGCTCGCCATGTCTGCATGCCTCCATGTAACCACTACTCCAAACAACTATTAACAGCTTGGTCAGAATGGCCTAGATGGTGCTTCTCCAGTGTTGTGCCCCTCTCAAAGCATGTCTACTAGTCAACAAATTCACACCAACAATCTCCCACTACTCAAAAGTAGTCTTTGCAAGCCTTTTAGGGCAGCAGTAAAAAAATACTTTTACGCCATTTTGGGGTAAGTCCCAGTGTGTAAACAGACCACATAAATATTTATTTACATACTTGAGACATAATTGCATGCCAACTTTTGCAACAATCTCACACTTCTATCTGAGTGCATCATTTGTATTGTCAACTAGCTGAGTACCTGCCATTGTCTGGTTTTTCCTACCTAATCCTTGTGAGGGAGGAAAATCAACAAAGGAGACTCATCCTTCGCGTAAGGGGGAACAGGGGTGTGGAAAAAAAAAATACTTGTCCAAGGGACTAAAGCGGAACACAATCTACTTGTCCCTCAAGAAAATCCACTTGTCCTGGTAGAAAAAATAATTTCCACCAAAATAAATAAGGTCTTTATAAGCTTCTGCACTTTTGTTTTTTCCTCCTCATCCTATAATAGCCATAACTCTTATTTTTCCATCTACAGACCCATATGAGGCTTGTTGTTTGTGGGGCCAAGTATACTTTGTAATGACACCTTTCATTTTTCAATAACTTAAGCTGTGAAACAAATTTGTAAGGTGAAATTGAAAAAAAAGTTAATTTATTTTTTCTGCCATTCACCTTGTGGTCAAACTTACTTTAGGTCGGGCTGATTACACCAATCCCAAATTTGATTAGTTTCAGTCATGTCTTAATATTATTATTTTTTTTTTTACTTTTTAATTTCAAAAAAAATTCCTGAGGGCTAATTTATACTGTTTGTATCGGTACCATTTTGGTATTGATCTGACTTTTTTACAAAATTTTTTCTGGGATATGATGTTATAAACATAAAAAATGCAATTCTGTGATTTAAAAAAAATAATATTTTTACGTTAATAGCATTTACTGTATGGGATATAAAATGTTATGTTAAAATGTTCAGACAATTATGCACACGCCAATACCAAATATGCCTATTTTTATTATGTTTCCATATTTTTTTTATGGGAAAGGTGGCTGAGATGAACTTTTAAAGTGTATTTAAAAAAAGAAAGTTTAATAAAAGTTTACTAAAAGTTTTGCAAACTTTTATTAAACTTTCTATTTTTAGATACACTTTTTTTTTTTTAGGAGGAATCATTTAGATTCCTCATACAGATCAATGCAGTTCTATTGAACTCCATTGATCTGTGTTCAATTGGTTGAGCCTGCTCAAGGCAGGCTGAATCAAATGCAGATGTATGGAGGCAGCCATGAATGCAGAGGTAAGACCTCCGGCTACCTCCACAGGGGATTGCCCCCCTCCCCCTGCTATACCACCAGGGATGGTTAAAAGATCCCTTTAGACACCTAAAGGGTTAATAGCCATCCGCGGTGATTGCCGCATGCTGGGCTATTAGCGGAAGCCCCCGGCTAATGAAATCAGCTGGGGGCCACCACCAATTATGGAGCGGGCACGAGTCATGAGCCCACTCCATACACCCTGAGCGCCGGTGTGAGGGGGCATTATTAAAAAAAAAAAAAAAAAAAAAAAAAGGGGGGGATGTTGGTCCGGCTCTGCTGGCCTGATACAGGGCTAAAGCTATGAAAAATTAACCTGCCCGCTGCCCTGAACTACATGTCCCGGGCGTCGGGCGATAGGATTTCCACATCCCTGGAGAAGGTTAGGATTAACTTAACTGTCCTATATTTTTATTTGACATATAAGTAATGTGTGTGCCAAGTATTATCAAAATATCTCCAGTCGTTTGGAAGTTATGCAATAGCATATATTTCTCATAGATTTGTATGGGACTTTAAACCAAAACCCTGACCATTGCTAAAAGTTGACATATTAGTAAATATATGTATCATGGAAATATCTTTAGCCATTTGGAAGTTATGCTGTAATATACACACATATATATACACACACACACACACACACACACATTGGCCCAGATTTATCAAACCAATCACAGCTCAGCTTTCAAGGTTCCAGCAAGTTAAAAACATTATGTAATAAAACCGGTCTAGGAGAATACATACAAGTGAGGCTGGGTTCACACTATGTTTTGGCTATACGGGGTTCGGATCTGGCTGGGAGGAGTGAAAACCAGGCACTCCCTTATCCCAGCAGGACCCGGCCCCCATCTCATTCATTTGAATAAGCCGACCGGAGTCAGATAGAGACTCCAATGGGCTCATTTTTGCCCTGTATCCAGTTTTGTGAGCGGACCTAAAACCGGTCCCCGTATAGCCCCTAGTGCGAACCCAGCCGACAGACATTTGGAGACAGATTGGAGATGCTGAAGGCTAAGGAATTGAAATTATTATTATGTTGTATTCAGCAATTAAAAATGAAGTCTAGTTATATTGTAGCCCTTTTTGTATTTCTATTATTTTTACATATTTGTCACTATTAATTGTTTAAACTATAATAATCTATAATCAAAAACACTACTTTTTGTATCAGTCATAAGTCTGTCATGACACAGTATTCCTTACATATTCACAACAATAATAAAATCAAGGGGCAGTTTATCCTTTTTATTGGTTCTCACAATCAAAATTTATACCATCTCTTAAAAAAAAGTAAAAAAATTGGAACAAGGACAGCAGTCCTATTAAGAGAAAATACTACAGTAAGAACATTCATGCTTTTACTACAGGAAGTGCCTAATGTAGGTTTCATAAATAAATATTAATGAGTGTAAAGCTTTCCTAAGTACTATACAAGGTTTACTGTAACCAAAGAAGGAAGAGATTTTGAACAACCATCTAGAATACTAACAATATTATTATTAATGATATGTAAATGTATCCATAGTCCCTGTTTATCCAACAAAGGGCAAAAAGGTGTAATAGAGACCACATTTAGATGGTTTCTATCAGGCTATATGTTTTATTTGCTGGATTAAAAAATGCAGACTTCTGCACAAAACCATAGAGCAGGATCCGTTAACCCCTTAACGACCACGAGCTTGTATATTTACCTTTGTGGTCGCCTCCCGTTATGTGAAGCGTGCTCAGGAGCTGAGCATGCTTCATACCCGGCAGGTCCCGGTTGCTAGCAGCCAGGACCCGTGGCTAATACCGGACATCGGTGATCGGGCTGATGTCTGGTATTAACCCTTTAAATGCCACAATCAAAGTCAACCGTGGTGTCTAAAACGGGAGAAAAGTGTTGACAGTTAACTCAGTGGGCTGTTCGGGACCGCCATGGTGAAATTGTGGCATTCTGAACAGCTGAGAGGACAGTGAGAGGCTTCTTACCTTGCCTTCCGTCATCAGATCTTCGCTCTGCTGCTCCATGCCCGAGATCCAGGCTGGAGCAGCAGAGCACCAATAACACTGATCAATGCAATGCTATGGCATAGCATTGAACAGTGTATGCAATCAAGGTATTGCATGTTATAGTCCCCTATAGGGGCTATAACATTGCAAAAAAAAAAGTTTATAAATGTGATTTAACCTCCTCTAATAAAAAAAATTTGAATCACCCCTCTTTTCCCATAAAAAAAAAATGTAAAGATAAAAATTGAAAATAAAAAGTAAAAATATGTATCGCCGAATGCATAAATGTCTGAACTATAAAAGTATAATATTAATTAAACCGCACGGTCATTGGTGTACACGTAAAAAAAAAATCCAAAAATTGCGTATTTTTGGTCACTTTGTATACAAAAAAATAAAAAATATAAAAAGCGATCAAAAAGCCCCATCAAAACAAAAATAGTACCAATAAAAACTTCAGGTCACGACGCAAAAAAAATTGCCCACATATATCCCCGAATACGGAAAAATAGAAAAGTTATAGGGGTCAGAAGATGTCAATTTTACACATACTAATTTTGGTGCATGTAGTTATTTAGGTAGTAAAATAAAATCTATACAAAATTAGGTATCCTTGCAACCGTATGGACATACAGAATAAAGATATGGGCCGAGATTTATCAAAGTTTTTAGAGCTTATTTTCCCATATATTTGGCGCAACTCCGCTTATTTGCAACTTTTTTTTTTTACATCCCACCGCTCATCATGACATCTTGCTCACATAGACGTTTTTAACTTTTCACTTTCCAGTGCACCCTGATTTATCAACTACGACTGTTGCAGATCTAGGCACATCTGATTAAAAAGCTCCAGGAATCTACACCAGCTTGAACCTTGCTTATGTTCTGCTTTTCTAACTACCTGATCGTGGATCACACCGATTTACATCCCCACCTTGTCTCCCACCCGCCTACGCTGCACATCTCCCATCTGTCTGCTACCTGTTGCATGGCTACCACTCCCAGCATGCCCTAATAGTGAGGGCATGCTGGGAGTTGTAGTCTTGTAGCAGGTAGCGGGCGGGAGATGTCAGGAGCGGGCGAGTAGGAGACAAGGGGGGGGGGTGTAGATCAGTGCCCTGTCATTAAATGAGGGTAGCGGGGATAAAATCAGATGGAGCCCGCCCGCTTCCCTGGCTTGCACCACTACAACTCCCAGCATATCCTTACAGTAAGGACATGCTGGGAGTTGTAGTTGTGTGGCGGGGGCGTGTGACAAGCTTGTCACCTGCCCTCTGCTGCACAACTACTACTTCCAGCATCTGGGAGTTGTAGTCGTGCAGCAGGGGGGGGGGGGGCTAGGTTACAGGCTTGTCCCTCGCCCGCACAACATGACTACAACACCCAGCATGTTTTTACTGTAAGGGCATGCTGGGAGTTGTAGTCGTGCGGCGTGGGCCGGTGACAATAAATGTATTAACCTATTTTTATTTTTTTTCTCATTTCAGATCCGTGAATCCTGTGAACTACTTCGAATTCGGTGGACTGCATCAATGATCAGCTTTTTTTTTCTCTTTCTGTTTAATGTTAACAAAATGGTTAACACAGGCTTGTGGGGGAGTGTTTTTTTTGGAATACATTTTTTTTAAACGTGTTGTGTTTTTTTTAACATTTTTTTATTTACTTGACAGGCTTAGTGGTGGAAGCTGTCTTATAGACAGAGTAAATTACTAAGCCGTGGCTTAACGTTTTCCACAAAAACAGCTAGCGCTAACCTCCAATTGTTACCTCGGTATCCACCGCCACAGGGGTGCCGGGAAGAGCCGGTACCAACAGGCCCCGAGCATCAAAAAAATGCCACTCCTGGGCCTAGGCGGTAACAGGCTGGCCTTTAGGCTGGGGCATTCCAGTAACAATGGTCCTCGCCCACCCTGGTAATGTCAGGCTGTTGGTTGGTATTTGGCTGAAAATAAAAATAGGGGGAACCCTATACGCTTTGTTTTTTTAAATATTTTATTATTTATGCAAAAAAAAAAAAAAAAGCATAATAGGTTCCCCCTATTTTTTATTCTCAGCCAAATACCAACCAATCAATAACAGCCTGACGTTACCAGGGTGGGCGAGGACCATTGTTACTGGCCCTCCCCAGCCTAAACGCCAGCCAGTTACCGCTTAGGCCCAGGAGCGCCATTTTTGATGCCCCAGGCCTGTTGGTACCGGCTCTTCCCGGCACCCCTGTGGCGGTGGGTACCGAGTTAATAATTGGTGGTTAGCGCTAGCTGTTTTTGTGGCTAACACTAAGCCCCGGCTTAGTAATGGATTCCCTGTATAAGACGGCTTCCCCTACTAAGCCTGTAAAGTAAATTTAAAAAAAACACGTTTAAAAAAAAAATGTATTCCCAAAAAACACTCCCCCCAAAGCCCTAGTTAAATATTTTATTAACATTAAACAAAAAAAAAAAAAAACACTGGTCCCCATAGTCCTCAAAATCTAAAGCAATCCACAGGATACACGGATCTGAAATGAGAAGAAGAAAGAAATGAAAAATGAGTTCGTACATTTAGGGGGAAAAAAATGTGGTAATAATTTTTTTTTATAAACACACATATACATATATATATATATATATATATATATATATATATATATATATATGTATATATACAGTGGTGATCGAAAGTTTGGGCACCCCAGGTATAAATTTGTATTAATGTGCATAAAGAAGCCAAGGAAAAATTGAAAAATCTCCAAAAGGCATCAAACTACCGATTAGACTTTCTTATAATATGTCAACAAAAGTTAGATTTCCATCATTTACACTTTCTAAATAACAGAAAAATGGTGTCTGCAAAAGTTTGGGCAGCCTTCAGAGTTAATATCTTGTACTGCCCCCTTTGGCAAGTATCACAGCTTGTAAACGCTTTTTGTAGCCAGCCAAGAGTCTTTCAATTCTTGTTTGAGGTATCTTTGCCCATTCTTCCTTACAAAAGTCTTCCAGTTCTTTGAGATTTCTGGGCTGTCTGTCATGCACTGCTCTTTTAAGGTCTATCTATAGATTTTCAATTATGTTTAGGTCAGGAGATTGTGAAGGCCGTGGCAAAACCTTCAGTTTACGCCTCTTGATGTAATCCCCCGTGGATTTCGAGGTGTGTTTAGGATCATTATCCATTTGTAGAAGCCATCCTCTCTTTAACTTTAACTTGGCATCAAGTCAGCATCCAAATTTTGCTGAAATTTAATTGAATCAATTTTTCCTTCTACTCGTGAGATGTTCCCTGTGCCACTGGCTGCAATACAACCCCAAAGCATGAATGATCCACCCCCAATGTCTAACAGTCGGACAGAGGTTCTTTTCATTAAATACTATTCCCCTTCTTCTCCAAAAACGTACCTTTGCTTATTCCGGCCAAAAAGTTCAATTTTAACCTCATCGGTCAAAAGAACTGGTTTTCAAAATGCATCAGGCTTGTCTATATGTTCATTTGCAAAGTTCAAAAGCTGATTTTTGTGGTGAGGACGTAGAAGAAGTTTTCTTCTGATGACTCTTCCATGAAGACCATATTTGTACAAGTATCTCTTTATAGTGGAATAGTGTACCACAACTCCAGTGTCTGCCAGATCTTTCTGGAGGGATTGCGCAGTCAAACGTGGGTTTTGAATTGATTTTCTCACAATCCTGTGAGCTGTTCTGTCTGATATTTTTCTCGGTCTCCAGATCTTGCTTTAACTTCCACTGTTCCTAATGACTGCCATTTCTTAATTACATTCCGAACAGAGGATATTGACATCTGAAAACGTTTTGCTATCTTCTTATAGCCTTCTCCAGCTTTGTGAGCATCAACTATTTTCAGTTTCAGATTTCTAGACAACTGCTTAGAAGAACCCATGGTGCTGATTGTTGGGGCAAGGTCAGATGAGTATGGGTATTTAAAACCTTTGAGATTCACATCACCTGGTCTTCCCAAATGATGATTGAGAACAATCCATGACACTGGCAGGTCTCAGCTTTGCAAAGGGGGCAGTGCATTCTATATATGCTGAAGGGTGCCCAAACTTTTGCAGACGCCATTCTTTTGTTTTCTGTTATTTTGAAAGTGAAAATGATGGAAATAAAATCTAACTTTTGTTGACATATTATAAGAATGTCAAATCTGTAATTTGATGCCTTTTGGTGATTTCTCCATCTTTCCTTGGCTTCTTTATGCATAATACATATGTTTACCTGGGGTGCCCAAACTTTTGATCCCCACTGTGTAGATGATATATATATATATAGATATATATTTATATATATATATATATATATATATATATATATATATATACAGTGGTCCCTCAACATACGATGGTAATCCGTTCCAAACGACCCATCGTTTGTCGAATCCATCGTATGTTGAGGGATCCGTGCAATGTAAAGTATAGGAAGCTGTACTCACCTGTCCCCGCCGCTCCGCACCAGGTCCTCACCGCTCCCACTGCTGTTCCAGGGGCTCCCGATGCTGTCCCGCTGCTCCGGTGTCTTCTTCGCGATCCTCCCGATTCTTGCGCATCATCTGCAGGGTCCGGGCCTCGCTTTCAGGTGACGTTATTACGCTGCTACGCCGGTGCGGCGTGCGTAGTGACGTAATAACGACGCCGGAAAGCAAGGCCGGGACCCTGGAGAAGATGCGCAAGACACCGGAGGATCGCGAAGTGGACCCGGAGCAGCGCGGATAGGTAAGTGAACCTGCTGGGGCACATTACACTGCTATCCGACAGCAGCTTAAGCATTTTGCGCTGTCGGATAGCAGTTAATGCGATGGCCCCGACATATAAAAGCATCGTATGTCGATGCTGACATCGACATGCGATGGCCTCTGAGAGGCCATCGTATGTCGATTTTATCATATGTCGGGGCCATCGTAGGTCGGGGGGTTACTGTTTACACATTTTTTTCAAAGCTGCAAATTGGTGTTCTGAAGTCATTTATTGGATTTTGCTTATGTGTGCAAAAAATAAAATGGTATTCAAGAGTGATTTATTAGTTTTTGCTTATGTAAGCCAAAGTTATCATCACCCCTGTGATAGTATGATAAATGTGCCATACATAAGCAAAACTAAAGCAAAAAAATATAAAAAATGCCTACAGAACTTGCTTACCATGGTGTCATTTACCGAAAACTGTACTGCATAGAATCGTAAGCCCCCAAAAGTTACATAATGGCATTGTCTTCAATTTTTCCCCACAAATATTTTTTTTTCTGGTTTTGCCGTAATTTTTGTGGTGAAATGATTGATGTCATTAAAAAGTACAAATTGGTGGCGCAAACAATAAGCCCTCATGGCTCTGTAGGTGCAAAATTGAAAGTGTTATGATTATTAGAAGGTGATGAGGGAAAAAAAACTGAAAACCTTGTGTACTTAAAGGGTTTAAAAGCATACAGTGCATTTGGAAAGTCTTCAGACCCTTTCACATTTTGTTATGTTGCTAAAATCAACAAAATTCAAGTTTCTACCCATCATTCTGCACTTAAAAGGGTTATCAAGAAAATAAAAAGAGCTACTTTATTTTAAAAACTGCTCCTGCCTGTCTCCGGGTTGGGTATGTTTTGCAGCTCAATTCCATTGAAGTTAATGGAGCCCAGTTGTAAAACCACACCCAACCTGGAGACAGACGTGGAGCTGTTTTTGAAAGAAATTAGCTGTGCTGTTCTATTCCTGGATAAACCCTTGAATACCCCATAATGAGAAAGTAAAAACAGAATGTTAGAATTTTTTGCAAATGTATTAAAGGGGCCCTCGGGCTCTTACTCAGCTGTCACGCCCCTTCCCATAGGCTTGCATTGAGGGGGCGGGGCGTGATGTCGCACAGGGGCGGGGCCGTGACATCACTATGCTCCGGCCCAGTGATCGCCAGTAATCAGACCCGGAGTGAACATGCTTCGGGGACTGATTTTAACGGGGGGGGGGGGAACTGCGTGCAAGATGTCTAAGTGCCGGAGTACCCCTTTAACCCCTTAAGGACCAGGCCATTTTACACCTTAGGACCAGAGCGTTTTTTGCACATCTGACCACTTTCACTTTAAACATTAATAACTCTGGAATGCTTTTAGTTATCAATCTGATTCCGAGACTGTTTTTTCGTGACATATTCTACTTTAACAAAGTGGTAAAATTTTGTGGTAACTTGCATCCTTTCTTGGTGAAAAATCCCAAAATTTGATGAAAATGTAGAAAATTTTGCATTTTTCTAACTTTGAAGCTCTCTGCTTGTAAGGAAAATGGATATTCAAAATATTTTTTTATTTTATTCACATTTCCAATATGTCTACTTTATGTTTGCATCATAAAATTGACGTGTTTTTACTTTTGGAAGACACCAGAGGGCTTCAAAGTTCAGCAGCACTTTTCCAATTTTTCACAAAATTTTGAACCTCGCTTTTTTTCAGAGACCAGTTCAGGTTTGAAGTGGATTTGAAGGGTCTTCTCATTAGAAATACCCAACAAATGACCCCATTATAAAAACGACACCCCCCAAAGTATTCAAAATGACAATCAGTAAGTGTTTTAACCCTTTAGGTGTTTCACAGGAATAGCAGCAAAGTGAAGGAGAAAATTCACAATCTTTATTTTTTACACTCGCATGTTCTTGTAAACCCAATTTTTGAATTTTTACAAGGGGTAAAAGGAGAAAATGTATACTTATATTTGTAGCCCAATTTCTCTCGAGTAAGCATATACCTCATATGTCTATGTAAACTGTTCGGCTGGCGCAGTAGAGGGCTCAGAAGCGAAGGAGCGACAAGGGGATTTTGGAGAGTACGTTTTTCAGAAATGGTTTTTGGGGGGCATGTTGCATTTAGGAAGCCCCTATGGTGCCAGAACAGCAAAAATAACCCACATGGCATACCATTTTGGAGACTAGACCCCTTGGGGAACGTAACAAGGAATAAAGTGAGCCTTAATACCCCACAGGTGTTTCACGACTTTTGCATATGTAAAAAAAGTTAAAAAAATTTCACTAAAATGTGTGTTTCCCCCCAAATTTCACATTTTTGCAAGGGTTAATAGCAGAAAATACCCCCCAATATTTGTAACCCCATCTCTTCTGAGTATGGAGGCACCCCATAAGTTGGCATGAAGTGCATTACGGGCGAACTACAATGCTCCGAAGAGAAGAAGTGATATTTGACTTTTTGAGAGCAAATTTTGCTCGGGGGGCATGTCGCATTTAGGAAGCCCCTATGGTGCCAGAACAGCAAAAAAAAAACACATGGCATACCATTTTGGAAACTAGACCCCTTGAGGAATGTAACAAGGAATAAAGTGAGCCTTAATACCCCACACGGGTTTCACGACTTTTGCATATGTAAAAAAATATATATATATTTTTCACTAAAATGTGTGTTTCCCCCCAAATTTCACATTTTTGCAAGGGTTAATAGCAGAAAATACCCCCCAAAATGTGTAACCCCATCTCTTCTAAGTATGGAGGTACTCCATAAGCGGACCTGAAGTGCACTACAGGCGAACTACAATGCTCAGAAGAGGAGGAGCACCATTGAGCTTTTGGAAAGAGAATTCGTTTGGAATGGTAGTCAGGGGCCATGTGCATTTACAAAGCCCCCCCGTGGTGCCAGAACAGTGGACCCCCCCCCCATTTTGGAAACTACACCCATCACAGAATTTAATAAGTGGTGCAGTGAGCATTTACACCCCACTGGCGTTTGACAGATCTTTGGGACAGTGGGCTGTGCAAATGGAAAATTACATTTTTCATTTTCACGGATCACTGTTCCAAAATCTGTCAGACACCTGTGGGGCGTAAATGCTCACTGTACCCCTTATTACATTACATGAGGGGTGTAGTTTCCAAAATGGGGTCACATATGGGGGGGGGGGTCCATTGTTCTGGTACCATGGGGGCTTTGTAAACACAGGTGGCCTTCAATTCCGGAAAAATTTTCTCTTCAAAATCCCAATGGCGCTCCTTCTCTTCTGAGCATTGTAGTGCACCCATAGAGCACTTTACATCCACATATGGGGTATGCTCTTACTCAGAAGAAATTGGGTTACAAATTTTGTGGGGCTTTTTTTTATTTTCCCTTGTGAAAATGAAAAATTTAGGGTGACAACAGCATTTTAGTGAAAAAAATTTTTTTTTTTCATTTTCCCGTCCAACTTTAATGAAAATTTGTCAAACACCTGTGGGGTGTTCAGGCTCACTATACCCCTTGTTACGTTCCGTGAGGGGTGTCGTTTCCAAAATGGGGTCACATGTCTGTATTTATTGTTTTGTGTTTATGTCAGAACCACTGTAAAATCAGCCACCCCTGTGCAAATCACCAATTTAGGCCTCAAATGTACATGGTGCGCTCTCACTCCTGAGCCTTGTTGTGCGTCCGCAGAGCATTTTACGCCCACATATGGGGTATCTCCGTACTCAGGAGAAATTGCGTTACAAATTTTTTTCCTTTTACCTCCCGTGAAAATAAAAAGTAAAGGACAACACAAGGAAGGTAGTGTAAAAAAAATTTTTTTTTTACACTAACAGGCTGGTGTAGACCCCAACCTTTCTTTTTCATAAGGGGTAAAAGGAAAAAAAGCCCCCAAAATTTGTAACTCAATTTCTCCCGAGTACGGAGATACCCCATATGTGGCACTAAACTGTTTCCTTGAAATACGACAGGGCTCCGAAGTGAGAGAGCGCCATGCGCATTTGAGGACTAAATTAGGGATTGCACAGGGGTGGACATAGGGGTATTCTACGCCAGTGATTCCCAAACAGGGTGCCTCCAGCTGTTGCTAAACTCCCAGCATGCCTGGACAGTCAGTGGCTGTCCGGAAATGCTGGGAGTTGTTGTTTTGCAACAGCTGGAGGCTCTGTTTTGGAAACACTGCCGTACAATACGTTTTTTATTTTTTTATTAGGGGGACAGTGTAAGGGGGTGTATATGTTGTGTTTTACTCTTTATTATGTGTAAGTGTAGTGTAGTGTTTTTAGGGTACATTCACACTGGCGGGTTTACAGTGAATTTACCGCTAGGAGTTTGCGCTGCGGTGAAAAATTTGCCACAGCCCAAACTTGAAGCAGAAAACTTACTGTAAACCTGCCAGTGTGAATGTACCCTGTACGTTCACGTGGGGGGGCAAACCTCCAGCTGTTTCAAAACTGCAACTCCCAGCATGTACTGACAGACCGTGCATGCTGGGAGTTGTACTTTTGCAACAGCTGGAGGCACACTGGTTGGAAAACCTTCAGTTAGGTTCTGTTACCTAACTCAGTATTTTCCAACCAGTGTGCCTCTAGCTGTTGCAAAACTTCAACTCCCAGCATGTACTGATCGCCGAAAGGCATGCTGGGAGATGTAGTTATGCAACAGCTGGAGGGATCGCAACTACAACTCCCAGCATGCAGAGACAGCTGTTTGCTGTTTAGGCTTGCTGGGAGTTGCAGTTTTGCAACATCTGTAGAGCTATAGTTTAGAGACCACTGCAAAAAAAAGGAGGAAAAAAGTAAATAAATAAATACGTTAATTGGACATAATGTCACACCAAACTCCAAAAATGGGCTGGACAAAATTATTGCCACCCTTAACTTAACTTTGGTTGCACACCCTTTGGAAAAAAATTACTGAAATCAGTGGCTTCCTGTAACCATCAATAAGCTTCTTACACCTCTCAGCCGGAATGTTGGACCACTCTTCCTTTGCAAACTGCTCCAGGTCTTTCTTATTGGAAGGGCGCCTTTTCCCAACAGCAATTTTAAGATCTCTCCTCAGATATTCAATGGGATTTAGATTTGGACTCATTGTTGGCTACATCAGAACTCTCCAGCGCTTTGTTGCCATCCATTTCTGGGTGCTTTTTGACGTATGTTTGGGGTCATTGTCCTGCTGGAAGACCCAAGATCTTGGACAAAAACCCAGCTTTCTGACACTGGGCATTACAGTGTAAGCCAAAATCCGTTGGTAATCCTCAGATTTTATGATGCCTTGCACACATTCAAGGCACCCAGTGCCAGAGGCAGCAAAACAACCCCAAAACATAATTGAACCTTCACCATATTTCACTTTAGGTACTCTGTTCTTTTCTTTGTAGGCCTCATTCCGTTTTAGGCAAATGATGTGCTTTACTAAAAAGCTCTATATTGATCTCATATGTCCACAAGACGTTTTCTCAGAAGAATTTTGCCTTACTCAAGTTGATTTTGGCAAAATGTAGTCTTGCTTTTTTATGTCTATGTCAGCAGTGGGGTCCTCCTGGGTCTCCTGCCATAGCGTTTTATTTCATTGAAATGTCGATTGATAGTTTGCTCTGACTCTGATGCTCCCTGAGCCTGCAGGATAGCTTGAACATCTTTGGAACTTGTTTGGGGATGCTTATCCACCATCCGGACTATCCTGCGTTGACACCTTTCATCAATTTTTCTCTTCCGTCCATGCCCAGGGAGATTAGCTACAGTGCTATGGGTGGCAAACGTCTCTTGATAATGTTGCACATTGTGGACAAAGGCAAATCTAGATCTCAGGAGAAGGACTTGTAACCATGAGATTTTTGATATTTTTACACAAGTCCTCAGACAGTTCTCTTCTCTTTCTGTTGAGGTGTGATTTTATATATTGCTGATACCTGTTACTTGCCCCAGGTGAGTTTGAAGGAGCATCACAACAATTTTTAAAGGGTGCCAATAATTTTGTCCAGTCCATTTTGCTTATGTATTACTGCAATCCTTTTCTGTGGGAAATAAATCATTTTCTAGAAAATTTTCAGGGATGCCAACATTTACGGCCATGACTGTATGTACTGTAGCAAGGTGACCACTGGGTACTTATTTATTGCTGTATTGAATAAATGTGTCTATGCTATATAATAAACAAAAAAATATTTTACAGACATGAAGCTTCTATTTAAACCTTCTTTTTCTATTTCTATTCTATTTTAACACACACACACACACCCACCAGTAATTGAATTTCTCTTAGTCTGTGGTTTTTCTAAGTTGCACTAATGTTCATTTTGCCATATCTTAATTATAGTTAGCAACATGCATAAATCTTTAGCATTATAACTTTGTTTTCTTTCTTTTTTTCTAATATGCAGTTAGGCCGTAATGCTTTAATTACACCAGTAAATAAATAATGAATATGTGAGTTCATTGAATGGATAACTATGTGCACGAATATTAGGACGTTTTACAAGCTGCAATCAGTCATAATTGTTTTTTTATCACAAAATGTTTTGACCTCCATATAGAATAGGTCCATATTAAAGTTTCTCTTGTCCCCTTCAATACTACCTTCCAATCCTTTGTATTGTAATTGTGATGCTGTCAGTTCAGTGTCTTAAATGCTGGTACCACTGGATAAAAGTGATACTGAACAAAGGACGCCAGTAATAGGTCATAATTAAACCGGGTAAAGGTGGCGTGGTCCAAAACTCCATTAAAGGGTAGCTCCCACCATCCTATTTTTTTTTTGCTAGCCCGTTCCCCCCCCCCGCTACGGCACTAGCCTCTTCACTCCTCCCCCCCCAACCCCCCCCCCCCCCCTCCCCGCATACCCCATTCCCTCATTACACTTGCAGTTACTGCAGAGTCCGGCAGCGGGCGTGCAGGGACAGCGGCGGCAACGAGACGGCTGCGGCGATGTGCGGGATGAGTGGCCTCCCAGCCAGTGGCCGGGGAGCCAATGCGCTCGCTCCCGCCTGTCTGATTGACAGGCAGGGAGTGAGTGCAGCCTAACTGAAAAAGGACTGATTGCCACTCCAAAATCTGTCCTTTTTCAGTGGCCAGTTTTTAAATGTAAATTAAACCTTTTTAATGAAAAAATAATAATAAAAGTATATTAGAGATATGTTGTAGTACATAAGTACTACAACATATCAAAAAATAAAGTTGGTGACAGTGCCCATTAAAGATCATGTCAAATAAACTTACAGAAAAAAGGGTTCGCAACAAAAACTCCACATTATATAAAAACATTTAAAATTGATTAATATAACTTGTACTAAACTTTTTTCCTTTTCTATGTTAATGTAAAAAAAAAAACACATAGGCAACACTATGGTGGTCTCAGATTTGTCATTGCTCAGAGCAAGGATAAACATTAAGCAGTTACATACACACACTTGTTTACACAGCTTTGTTTGCTGCTTGTTTTCTCCCCACAGACCATTAGAACTGTGTAGGTTTTTCTATTTGTATTAATATCTGAATTTTTATGGCAAAATGTTACATTCTCTGACACATGTATGGAGTAATGCATTGAGGAGAGTGACCCTAGTGGGGTTTGGGATCTTACATCCCTCCTATTGGTTAATGAAATGGATAGGAGTATTGGGGGGAATTCATCATTGGTTTTAGCTGGGTTTTGTAGTGTACATTTGTCTCAGTTGCTGTTTTGAGACTTTTCATTGCGACTTTTACTTAAGAAGGTTTTTCTAAAGGAACATACCAAGTCATGATTTCAGGTGATATCCTGCAGTGGTCAGGAATTCATGATGTGCGACTTTTCAGTTTGTCGCAACTGCGCTTAATGTAGCCCATTTTTTAAATGATTTTATTTCTTTCCCTTGTTACCATCCAAGTGTGGTTGTTTACAGGATTGTGTATGTCATTAATAAAGATTTTTCATACTTTGCATTACATGTTTGGTGTGTTGATATTTTTCAGTGTTACGCTTTTTCTGTGTTGGTGTTTCATGTGAATTGTACACTGATCAGCACCCATCTTATTATAGTTGATTGAGCCCCCTCTCTTCTTGGTTTTTAACTGTGCTTAATTAGGCTCCAATCTACACCAGCCCTGACTTGGCTTACAAAACTGACTGCAAACAGCAATATTAAAAAGTCGCACATTTCGTTGTACGGAATAAAATGTCGCACAAAAAGGGCACCATACAAAGTGGTGTACTGAAGTAAGAAATGTTATCAGATCCAGAATAATCCCAGGCCCTGCACCATGTAATGAATCTGGTGCAGGTACACAGTTTCTACCACATGAAAATGAATGAGGTAAAAAGACGTTAAGGACATTACATCAAAGTTAGATCAGCCTGTAGTGTGGTTTTCCACTATGATTTTGAGGGTGACTCCATATCCAGACCTCTATGGGTTGATAAATTTGATTTCCATTGATAATTTCTGTGTGATTTTGTTGTCAGCACATTCAACTATGTAAAGACGAAAGTATTTCATATGATTAGTTTATTCAGATCTAGGACGTGTTAACTTAGTATTCTCTCTATTTTTTGAGCAGTGTATTAAAATATGTCATCATACTTAATGATGTCATTAGTCCAAGTCTGATAATTCAGGAGAAACAAAAACGCAATGAAAAAAATGTCATTTAACTAAACAAACAGAACCAGATTTTTCCATCTGCACATGCCTATGACACAGCAGGCAAGCAAATCTGACAAACTGGATCAAAATACTCACCCACTCTTGACCCAAGCAACATGTTTTCACTGCATTCTGTTATTACATACAGACAGTGGCGTTGCGACCGGGGTGCGGGGGGTGGCTCCGGACCTGCTGAGAGACTCACACAGTAGCATTGCGACCAGGGTGACACCATGTCCGCCAGCACCCCCCCCCCCCCCCGTAAATCACTTGCAGAATCACTTGCAGAATCACTTGCAGAGTTAGAGTGACAACTTCAGCAGCAAGCACCAACCCCCCCCGTCCTCATCACGTCCTCAACAGCGGGGCCACTACACAACCACATTCCTCCCCCCCCCCCCCCGGCGGCACGTGTTCACCTTCGAGGCTGCTACCTAGGATGTCAGGCGGCCTGCTGAGTCCCGACTCCCTCCAGCCCTGGTCCTCCTCACCAATCCGGCAGCACCACAGACAACATGACTGCCACCACCAGTCCTCCGCTGTTGTCCGGCGACTGGGGTGCATCTGACCCCTGTAAGGTACTAACAGGGATAATGGGGTTGCTGAGAGGCTCTGGGGGGGTGCCACTGGCAGGAGGATGATCATCCTTATGTATGATGAAGGTGCTACTGATGAATGATGGGGGTGGTGCACCCCCATCATCCATCAGCAGGATCATCCTCCTGCAAGTAGCACCCCCATCATCCATCAGCAGGATCATCCTCCTGCAAGTAGCACCCCCATCATCCATCAGCAGGATCATCCTCCTGCGAGTAGCACCCCATCATCCATCAGCAGATCATCCTCCTGGATGATGGGGGGTGCCAGTGGCAGGAGGATGATCCTCCTTATGTATGATGAGGGTGCTACTGATGAATGATGGGGGTGCTGCACCCCCATCATCCATCAGCGAGATCATCCTCCTGGATGATGGGGGGTGCCACTGGCAGGAGGATGATCCTCCTTATGTATGATGATGGTGCTACTGATCAATGATGGGGGTGCTGCACCCCCATCATCAATCAGCGGGATCATCCTCCTGCCAGTAGCACCCCCATCATCCATCAGCAGGATCATCCTCCTGCAAGTAGCACCCCCATCATCCATCAGCAGATCATCCTCCTGGATGATGGGGGGTGCCACTGGCAGGTGGATGATCCTCCTTATGTATGATGAGGGTGCTACTGATCAATGATGGGGGTGCTGCACCCCCATCATCCATCAGCGGGATCATCCTCCTGCCAGTAGCACCCCCATCATCCATCAGCAGGATCATCCTCCTGCGAGTAGCACCCCCATCATCCATCAGCAGATCATCCTCCTGGATGATGGGGGGGGTGCCAGTGGCAGGAGGATGATCCTCCTTATGTATGATGAGGGTGCTACTGATGAATGATGGGGGTACTGCACCCCAATCACCCATCAGCAGGATCATCCTCCTGCCAGTAGCACCCCCATCATCCATCAGCAGATCATCCTCCTGAATATAATACTACCACACACTGCACCATCTGAATATAATACTGCCTCACACTGTGCCCTCTGAACATAAGAATGCCACACACTGTACCCTCTGAATATAATACTACCACACACTGCACCGTCTGAATATAATACTACCACACACTGCCTCCCATTATAATTCTGCCACATACTGCACCCTATGAATATACTACCACACACTGAACACCCAGAATAAAATACTGCCTCATACTGTACCCCAATGAATAAAATACTGCCAAAAACTGCACCCTCTGATGGTCCTGCTGATGGATGATGGGGGTGCTACTGGCAGGAGGATGATCCTGCTCATGGATGATGGGGGTGCAGCACCCCTATCATACATCAGTAGCACCATCATCATACATCAGTAGCACCCCCATCATACATCAGCAGGATAATACTCCTGGCAGTGACACCCCTCATTATCCGGGATGATGGGGGCGCTACTGGCAGAAGAATTATCCTGCGAATGTATGATGGGGGTGCTACAGCCGGGCGGGGGGGGGGGGGGCAGTAGCACCTTCATCATCCATTGGGAGGATCATCCTTCTGCCAGTAGCACCCCCACCATCCCGGATGATGGGGGTGTCACTGCCAGGAGTATTATCCTGCTGATGTATGGTGGGGGTGCTACTGATGTATGATGATGGTGCTACTGATGTATGATAGGGGTGCTGCACCCCCATCATCCATGAGCAGGAGCATCCTCCTGCCAGTAGCACTCCCATCATCCATCGGCAGGATCATCAGAGGATGCAGTTTTTGGCAATATTTTATTCATTGGGGTACAGTATGTGGCATTATTTTATTCTAAGTGTTCAGTGTGTGGTAGTATATTCATAGGGTGCAGTATGTGGCAGAATTATAATGGGAGGCAGTGTGTGGTAGTATTATATTCAGAGGGTGCAGTGTGTGGTAGTATTATATTCAGAGGGTGCAGTGTGTGGCAGTATTATATTCAGAGGGTACAGTGTGTGGCATTCTTATGTTCAGAGGGCACAGTGTGTGGCAGTATTATATTCAGAGGGAGCAGTGTGTGGTAGTATTATATTCAGAGGGTACAGTGTGTGGCAGTATTATATTCAGATGGTGCAGTGTGCGGTAGTATTATATTCAGGGGGGTGCAGTATGTGGCAGAGTTATATTTGGCGGGAGGTTCTTGCAGTATTATATTCAGAGGGTGCAGTGTGTGGCAGTAGTATTATACTCAGAGGGAACGGTGTGTGGCAGTAGTATTATACTCAGAGGGAGCAGTGTGTGGTAGTATTCAGAGGGTGCAGTGTGTGGTAGTATTATTTTCAGAGGGCGCAATGTGTCAGTCTAATATTCAAAGGGCACAGTGTGTGGCAGTAGTATTATACTCAGAGGGCACAGTGTGTGGCTATAGTATTATACTCAGAGTTAGCAGTGTGTGGTAGTATTCAGAGGGTGCAGTGTGTGGCAGTATTATACTCAGAGGGAGCAGTGTCTGGCAGTCTTATATTCAGAGGGCACAGTTTGTGGTAGTATTATATTCAGAGGGTGCAGAGTGTGGCAGTGGTATTATACTCAGAGGGAGCAGTGTGTGGTAGTATTACATTCAGAGGGTGCAGTATGTAGCAGAATTATATTCAGGGGGGTGCAGTGTGTGTGTCAGTATTATACTCAGAAGGAGCAGTGTGTGGTAGTATTCAGAGGGTGCAGTGTGTGGCAATATTATATTTAGAGGGTACAGTGTGTGGCAGAACTATATTGGGGGCGCATTGTGTGGAAGTATTATATTCAGAGGGTTCAGTTTGTGGTAGTATAATATTCAAAGGATACAATGTCTGGCCTCATTATATTATAATTGTTTTCAAATAGATTATTAGAATGCGCTGACAAAGTGAGGAGCCATCTGGGCGTCACATTCTGCAGAGAGAACATTTAGCTGGACCCGGTGGTATGTACCATCTGAATTAGATAAGGAAAGACTATAGAGAAGACGTCACCTGTAATAACTTATTTTATTGTGCATTATACCGGACTATGTCCCATAAGAGCTATAGCCACTTGTAAGTTCTGCAGTTAACAACTCGCAGAATCCCCTTATCACTGGTTACATCATACTGGGAGCTGTAGTTTTACATTGTAAAAGCTTCTTTAGTGTGTTCCCCTTAGTTGGAAATTGGTATATTTGATTATAATACTGGAAATGCTTTTCTGCGATGCACTTTGGTGTCTCGCACGACATGCTAAAATATTACTTTGGTCGAGTGTGTGTGTGTGTGTGTGGGGGGGGGGTGTTATGGGGTGACACCATTTTCTACCGCACCGGGTGACACCAACCCTAGCAACGCCACTGCATACAGATTAGGTTGGAATGTAGGTGATAGATTAACTATAATCTCTATGAAATCAATCAAATCTGATTGCAGAAAAGGAGTAAATGAACCTTTATAGGAGACCATTGTCCCTACATAAAGACATCATGTTAATACACTAACACAAAATTACTAGAACAACCATAGGAGAAATGTTTAAAACATGTGTAGAGGAAAAGTTGACCAGTTAGCCATAGCAACCAATCAGATTGCTTCTTTGATTTTTAACAAGGCCTCTAAAAAAAGAAAGAAGGAATCTGATTGGTTGCTATAGGCAACTGGTCAACTTTTCCTCTGCAAAGGTTTTGCTAAATCTTCCCCATATATGTTTATACAAGTTAGATATACTCTTGCTGACACACCGGCTATTACCAATTCCGTAATAAAGATGATATCATTGTTGATACACTTTATTACTGGAGCAGTTCTAAAAGTTTGCTTATTTAAAGGGGTACTGGAAATTATTATTCATTTTTTTTTTTATCAACTGGTGCCAGAAAGTTAAACAGATTTGTAAATTACTTCTATTAAAAAAATTCTAATCCTTCCAGTACTTATTAGCTGTTGAATACTTCAGAGTAAATTATTTTCTTTTTGGAACACAGAGCTCTCTGCTGCCATCAGGAGCACAGTGCTCTCTGCTGACATCTCCATTTTAGGAACTGTCCAGAGCAGCATAGGTTTGCTATGGGGATTTTCTCCTACTCTGGACAGTTCTTAAAATGGACAGTGATGTCAGCAGAGCGCACTGTGCTCGTCATTCAGCAGAGAGCTCTGTGTTCCAAAAAGAAAAAAAAATCCTCTGTAGTATTCAGAAGCTAATAAGTACTGGAAGGATTAAGATTTTTTAATAGAAGTCATTTACAAATCTGTTTAACTTTCTGGCACCAGTTGATTTAACCCCTTAAGGACTCAGCGTTTTTCAGTTTTTGCATTTTCATTTTTTCCTCATCCACTTCTAAAAATCATAACGCTTTAAATTTTGCACATAAAATTCCATGTGATGGCTTATTTTTTTTGCCACCAATTCCACAGCGAAATGGGGAAAAAAATCATTGTGCGACAAAGTTGAAGAAAAAATGTAGTTTTGTAAATTTTTGGGGCTTCCGTTTCTACGCAGTGCATTTTTCGGTAAAAAAAAGGCACCTTATCATTATTCTGTAGGTCCATACGGTTAAAATGATACCCTACTTATATAGGTTTGATTTTTTTTATAAAAAAAAAATCATAACTACATGCAGGAAAATTTATATGGGAAAAATTCTCATCTTCTGACCCTATAAATTTTAAATTTTTCCGCCTACGGGCCGGTATAGGGCTCATTTTCTGCGCCGTGATCTGAAGTTTTTATCGGTACCTTTTTTGTATTGATCGGAATTTTTGATCGCTTTTTATAAATTTTTTCATGATATAAAAAGTGACCAAAAATATACTATTTTGGACTTTGGAATTTTTTGCGCGTACGCCATTGACCGTGCGGTTTAATTAATGATATATTTTTATAGTTCAGATGTTTCCGCCCGCGGCAATGCCACATATGTTTATTTTTATTTTTACTTAGGAAAGGGGGGGGGGAATTCAAATTTTTTTGGGGGAATTGGTTAAATGACATTTTTTTTTTCACTTTTTTTTGTTGCAGTGTCATAGCTTCCATAGGGGGCTAATAACACTGCACACACTGATCTTTTACCCTGATCCCTGCAAAGCCATAGCTTTGCATGGATTAGCATTATAGGGGGTTGATTGCTCAAGCCTGTAGCAATCAAACGCCGATCAGACGCAACGGAGCAAGGTAAGGGGACCTCCGCTCGCGTCCTAGCTGATCGGGACATCGCGATTTTATCGCGATAGTCCCGGTCAGCCTGACTGAGCTGCCAGGAAGCTTTTACTTTCGTTTTAGACTCGGCGATCAAATTTGATCGCCACGTCTAAAGGGTTAATAGCGCGCGGCACAACGATCGGTGCTGCGCACTATTAGCCCATTAGCTATCATATGCCGCCAGGACCGACCTGGCATGACCCTGTTTCAATTATCGGGACCGGGCGCAGGGCATACAGGTACACCCAGCGCCCTTAAGAGGATTAAAAAAAAATGTTTTCCACCGGAGCACCCCTTTAAGGACACAATGGCCGGCATTTATCATTGTAGGTGTAAGTGAAACATTTTTCTACACTTGTGTGCTGGTGATGTGTAGGAGCACCAAATTTATCAAATGGTCACAGTGTTTGATAAATTTTGTGCAGGTCACATTTTCTGAAATCTCTCTCTTCACATGCACCAAAAAGCTCAGTTAAGTCTGGGCTGGTGTAGTTTTAGAGACTTTTCAGTAAGTTTGTGCCTTTTTTGCGCATTTTCACAAAAAGGCGCAGTTCATAAAACCCTTTCATATCATGTTTATTGCAACTCAAAATGAGCAGCAATGTGTAAACCTAAAAGGCACAAAAAAGGCGCAAATAAACCCTACTTGTGCCTTTTTTGCACCTTTTCTAGACACAAAAAACGGTCTAAAGTCAATGATAAATGTCGTCCTATTTTCTTATTCTGAAATGCAGAGTGATTTGAGCATTTCTCACAAATGCATGTTTGGCAGAAACATAAATAAAAGAAACAGAGGCTTCAAAACACAAACAAGTTATTATTCTGAGTTTGTATTTATTGAATATCAACAGGTATTTTACAACAATACAACTTTCTGAAAATATATCAAATAAATATAACTACAAGAGATTTGTTTACTGTATAGAAGAATATATTTCTACTGTCAGTATATATAATATTTCAGGGATTAGGTAACGGGGTTGTCGTTTCCTGGGTAGACAGGCACGTTTAGCAGGCACACCATAGAAATTGCAGTTAAAACAGCAGGGAATTCGTTTAACTGACCTCAGCCAGTTTTATTGTAAAGTTGAGGTACAGAAGCTCTAACTAAACAGCAGGAAACATCACTGACCAAGTGCCGGCCTAATACCGGGCACCAAACAAAGTAGCAAAGTACATACCACTTGTAGTGCTCTCACAGGCTCCATGCAGATAACCTGTTCCCAGGTTGAGGCCGCTGTGTCTGCATTCTCAGCCTTATATCAGGCTAGCACACCTGAGGAGTGATTACCTGACAGCCCAAAACCGTGACTGTCCGGATGGAGTGGTTCTCTCCAGTAACACTGGCCCCCCCAAAAAAACGGGTTTTATACAAACCCAAATTGTAGAGACATCTGCATAGACCTCTGCTGAACATTTCCCTGGTTGCTTTTTTAAAAGAGGAACCTTGGGCACACCTATACCCCGTCTACTACCCCTCTGTCACTATATATATATATACCGTATTTATCGGGGTATACCACGCACCGGCCTATAACACGCACCCTCATTTTACCAAGGATATTTGGGCAAAAAAAGTTTTTACCCAAATATCCATGGTAAAGTGAGGGTGCGTGTGTGCGCGTGTATACCCCGATACACCCCCAGGAAAGGCAGGGGGAGAGAGGCCGTCGCTGCCGGCTTCTCTCCCCCTGCCTTTCCTGGGGTCTAGAGCCCTGCTGCCGGCCCTTCTCTCCCCCTGGCTATCGGTGCCGGAGTCATACGCCGCGCAGCGCTTAGCAACGACACAGGGGACGCACACCGGAGGCCGGAAGCAGCGGGGATGGGGGGAGGCAACGGGGCAGCGGCGCCGGCAATGGGTGCCGCTGCCCCTTCTCTCCCCCTGGCTATCGGCGCCAGCAATAGGGCGCCGGCACCGATAGTCAGGGGGACAGAACGGGCAGCGGCGCCGATAGCCAGGGGGAGAGAAGGGCCGGCAGCAGGGCTCTAGACCCCAGGAAAGGCAGGGGGAGAGAAGAGGGCAACGACGGCCTCTCTCCCCCTGCCTTTCCTGGGGGAGTATCGGCAGATAACACGCACATAGACTTTTGGTTTAAAAATTTTAGCCTAAAAAGTGCGTGTTATACGCCGATAAATACGATACTTACTTTAAGTGTTTGATACATACAGTATATAATATTTAATATAGTTTAAATCTGGTAATCATTTTGCTTGTTTTTTGAATCTATTGGAGAATGATGTGCCACTTGCTCTGTAGCCGCTTTTTTCTCTATGGATATTTCAATTTTTTTGATTAGTTGTATACACAATAATGTCACATTCATAATTTTTTTTAAATCATTATTTGGTTTATAAATTTTGTGGTTATACACATGCACATTTATCGTTGATTAAGGGAGACAGTATTTATGATGGACCATCACACTTATATATTTCTTTTTCCTAATTATCATACTTAGATATTCCTTTTTCCTAATTATTTCTTTTAATTATCAGAGTTTTTATTTTTTTATTATAATTTTTTTCTTTTATTCATTTTTTTAAATTTAGTGTATTGTATCACTGTTAGGATTCGGCAGGCTGGATGTGGATCCTCTGTGTCAGCGAGGGATTGGCGTGGACTGTACCGGTGGACCGGTTCTAAGCTGCTACTGGTATTCACCAGAGCCCGCCGCAAAGCGGGATGGTCTTGCTGCGGCGGTAGCAACCAGGTCGTATCCACCGGTAATGGCTCAACCTCGCTGACTGCTGAGAAGGGGTGGGACAGAAGGACTAGACAGAGGCGAGGTGAGACGTAGCAGAAGGTCAGGGCAGGCGGCAAGGTTCGTAGTCAATGGTAATAGCAGAAGGTCTGGAAACACTGGTATGGCAATCACAGGAAGTGCTTTCTCTAGGCACAAGGGCAACAAGATCCGGCAATGCAGGGAAGGGGAAGTGAGTTTATAAAGGCGTGGAGCAGATGGGAGGTAATGACACTGATTGGGCCAGGCACCAATCATTGGTGCACTGGCCCTTTAAATCTTAGAGAGCTGGCGCACGCGCCCTAGAGAGCGGTGCCGCGCGCGCCAGGACAGCCGGGGACCGGGACAGGTAAGTGGATTGGGATGCAATTCGCGAGCGGGCGCGTCCCACTATGCGAATCGCATCCCCGTCGGCAATGTCAGTGCAGCGCTCCCGGTCAGCGGGTCTGACCGGGGCGCTGCAGAGAGGAGAATGCCGCGAGCGCTCTGGGGAGGAGCAGGGACCTGGAGCGCTCGGCGTAACAATCACTAAATTGTTATAGTTTATTTTTAGTATTATTATTTTTTTGCTTTGTTTTTCCAGTACTTTATTATTATTATTATTATTATTTTTTTTTTTTTATTGTGCTTTTTCCCAAAAGCCATGCCAGTTGAATTTATTTATGGAGCAAGTGCTGCTAAAATTAGTGGCTAGTTCTGGGTAAAGGTGGATCTGGGGTAGCTTGAGACTCAAGGAGCTTAGCCTCTGCGATCCTCCATGACATTGATCCTCTCCAACCATTAACTTGGGGGGAGTGATCTAGTGTCCCTCAGTGGATCGGGGGTGAACTCTCACTACATATCATATTATAAGTTGGGTTGACATACCCTATTGGTGAAGGGAGCATATATTTATTTATTATTTTTTAATAAATTATATTATTATTTTTATATTTTTTTATTTATTATATTTTCATATTATTATATCATTTTTTTTAATTATTTATAGTTTTTTATTTTCAGAATATTATTTCAGTATCTATGATAATTTTGATTATTTAGTTGTCTTTTATTTTTTTTTCCTTTTCTTTCCTTTTTATCCCCTTTTTTTTCCGTTCATTTTCTTCTTATTATTCATTATTTATCATTTTCTATTTCTGGTTATATACATTTAATCAGTGAGTTGGTTCATTACCATTTCTCCTTTACTCCAACATTTATTATACCTACACTTTAGGGCTAGGCGAGTTATCACATGGTAGGTTTGTTGTTATTGGTGGTCAAATGACTGTGGCCGAGTCACGTGATAAGGCAGCCGCATCTCCAGTTCCTGAGCTTGCGATCATAGTAATATTACACGTGATGGGGGGGGGGGGGAAGAGATTGTGGATGGCACGGTATCGCGAGACTTCGGCCACTAAACTTGATCAAATGACTATACACAGGTAATTGTACTAGTACTCGTGTGCGCACTGGATTTCACCCCACGCTAGTGGCACCATGTTAGGCTATCAGAGTGGGTAAGCATCATCTTCCCCTATTTGCTTATGTACATATATATTGAAATCATGTGTAAATAATCAGCAATTATGAATGATTTACATTGGAAGTTTCATATATGCTGTAAAATTATGTTTTTTTCAAGCATTATTATTGTAGGTACATTGGCACTACTGTATGCCCTTTATTATATGACACCACAAAAATGTGTATTTATATGTATAACACATATTGTTTTTGATACTTGTATTTAATTGTATATTGATGGAGATTGGATTCATTTGTTTAGTCATGATTGCACTATGCACTTTTTTGGGGGGTATATATACCCCCTAAGATGTATGTATCACTAAGCTTGAAAATGGCAGAAACGTTGCTGTGTAGTGACATGTTTGAATAAATGAACCTTATCTTCTGGAGTGCTGCGTCATTGGAATTTTTTTATCTGGAGAAAACCCTGATCCGGTTTGGAGGTGCTGATCAGGGTTTTTGGCTGAGTAGTGCTGTGGTGCTGTGACTTTTTTCAATTTATATATATATATATATATATATATATATATATATATATATATTTACAATTTAACAATAATAACTTCAACCCCTTAAGGACACAGCCCTTTTTCACCTTAAGGACTGAGCCCTTTTTCGCAATTTTGACCACCATCGCTTTACGAATTAATAACGTGAAAACACTTTTACCGAATATTCTGATTCTGAGAATGTTTTTTCGTGACATATTCTACTTTATTTTGGTGGTAAATTTTCGGCATTACTTGCATCCTTCTTCGGTGGAAAATCCCAAAATTTCATGAAAATTTAGAAAATTTTGCATTTTTCGAACTTTGAAGCTCTCTACTTGTAAGGAAAATGGATATTCCAAATAAATTTTATTTTTATTCACAAATACAATATGTCCACTTTATGTTGGAATCATAAAATGGACATATTTTTGCTTTTTGAAAAAATTAGATGGCTTCAAAGTAGAGCAGCAATTTTCAAAAATGTCATGAAAATTGCAAAATCTGAAGGGACAGATGTTACAGAACTGCAACTCCCAGCATGTCTGGGCAGTCTAGGCATGCTGAGAGCTGTAGTTTGACAACATCTGGAGGGCTACGGTTTGGGCACCACAGTAACAGCGGTCTCCAAACTGTGACCCTTCAGATGGTGCAAAACTACAACTCCGAGCATGCTGGAAGTTGCAGTTTGGCCTTCCTAGTGGTTGCCACAGTAAAGATCACTTTACTTTCACTTTCATTCCAGAATCAGTTCTGACCAATGGCAGGGGATAGGAGGAGATCGCAGCACTGCGACCTCGCTCCTAGCCCTCGGGATGATCGGGGCTGTCACTGACAGCTACGATTATTCCTATTTTCCATGTGATCGGGTCACCAGAGACCCGATCAGCCCGGAATAGCAGAAAATTGCATGTCTGAATTGACATGTGATTTTCTGCGATCGCCGACATGGGGGGGTCTCTGGGCGATGTGCCGGGATGCCTGCTGAATGATTTCAGCAGGCATCCCGGTCCGCTCCCCACCCGGCTAGCGGCGGGGACCGGAATTCCCACAGGCGTATGCATACGCCCCACGTCCTTAAGGACTCTGGATGCAGGGCATATATATATACGCCTGGCATCCTGAAGAGGTTAATACATAAAGCAGGTTTATAGCAAATATCTAGTAAGGTCCTAAAATTATTCTTTATGTTCTATGTATTGGTAATACTTAACTGTTACTAATTTTAGTGTCTGCTGTTGAATTAAAAGTGTAACTGTCGTCTATGTAAACTATTGAAATGTACCGACAGTCAAAAAGTTTAGATCCCACCAGGTCTGGGCCCCACTTTGATTGAGAGTTATAACCTTGTGAAACACTTGGTAGTACACTTCACTCTCTGGCCAGCCAACAGATCCCTCTGATTCACTTCTTACACTATAATGGAGCATCAATCGGATCTGGTGGCAAGCAGGGGAGTAAAATGTACTTATAACTCACAATCACAGTGAGTCCCAGGGCTGAGACCCGGTGAGATCTATACTTTCATTTTAGCTCTGCTTCATTAGGACAGTAGTGTAATTAGTGACCATCTCTTAGCTATCTATGTAGGGATTGAACATTTTATATCCTAAGGATAGGGGATAAGTTTCAGATCGCGTGGGGTCCAACCGCTGGGGCCCCCCACGATCTCCCGTACGGGGCCGCGGCTCTCTGCATAGAGAGCGTGTGTCAATCACCGCACGAGGCGGCGGCTGACACACGCCCTCCATTTATTGCTATGGGAGAGCCGAAGCGCTGCCTTCGGCAATTTCCGGCTCTCCCATAGCAGTGTATAGAGGGGGTGTGTCGGCCGCTGCTTCGTGCGGTGGTCAACACGCCCTCTCTAACCAGACAGCCGAGGCCCCATACGGGAGATCACGGGGGGCCCCAGCGGTCGGACCCCCCGCGATCTGAAACTTACCCCCTATCCTTAGGATAGGGGATACATTTTTCAATCCCGTAGTTCTTCTTTAAGCTGTCTATGCAAATTTGATTCATGTCAGCCGAGCCCACAGATTACACAGCAGGATCGGACAACCCTCTAATGTGTATGGGGGCATCCTGATTTTTCCAATTGCAGATGTTGGGAAAGAGAAGAGTCAGGTGTGTTGAGCTGAGAGATATCTCTTGGCTGGACTAGCAGATATGAAACATATGGCATGATTTAGGCTAATGTTTTGTCTCTCTTAACTGCTGCTATGCCAATGTGGTCCAGATGTGGTACCAAAATGGACAAAAATGTACTATAGGTCTGTTTAACATCTTAACAGATATTCTTTACTGTAAGAGCAGTAAGCCTATGGAACCCTTTGCCCCATGATGTTGTGATGTCTAACACGACTCAATAAACAAGTTCAAGGGGAGCCTGAATGATTTTCTGAAAAAATATAATATTACAGGTTATGGATACTTAAAAATATAATATTACAGGTTATGGACACTAGATTTATGTCAATAGAAAGCTGATGCAGGGATTTATTCTGATCGCCATATTGGAGTTGGGAAGAAATGTTTCCTCTGTCATGGGGCAATTGGCATTAGCCTCATGTTTTTTTTTGCCTTCATCTAGATCAACACAATAGGGCTTTAGGCTGAACTTGTTGGATTCTTGTCTTTTTTCAACCTTACAAACTATGTAATAATTACCTATATTACTTATATTAAAGGGGTTATCCACCATAAGGTGATTTTAGTACATACCTGGCAGACAGTAATGGACATGCTCAGGAAGGATCTGCGCTTGTCTTGGGGCTAAATGGCTATGTTGTGAGATTACCATAATACTGTGGCTAGCTTTTTGTGAACTGGTATTTCCTGTTTGACTTTTCTTTTTTTGACTACAAATCTCACAATTCCATTTTCCTCCCTCCCACACATCAGCCACCCCACCCATTGAAACATAAATGAGCTGCATCCATTCAAAAGACCTGTGGTTTTCAATCAGGGTGCCTACAGCTTTTGCATTAGTTGCAGATCGATCTCTCTCCCACCAAGCGATCCCTCCACCCATTGAAGCAGACAGGCTCCCTGTCATCAGCTGACTAGTGAGTCAGGTCTCGGCCCCATTGCAAGCTGGGAAAAATCTGAGACAACAGTCATTTTGTATGCTGTTAAAAATAAATATTGGAGTGAAAATCACATAAGAATTGTGAGAAAACCGTCACACACAGGTACAGACACTATATTATGAACTACACTAACTTTACAGCCCCTGTAGCATAGTCAAATAAAAAAAAAATCCTGGAATATCCCTTTAACTAAAGACAGATTATGCAGTAATAATGGCAAAAAAATCATCAGTTATATTTACTTAGGAAAAGGGAACCTGCAGGGGAAGTACAGATCAGATCAGAGTGCGGTACTAGACTGGAACAGAAGGGAGCTCACCAACCTTTCAGGAACTGTACAAGAAAACACTGTAATATTTAATATGCAGTAAATGTATTTTATTTTCAATATAACAGCTCTATTTTTTTTAAATCAACATTAAACCTATGGAACCAGCATAAGTTTACAATTTGACCCTGGAAGAAATATATATTTCCTCCTGTTTTTATTGAATCATTAAAATAAACTGCACCAATTTTCCATTTTTTTTTTTTTTTTTTTTTAATAAAGGTGCACACTGGTTAATATGTTTACTGTAGGCATAGATTGCGCCATAAAAACTAATGAGAACAATGTGAATTTTTGGCCAGATACAAAAATCTATGTAATTTACAATCACTTATCATACTGTGCACTTTTTCCACAGCAGGAACACTGTTCACATTAGCAGGAGAAGCCCTTGAGTAGAAATATTGGGTGAGTTCCCACCCTTTTTTTTCCAGGACTTAACCCCTGACTTTACCCCTAGATTCGTATCTGCCACAGTATCAGCACACTGATCACGAGAATGGGCCAGAAGAAGTGTGCACTTAGTGGCTTCTCTTCCAGTACTGTGTCACGTGACCTGGATGGGCTTACAACGTAAGTCTATAGGGCTATCCTCAGATCCCATAGACACAGACCAGAAAAAGGAGCACTCGGACCCCGACCGATCAAAACTTTTATTATGTCCCTAGGACTGTCATTTTTTTCTCACATGCTTTAATCTCTAGCTAACCCTGTTTAGGCTTCATTTATTTCTTAATGCATAGTTTATATATTCATTAAAAATACAATGGCCATAACACATCACAGACACAAAAAAAAACTTTATTTCCAAGTAAGATGTCCAAGTAAGCACAGATTGACCACTCCTCACATTTTGCATGTGCATTAGAGAGCAGTCTCATCTTTGCAACCTTTTTTTTTGTTTGTTTGCTTTTTGCAAAGCATCTAAATAAAAAATAAGCAGTATTGTATTGACCAAAAATATCCTATTTTTTTTTTGTCTACAGCTCTCAAAAACAGATCAATATATCTCCATGGTTACATACTAGAATCAATCCTTGTGTAATCTTAACCTGTAGACATGCCATATAAGCGAGAAAACCTAAAATCCTTTTCATTAATGGTCATCAATAGTTATCATATATATCTTGGGTGGTAAAATTGTACTGACACAACGAATTAGTTTGGCCAAAGCCAAATTTGATTTTCCATAAACTACTGTATACATCACATCCATCCATAAAGACTTCTCTCCCTATCTATTTCTCTGTATAAAAAAATTGTATAGAATAGAAGTTATTGCATCCTCTTCTGTGTGTTTTCCATAAAGTTTTGTAAGCCTATTAGTAAAATTGTTTTAACCAACTGTGAAATATTATGCAACCCCTCCTCTCATAATGGGTAGAGCCATTATACAGCCTTTACTAGTCGTATGCTCTCCTTTACTGTAGATATGTATACATTTGATGTCTTGCTTGTGCTATCTATGTATATAAAACTCAAATTGCAATGTATGTATGTACAGTGGAGATCAAAAGTTTGGGCACCCCAGGTAAACATTTGTATTAATGTGCATAAAGAAGCCAAGGAAAGATGGAAAAATCTCCAAAAGGCATCAAATTACAGATTAGACATTCTTATAATATGTCAACAAAAGTTGGATTTTATTTCCTTCATTTACACTTTCAAAATAACAGAAAACAAAAAAATGGCATCTGCAAAAGTATGGGCACCCTGCAGAGTTAATATCTTGTACTGCCCCCTTTGGCAAGTATTACAGCTTGTAAACGCTTTTTGTAGCCAGCCAAGAGTCTTTCAATTCTTGTTTGAGGTATCTTTGCCCATTCTTACTTACAAAAGTCTTCCAGTTCTTTGAGATTTCTGGGCTGTCTGTCACGCACTGCTCTTTCAAGGTCTATCCAGAGATTTTCAATTATGTTGAGGTCAGGAGATTGTGAAGGCCATGGCAAAACCTTCAGTTTACGCCTCTTGATGTAATCCCCCATGGATTTCAAGGTGTGTTTAGGATCATTATCCATTTGTAGAAGCCATCCTCTCTTTAACTTCAGTTTTTTCACAGATGGCATCAAGTTAGCATCCAAAATTTGCTGAAATGTTATTGAATCAATTTTTCCTTCTACTCGTGAGATGTTCCCTGTGCCACTGGCTGCAATACAACCCCAAAGCATGATTGATCCACCCTCATGCTTAACAGTTGGACAAAGGTTCTTTTCATTAAATTCTGTTCTCCTTCTTCTCCAAACGTACCTTTGCTCATTCCGGCCAAAAAGTTCAATTTTAACCTCATCGGTCCACAGAACTTGTTTCCAAAATGCATCAGGCTTGCCTATATGTTCATTTGCAAAGTTGAAACGCTGATTTTTGTGGTGAGGACGTAGAAGAGGTTTTCTTCTGATGATTCTTCCATGAAGAATCTCTTTATAGTGGAATAGTGTACCACAACTACAGTGTCTGTCAGATCTTTCTGGAGGGATTGTGCAGTCAAACGTGGGTTTTGAATTGTTTTTCTCACAATCCTGCAAGCTGTTCTGTCTGATATTTTTCTTGGTCTTCCAGATCTTGCTTTAACTTCCACTGTTCCTGATGACTGCCATTTCTTAATTACATTCAGAACAGAGGATATTGAGATCTGAAAATGTTTTGCTATCTTCTTATAGCCTTCTCCAGCTTTGTGAGTGTCAACTATTTTCAGTTTCAGATTTCTAGACAACTGCTTAGAAGAACCCATGGTGCTGATTGTTGGGGTAAGGTCAGATGAGTCTGGGCATTTAAAACCTTTGAGATTGACGTCACCTGGTCTTCCCAGATGATGATTGAGAACAATCCATGACACTGGCAGGTCTCACCTTTGCAAAGGGGGCAGTGTATGCTATAAATTCTGCAGGGTGGCCAAATTTTTGCAGATGCCATTTTTTTGTTTTCTGTTATTTTTAAAGTGTAAATGATGGAAATAAAATTTAACTTTTATTGACATATTATAAGAATGTCCAATCTGTACTTTGATGCCTTTTGGAGATTTTTCCATCTTTCCTTGGCTTCTTTATGCACATTAATACAATTTTTTACCTAGGGTGCCCAAACTTTTGATCCCCACTGTATGTGTGTATGTTCCAGCATCACTTCCAAACGGCTAAAGATATTAAGATGAAATTGGTACACATGTTACTTATATGTCAACAACAAACATAGGATTGGTAAATAACCCTTACTCACCCCCATTTGCCAGGATCAGGGTTTTTGGTTAAAGTCCCATACAAGTTTATGGGAAAAATATGTTACTGCATAACTTCCAAACAGCTGGAGATATTTCGATAATACTTGGTCACATATTACTTATATGTCCACAAAAAATATAGGATAGTTATTTAACCCTAACCTACCGCCATTTGCGAGGGTCTGGGTTTTTGTTTAAAGTCCCATGCAAAAGTATTGGAAATGTATGTTCCAGCATAACTTTTGTACAGCTGGAGATATTTCGATAATACTTGGTGACATGTTACTTATATGCCAAATAAAAAGGATGGGGAAGGAGGTTTGGATGTGAGGACACATTATGCGGTGGGGATATGAGGACAGAATGTGAGGATGGGATTTGAGGTTGGGATATGATGATGGGATATGAGGTAGGGGCATATAAGGACGGGATATGAGGTTGGGATATGTGCAAAATATAGAATCCTAAGTCATGAAAAATATAGGTTACAGGAAGAGCATTAGAGGTACCTATTACATAATGAATGCATATACTACTTGCCAAAACCATTCACTGCCAGACATGATGGAGAAATAGAGCAGAACCGAGGAAGTTGGGGAAGGCAAAACATATGTCACAGGTGGGGTCCTTCTTGAATGATATTTTTAATTGTTGTTTTTAGCAGAGTTGGTCTAATAAAGTATATATATATATATATATATATATATATATATATTTGGTTTATTCTAGTTTATCCAACTCTAGTTGCTATGGGATGAGACAGTGTTGATTATACTGCTTGTCTCATCTGATCAGGGGGATGATAAGGGGAAGGATTTTTTTGAACAACAATAATTACCGATACATATTTTAACATTTAAACTCATTAACTGGTAAGAGAAATCAGGTATCTCAAAAGATTCTATTTAAGGCAACGCAAAATAGGTATCTTAGGTATGAACTCTGTCTAGGACAGCATAGTAGAAATTAATGGTAACCTATCAGGACAAGAGTTCTTGCCTGAAGCCCAAAAAAATAATTATATCCCCAATTTTTGCTTCCAGTGAACTGTGTATAATCTGTTGACCTCCATGACTGAAATTGTAGGAATCGCTGTAGTATCACATGTGTGAACATTGCTGTTGTTTAATCATGCACATATTGTACAGGTCAGCGCCAGATTCTATTATTCTTTACGGCTATCTCTTCTTCATCTTCTATTTTCAAGGTTGGATACAACTGATTAAATTACTATTGTCAATCTCTACCCCGTCTAGCATGCACTGTGTACGTAAACAGGCATAACACCATGTTTGGTGGCAAAAAGGATATGGTGACAACAAGAATGACGTCCCTGATTGGCTGCAGGAGACATGTGGCTATTCACCAGCTCTTACAGTAGAAAACAATTAACCATTGAGCAGCAGCTAAAGTGACAGTATGCTGATTACACTGAAAAACACAATAAAATAAATTTTCATTTGGGACGGGTTCCTTGGGGGACTTCAACCACCCGAACAGAGTTCAAGTAGCAAAGGTGTTACTGCTCTGGTAGATGACATTTGCAACTGTGGAACCTTCATTTTGTTTCAATGTTTGTGAGGAAGGTACCTTTAGACATTGCAAGTCCATTAAAACATGCTGAAGAATTTTCAGCTAGGACAACTCTATATTGGATAATACTTCAAAGACCACAAGTTACTGAAGTTTTGCAGTGCTTGGTATGATATATAGGTTGTTTGCAGTTTCCCATGCAGCACAAACAATGTGTTATCTTCATTCTGTGGGTCAATATTATGAAATATTATTATACTAATGCCAAAATTATAATATATATATATATATATATATATATATATATATATATATTATATATTATTATATACATATTATATTATATATAGGTTTGTTTTTAATGAATTTTTTATTATTTTAATTCTATTTTATGGCGGCATGATATCAACAAACAGCAATTCTAGCATTGTTTTTATTAGCTTTTTGTCTTTTTCAAATCTTAAAATGTTCGTCTAATCACTCATCACACTTTAATACAATGCAATGCTTCTGTGGTGGCTCAGTGCAGCTATTTCAGCTGCTACCCCTAGAGTTATTGGGTGGCTGAAGTATAAAAGGTTTGCTGGAACTGTAACTTGTGTATTTCAGGTGCTAAGGGCCTAGGTAACTGTGTTTTCTGCATAACATATGTTATAGTCTGCCATTTTCTGAATGCACTGAATTTTCTTTAGTATGCAGAAGGTTAATGTCTTAACATGTATTGCATCATCTTGTACAGCTGAATAATTAAGTCACAAGTGGGACCCTTAGCAAATCAAAACAGGTGCAAGTCTCAACTCCATCCCCTAAACCTGGAGATAGAACTTAATCTGTTCTAGATGAAGATCAACTAGTGCCAGAAAGTTAAACAGATTTGTAAATTCCTTCTATTTAAAAATCTTAATCCTTTCAGTTCTTATCAGCTGCTGTATGCTACAGAGGAAGATTTTTTATTTTTGAATTTATTTTCTGTCTGATCACAGTGCTCTCTGCTGACACCTCTGTCCATGTCAGGAACTGTCCAGAGTAAGAGCAAATCCCCATAGTAAACCTTTCCTACTCTGTACAGTTCCTGACATGGACAGAGGTGTCAACAGAGAGCACTAAGGTCAGATAGAAAAGAAATACGAAAATAAAACAACTTCCTCTGTAGCATACAGCAGCTGATTAGTACTGTAAGGATTTAGATTTCACCGGAGTACCCTTTTAACGTAGCAGAGCATAACACAATTGGCCCTGCTGTATTAACACAACAGCGCACAATCACCTCTGCTCAAATGTCTCTGCTACATTAATATAGTAGTATGCAATCACCTCTATTACATTAACATAGCATAGAGCACTCGCCTCTGCTACATTAACAGAGCAAAATACAATCGCCTCTGCTACAATAACAGCAAAACACAATCTCCTTGTTACATTAACTAGCTGAACACAATCACCTCTGCTACATTAAAATAGCGAAGCACAATCACCTTTGCTATACTAACATAGCTGAACACAATCCTCTCTGCTAGATTAACATAGCAGAGCACAATTACTTCTGCTACATTAACATAGCAGAACACAATTGCCTCTGATACATTAACATAGCAAAAAGCAGTCACCTCTGCTACATTAAAGGGGTATTCCAGGAAAAAACTTTTTATATATATATATATATATATATATATATATCAACTGGCTCCAGAAAGTTAAACAGATTTGTAAATTACGAAGAAAGCAGGTAAATGCCAGTGATTATGAAACTTCACCTTTATTGGAACCACGTAAAATCATCAACATGGAGAGACAAACATTTAAAATTCCAGGAATCAGCGCCAAGCATGACGCGTTTCAGGTCATGTGACCTTTCATCAGATACATGGTGGGAAGCAGAGGGGTGGGGGAATATATCCCAGCCTTCTAATGGAAAAGTTGCAAAAAAAACACCAATAAATAATGAAGCAATAATGTGTGTGCAATATCTAATAGCAACCTAAAGCTAATAATGAAGGATGACGTCTGATTTTAAATTCAACCCATGTGGTTGAAATGTGCGTAAGGAGTAAATCCAAAAGATTTCCCTATTACGTAATGATTTGATGCGGTCTCCACCTCTGTCATGTGAACGGATTATTTTGATGCCCGAGAACGAAAAATAAGCTACATTACCATCATGGACATTTTTGAAATGTTTGGAGACATTCGATGCGTTAGTGTAAGAACCGCTGCCAATGGCTCTAAGATGTTCTTGGATGCGTTTTTTCAAGGTTCTTTTGGTACTGCCGATATAAGATACATTGCAGCTATTGCAATCTATTTTGTAAATGACGTGAGTAGATTCACAATTAATAAATTGTTTAATCGGTACAGAATTCGAATCAGGAATTGAAATCGTAGATCTTAGAAGCATGTACACACACAACGCATCTAGGTAAACCGCATTTGAAAAACCCATTTGTTTTAATCCATGAACAAGAACCAACAGCAAAGACAAGTGGCCCGTCTGCTCGAAAAATTAATGCCATTTTTTAAATATTTGTTAAGGATGGTATCCTGACAAAAAATAGGTAAAAAT
Organism: Hyla sarda; assembly: GCF_029499605.1. Lineage (NCBI taxonomy): Eukaryota > Metazoa > Chordata > Amphibia > Anura > Hylidae > Hyla > Hyla sarda. Next base: position 252,751,546 of record NC_079192.1, read on the forward strand.
TTATTAATAATAGATTTAATACTATTAAATTCTAGACTGTAAGTGGTAGTAAAGGTAGGCTTCGATACCATATTCGAAAATGTTAGATAAGGTTTCGGTGTGAGAAGACTATCTCTAGATTTTTCTAAAACTTTACGTTTGGCTCTGTTCAGACACCAGGGCTGGTAACCTCTCTGACCCAAACGATGAAAAATATTATCCGATTCAATTTGAAAAGATTCGTCTGTGGAACAATTTCTGTGAGCACGAGTCAGCTCACCCACAGGAACGGCTAAAACCGTGTGTTTTGGGTGGCATGACTCTGCGCGCAGAATGGTGTTGCCTGCAGTCGATTTTCTGTATGTAGAAGTGTGAACACGTCCCTGTCTGCAGTCAAGTAAAATATCCAAAAATGGAGTGACGGATCTGTGCCAAGTTGATGTAAAAAATAAATTTTGAGGGTTATTGTTCACATAGTCAACAAAGCAGGAAGCATTATGTTCTGAGGATGACCAAATTATGATGACATCGTCAACGTATCTTCTGTACCAAACAATGTTGGAAAAGAAGGGGTTGATGTCAGAAAATATATATTGCATCTCCCACCAGTGGACAAAAATATTTGCCACTGAAGGGGAGGATTTAGCCCCCATTGAGGCACCGGTCCTCTGAACATAATACTGATCCTGAAATTTGAAAAAATTATGAGTTAATATATAATTCAACGCCTCAAGAACAAACCGGCACAGATCTTCACTATAAGTAGAAAAGTTGTAAATAATATCCGACACTGCTCGAAGAGAAAGTGAATGAGGGAGGGAAGAATACAAAGATTCGATGTCCATAGTAAGCCACAAATAAGAAGTGTGCCATTCAATTTGTAAATTACTTCTATTAAAAAATCTTAATCTTTCAGTACTTATGAGTTGCTGAAGTTGAGTGGTTCTTTTCTGTCTAAGTGTTCTCTGATGACACCTGTCTCAGGAACTGTCCAGAGTAGAAGCAAATCCTCATAGCAAACCTCTTCTACTCTGTGCAGTTCCCGAGACAATCAGAAATGTCAGCAGAGAGCACTGTTGCAAGACAGAAAAGAACAACTCAACTTCAGCAGCTGATAATTATTGGAAGGATTAAGATTTTTTAATAGAAGTAATTTACAAATCTGGAGCCAGTTGATATAAAAAAAAACAAATTTTTTTCCTGGAATATCACTTTAAGGCCATGTTCACACGACAGAATGTCCGTGCAAAATTCCGTGTGAATATTCTGCATGCACATTCTGCAGCAGCAGAGTCCCCTTGATTTCTAATATTAATAAAAATAATTCCTTCAATTGTGTAGACATGATTGTTGCTACCAATACAGCAATACATACAGACACTATTCTTGACTTAAAGGGGTACTCCGCCCCTAGACATCTTGTCCCCTATCCAAAGGGGATAAGATGTCTAGGAGCGGAGTACCTGCTGGGGACCCCCGGGATCTACCATGCGGCACTCACCTTTGGCAGCTTCCGGAACCAATGGAGGTCCTCAAGCTGAGTCCATCTCGACCACAGGTATGGAAGATCGTGACGTCATGACTCCGCTCCTGTGTGATGTCACACCCTGCACCTCAATGCAAGTCTAAGGGAGGGGTGTGTCATGCCTCCTCCCATAGACTTGCATTGAGGGGCGGAGTGTGACTTCACACGGGGGCGGAGTCGTGACGTCATGATCTTCCGTACCCGTGGTCAAGATGGACTCAGCCTGAGGACCTCCAGCTGCTCTGGAAGCCTCTAAAGGTGGGTGCCGTATGGTAAATCCCGGGGGTCCCCAGCAGCTATATTGGATCGTGGGAGCTATATTCAGTACTCCCCAGGGTCTTAATGAGAGTATAAAAAATGTACGGTAACATATGTATATATTATATTACATATTTTTTTTTATCTACACATATTTAGGAATGTATATTTGTTACATATATATATATATATATATATATATTTATATATTCCTTATAATTAGGCTGTATAATAGAATTATTTTGTGTAAAGTTCTTACAGTGGGGCATCAAGTGAAATTTATTATTATATAGTTAATTGTTCTGCAATTATTGTTTGTCAGTGAACTGGTACCTTACTACTTAAGTCTTAACCTTACTGTGTTTTGCCATGCCCAATAAAGCTGCGCTTGCGCAGTGAAACGCGTTGCATTCTGGATAATATACTTGAATCTACCTGATCCCGCTGTTGTCCTGGTCCTGTCAGCACCGGACAGATCCCGCTACACTTTGAAGCTGGTACGATACTACTTTGATCTATTTTGAGGGGGGGGCTGCGGACGGACCTTTTATACCATACGATTACCATTGTTGTGCATGTTGCTACACAACCACCCAGGGTCAGTGGCTTTTATCTTTCCCAGATTCCCACCCTGGTGTTATTTACCCTATGGAGTGCCTTTTATTTCATTTATAGATCCATTGATTTCAATGGGATTCTGATGCACTGTTTACACAGCAAAATTTCCATTCCAGATATTTCTGGAAAAAAAATTCTGATTCCTCTCCAGGAAATGTCAGCATCCAAACATTCCATAATGTGAACATTGCCTAACATAGTTGAACACAATTGGCACTGCTAATGTACAACAAAGGGTGCATTCACACCACGTTTTTGCAATACAGTTCCTGTATACGTTTTCTATGTGAAAACCATACGGAGCCATATTGAAAACCGTATGCATTGACTCTCCGTTGAAAACCGTATGCCAAACGATGCATCCGGTTGCTTTCCCTAACCCAAAACCGTAGCCTACATGCACACCAAGATTTTGCAATACAGTTCCCATATCAGGTTTTTGATGAAAAACGGATTCCTCAAAACCTGACTAAACTGTATCAAAATGTGTGTATATGGTTAAAAATGTATATGGTTTGAAAAATGATGTCCAGTTGCATCCGTTTTTAAGAAAAAAACTTATAAGTTTTTAACTTTTCACTTCATTTTTAATAAAGTTTCACTTGTTTGATTGAAATTCCAAGAAGAAAAAAAACTGTGCAAAGTCAAAAACCGTATGGTGAAAACTGGATGGAACCGTACGCTCATACGGTTTGGTATGGTTTTCATTGACTCCCATGTTAAAAAAAGTATACGGTTTAATATGGTTTTTAACCCAGACCAAGAACAGTGGTAGACTACGGTTTTGGGTAAAGAAACGGATTATGTATTATTCGTTTTCTTCTTTTTGTAATATGTGGTGGTAATAAAAAAAAAAAAAAAAAAAGAAACGGACAAAACCATATAAGACGCAAAATGGACTAAACCGTATGATGCGTTTGATGTACGGTTTACAACGTTAAGCAAATGCAATGTTTTCTATACGATTCTGTACGTTTTTTTTTACTTGAAACCGTATATGGGAACTGTATAGCAAAGACATGGTGTGCGAAAACCGTATTTAACCATATAAGTATTATTTTTTTTTAAATGGGAGTGAATGGGAACCGTAAAGAACAGTTCCATCCGATTTACAACAATGTTTTTTTTTTGTTTTTTTTTCCGTTCTTATTTTTTAATATTCAAAAAAAAATGCTTTATTGTAAACAAATCGAACAACATGAAGACATGATACACAGCAAATCCACTGTATAGAGCTGGAAAGAGGCAGAAATGCAAGAACTCTCTTGGACAGAGAAAGGTATATCAACAAACTGTCGACAAGAAAAACTATTGCATGACAGTGGTATCTGATGTAATAGCCGTGAGACGCAGCACACATCAAAATATCAATAACATAGACTAAAGTGCATCAATCACTGTCACGATGCCGGCTGGCAGGTAGTGGATCCTCTGTGCCAGAGAGGGATTGGTGTGGACCGTGCTAGTGGACCGGTTCTAAGCCACTACTGGTTTTCACCAGAGCCCGCCGCAAAGCGGGATGGTCTTGCTGCGGCGGTAGTGACCAGGTCGTATCCACTAGCAACGGCTCACCTCTCTGGCTGCTGAAGATAGGCGCGGTACAAGGGAGTAGGCAAAAGCAAGGTCGGACGTAGCAGAAGGTCGGGGCAGGCAGCAAGGATCGTAGTCAGGGGCAACGGCAGAAGGTCTGGAAACACAGGCAAGGAACACACAAGGAACGCTTTCACTGGCACTAAGGCAACAAGATCCGGCGAGGGAGTGAAGGGGAAGTGAGGTGATATAGGGAAGTGCACAGGTGAACACACTAATTGGAACCACTGCGCCAATCAGCGGCGCAGTGGCCCTTTAAATCGCAGAGACCCGGCGCGCGCGCGCCCTAGGGAGCGGGGCCGCGCGCGCCGGGACAGAACAGACGGAGAGCGAGTCAGGTAGGGGAGCCGGGGTGCGCATCGCGAGCGGGCGCTACCCGCATCGCGAATCGCATCCCGGCTGACAGCGGAATCGCAGCGCCCCGGGTCAGAGGACGTGACCGGAGCGCTGCCGCGGGGAGAGTGAAGCGAGCGCTCCGGGGAGGAGCGGGGACCCGGAGCGCTCGGCGTAACAGTACCCCCCCCTTGGGTCTCCCCCTCTTCTTAGAGCCTGAGAACCTGAGGAGCAGACTTTTGTCTAGGATGTTGTCCTCAGGTTCCCAGGATCTCTCTTCAGGACCACAACCCTCCCAGTCCACTAAAAAAAAATTTTTCCCTCTGACCTTTTTGGCAGCTAAAATTTCTTTGACCGAGAAGATGTCCGAGGAGCCGGAAACAGGAGTGGGAGGAACAGATTTGGGAGAAAAACGGTTGAGGATGAGTGGTTTGAGAAGAGAGACGTGAAAGGCATTAGGGATACGAAGAGAGGGAGGAAGAAGAAGTTTATAAGAGACAGGATTAATTTGACACAAAATTTTGAAAGGACCAAGATAGCGTGGTCCCAACTTGTAGCTAGGGACACGGAAGCGGACATATTTAGCGGAGAGCCATACCTTGTCTCCAGGGGAAAAAACGGGGGGAGCTCTTCTTTTCTTATCCGCGAACTTCTTCATGCGTGATGAAGCCTGTAAGAGAGAATTTTGGGTCTCTCTCCATATGATGGAAAGGTCACGAGAAATTTCATCCACAGCGGGCAGACCAGAGGGCAAGGGAGTAGGGAGGGGGGGAAGAGGGTGACGGCCGTACACCACGAAAAATGGGGATTTGGAGGAAGACTCAGAGACCCTGAAGTTATACGAGAATTCGGCCCATGGGAGGAGATCTGCCCAGTCATCCTGGCGGGAGGAAACAAAATGTCGCAAATAATCACCCAAGATCTGGTTAATCCTTTCTACTTGTCCATTGGACTGGGGGTGATATGCAGAAGAAAAATTTAATTTAATCTTGAGTTGTTTACAGAGAGCCCTCCAGAATTTAGACACGAATTGGACGCCTCTATCCGAGACAATCTGCGTAGGCAACCCGTGAAGACGAAAAATGTGTACAAAAAATTGTTTAGCCAACTGAGGCGCAGAAGGAAGACCAGGAAGAGGGATGAAATGTGCCATTTTGGAGAATCGATCAACGACCACCCAAATAACAGTGTTGCCACGGGAAGGGGGTAAATCAGTAATAAAATCCATACCAATCAGCGACCAAGGCTGTTCGGGGACAGGCAGAGGATGAAGAAAACCAGCGGGCTTCTGGCGAGGAGTCTTATCCCGGGCACAGATAGTGCAGGCTCGCACAAAGTCCACAACATCCGTCTCCAGAGTCGGCCACCAATAGAAGCGGGAGATGAGTTGCACAGATTTCTTGATACCCGCATGACCTGCGAGATGGGAGGAGTGACCCCATTTGAGGATTCCGAGGCGTTGGCGAGGAGAAACAAAGGTCTTTCCTGGAGGAGTCTGCCTGAGAGGTTCTTGTGGTCGGTGTAGATAATAACAGGAGAACTTGATCCCTCCAGCAGATGCCTCCATTCCTCAAGTGCTAATTTAATGGCTAGAAGCTCTCGATCCCCGATGGAGTAGTTCCTCTCCGCTGGAGAGAAGGTCCTAGAGAAAAAACCACAAGTGACAGCATGCCCGGAAGAATTTTTTTGTAGAAGAACAGCTCCAGCTCCCACTGAGGAGGCATCAACCTCCAATAGGAAGGGTTTGGAAGGGTCAGGTCTGGAGAGGACGGGAGCCGAAGAAAAGGCAGACTTGAGTCGTTTAAAGGCGTCTTCTGCTTGAGGAGGCCAGGACTTGGGATCAGCATTTTTTTTGGTTAAAGCCACGATAGGAGCCACAATGGTAGAAAAATGTGGAATAAATTGCCTGTAATAATTGGCGAACCCCAAAAAGCGTTGGATAGCACGGAGTCCGGAGGGGCGTGGCCAATCTAAGACGGCAGAGAGTTTGTCTGGATCCATCTGTAGTCCCTGGCCAGAGACCAAATATCCTAGAAAAGGAAGAGATTGGCATTCAAACAGACATTTCTCAATTTTGGCATAGAGTTGGTTGTCACGAAGTCTCTGAAGAACCATACGGACATGCTGGCGGTGTTCTTCTAGATTGGCAGAAAAAATTAGGATATCGTCCAGATATACAACAACACAGGAGTATAACAGATCACGAAAAATTTCATTGACAAAGTCTTGGAAGACGGCAGGGGCGTTGCACAGTCCAAAGGGCATGACCAGATACTCAAAGTGTCCATCTCTGGTGTTAAATGCCGTTTTCCACTCGTCCCCCTCTCTGATGCGGATGAGGTTATAGGCGCCTCTTAAGTCCAATTTAGTGAAGATGTGGGCACCTTGGAGGCGATCAAAGAGTTCAGAGATGAGGGGTAAGGGGTAGCGGTTCTTAACCGTGATTTTATTAAGACCGCGGTAGTCAATGCAAGGACGTAGGGAGCCATCCTTTTTGGACACAAAGAAAAATCCGGCTCCGGCAGGAGAGGAGGATTTACGGATAAAGCCCTTTTTTAGATTCTCCTGGACGTATTCGGACATGGCAAGAGTCTCTGGGGCAGAGAGAGGATAAATTCTGCCCCGGGGTGGAGTAGTGCCCGGGAGGAGGTCGATAGGGCAATCATAAGGCCTGTGAGGAGGTAGAGTCTCAGCTTGTTTTTTGCAGAAAACATCCGCGAAGTCCATATAGGCCTTAGGGAGACCGGTTACTGGAGGAACCACAGAGTTACGGCAAGGGTTACTGGGAACCGGTTTTAGACAGTTCTTGGAACAAGAGGACCCCCAACTCTTGATCTCCCCAGTGGACCAATCCAGGGTAGGGGAATGAAGTTGAAGCCAGGGAAGTCCAAGGAGAATTTCCGAGGTGCAATTGGGGAGGACCAAAAGTTCAATCCTCTCATGATGAGATCCGATGCTCATAAGAAGGGGCTCCGTGCGGAAACGTATCTTTCATTCTTTCATTATTTACACAATTGATGTAGAGGGGTCTGGCGAGACTGGTCACCGGGATGTTGAACCTGTTGACGAGAGAGGCCAAAATAAAATTTCCTGCAGATCCAGAGTCCAAGAAGGCCACTGTAGAGAAGGAGAAGGCAGAGGCAGACATCCGCACAGGCACAGTAAGACGTGGAGAAGCAGAGTAGACATCAAGGACTGTCTCACCTTTGTGCGGAGTCAGCGTACGTCTTTCCAGGCGGGGAGGACGGATAGGACAATCTCTCAGGAAGTGTTCGGTACTAGCACAGTACAGGCAGAGGTTCTCCATACGGCGTCGTGTCCTCTCTTGAGGTGTCAGGCGAGACCGGTCGACCTGCATAGCCTCCACGGCGGGAGGCACAGGAACAGATTGCAGGGGACCAGAGGAGAGAGGAGCCGAGGAGAAGAAACGCCTCGTGCGAACAGAGTCCATATCTTGGCGGAGTTCCTGACGCCTTTCGGAAAAACGCATGTCAATGCGAGTGGCTAGGTGAATAAGTTCATGTAGATTAGCAGGAATTTCTCGTGCGGCCAGAACATCTTTAATGTTGCTGGATAGGCCTTTTTTGAAGGTCGCGCAGAGGGCCTCACTATTCCAGGACAATTCTGAAGCAAGAGTACGGAATTGTACGGCATACTCGCCAACGGAAGAATTACCCTGGACCAGGTTCAACAGGGCAGTCTCAGCAGAAGAGGCTCGGGCAGGTTCCTCAAAGACACTTCGGATTTCCGAGAAGAAGGAGTGTACAGAGGCAGTGACGGGGTCATTGCGGTCCCAGAGCGGTGTGGCCCATGACAGGGCTTTTCCGGACAGAAGGCTGACTACGAAAGCCACCTTAGACCTTTCAGTGGGAAACAGGTCCGACATCATCTCCAGATGCAGGGAACATTGGGAAAGAAAGCCACGGCAAAACTTAGAGTCCCCATCAAATTTATCCGGCAAGGATAAGCGTATCCCAGGAGCGGCCACTCGCTGCGGAGGAGGTGCAGGAGCTGGCGGAGGAGATGACTGCTGAAGCTGTGGTAGTAACTGTTGTAGCAAAACGGTCAGTTGAGACAGCTGTTGGCCTTGTTGCGCTATCTGTTGTGACTGCTGGGCGACCACCGTGGTGAGGTCAGCGACAACTGGCAGAGGAACTTCAGCGGGATCCATGGCCGGATCTACTGTCACGATGCCGGCTGGCAGGTAGTGGATCCTCTGTGCCAGAGAGGGATTGGTGTGGGGCCGGATCTACTGTCACGATGCCGGCTGGCAGGTAGTGGATCCTCTGTGCCAGAGAGGGATTGGTGTGGACCGTGCTAGTGGACCGGTTCTAAGCCACTACTGGTTTTCACCAGAGCCCGCCGCAAAGCGGGATGGTCTTGCTGCGGCGGTAGTGACCAGGTCGTATCCACTAGCAACGGCTCACCTCTCTGGCTGCTGAAGATAGGCGCGGTACAAGGGAGTAGGCAAAAGCAAGGTCGGACGTAGCAGAAGGTCGGGGCAGGCAGCAAGGATCGTAGTCAGGGGCAACGGCAGAAGGTCTGGAAACACAGGCAAGGAACACACAAGGAACGCTTTCACTGGCACTAAGGCAACAAGATCCGGCGAGGGAGTGAAGGGGAAGTGAGGTGATATAGGGAAGTGCACAGGTGAACACACTAATTGGAACCACTGCGCCAATCAGCGGCGCAGTGGCCCTTTAAATCGCAGAGACCCGGCGCGCGCGCGCCCTAGGGAGCGGGGCCGCGCGCGCCGGGACAGAACAGACGGAGAGCGAGTCAGGTAGGGGAGCCGGGGTGCGCATCGCGAGCGGGCGCTACCCGCATCGCGAATCGCATCCCGGCTGACAGCGGAATCGCAGCGCCCCGGGTCAGAGGACGTGACCGGAGCGCTGCCGCGGGGAGAGTGAAGCGAGCGCTCCGGGGAGGAGCGGGGACCCGGAGCGCTCGGCGTAACAATCACCTAGCAGGAAAAACGGGGATAAGTAGAGAAGAAGAATAAAAAGGCAGTAGATAAAGGCGGAGGGAAGAAACCAGGGGGGGGGGTAGTAGGGGAGAGGAATGTGAGACACCAATAAGGTTGAGGAGGGTAGGGGGGGCAGATTACAGACAAGGAGGGCACACTAACCTGTATCTCCTGGGCCACCACCCATTCTCGACACCCTTGCCTGCACTGCCCAGCCAGCAGAAACCGGTCATGAGGCTAGACCAGGGGGAGCAATGTTGAATCGTAAAAAGAGGGGAAGGTTTTACCCCTCTCTATAGACAGGGGTCTCTATGAATTCCAGCCAAGGACCCCAAATAGCATTGAATTTTTCAGTACGTCCTGAGGAGTCTGCCATGAGGTCCTCCATCCAGTGGATAAAGAGGATCTCAGAGTACCAGTCTGACAGCGTCGGGGGTTGGACAGTTTTCCACCTCCTAGGCAAGACTGTGCGGGCCGCCATAAGCAAAAAGTAAGCTAGTCTCTTTGAGGGAGTTTTCCTGGACAATGGCAAGATGGTAAGTAAAAGGACTTTAGGGTCATTGGGGTATTTTACTCCCGCAATTACTTCTATCCAGGAGACCACCTCCTCCAAGAAGGAGGTTAGGAAGGGACAGGACCACCAAATGTGCAGCATGGTCCCACGTTCCAATCCGCAGTGCCAACCACGGTCAGAGACCGAGGGGTACATCCTATGCAACACCACCGGTACTCTGTACCAGCGGGATAGTAGCTTGTAGTTAGTCTCCTGCGCCTTGCAAGAAATGGACAATTTATAATAAAGGGTAAAAGCTGCTGACCAGTCAGCAGGAGCGAAGGATGTTTGCAGCTCCCCCTCCCAGGCCACCACAAAAGCTGGTGGAGTTTGAGCACATTCATCCAGCAGTAAACCATAGATCTGGGAGACAGCTTTGCGGAACGGGGAGGAAAAGCTGCACATCCGCTCGAAAGGCGTGAGAGGTCATGCTAGATTTAAGTGAGTACTGTCAGTCGTAATAAAATGTTTTAGTTGTAAGTAATTCATGTGAGAAGCAGAAGTTCTACGATGCTCTGGGACAAGGGATTCGTAAGGACGGAGCATCGCGCCTTCCAGGAAGTCGCCTATCGGTAGTAGGTAAAGCTCTGAAATCCCTAAGAAGGATGTTCTCTGTAAACTGTATAGTGCGTGAGACAGCTGGCAGAGAGGTTACAGGAGAAGAAAGAAATAAAAGAAGGTCGTCTTCGAAAGCAGAACAGAGGTGATCACTCTCCTCCACCTGGAGGCCTCTAATAGAAGGATCATTACGAAGAGCAATTAATAGATGCTCCATACACAGAACATATAGGATGGGAGAGAGTGGGCACCCCTGCCGTGTGCCTTTGTGTATAGGGAAGGAGGCTGAAAGAGAACCATTAACCCTCACCTGCGTTCTCGGATTCTGATAGAGTGCCAATGTCCAACCCAGCATATTAGGGCCCAGGCCAACTTGTGTCAAGGCTGCCTCCATGAACCCCCAATCCACCCGATCGAACGCTTTTTCAGTGTCTAGGGAGAGGAGCATCAGGGGTAGTTTGCGGGCTATGGCCTGGTGTATTATTGAGTACGTCCTTCCCTCGCTTCACTACAACGGACAAATCCGGATTGATCGGGGTGGATCAGAGGTCCCAGGATGGCCGCCAGGCGGTTTGCTAGTAGCTTGGCAAACAGTTTGGTATCGACATAAGTAAGGAAATTGGGCGATAACTAGAGCATAGACCGGGATCCCTATCTTCCTTTGAGATAACCGTCATGAGGGCCCTCAGCGCAGCCGGGGGGAACCCAGAGCGAGAGGAAATACTATTGAAAGATTTACACAGCAAGGGCAGCAAGCCAGCTTTAAGAGACTTATAAAACTTACTCGTGAAACCGTCGGGTCCAGGGCTTTTACCCGAGGGTAGATAAGATATAGAGTTTGCTATCTCCTCCTCCGTAAAGGGGGCCTCCAAGGTTTCCCTGGTCTCTGGAGACAGGACCGGGAGCACCGTATTTTGAATGTACGAAGATAGCGTGATCCGTGTGTCACCTATGGGGGGGTAGCAGTGGGTGTAGGAAGGTTATAGAGGTCCGTGTAATAATGTTCGAACGCTCTCAATATGTCCCTAGTAAGGTAGCTCTTTGCGCCTTCCGGAGTCGTGATAGAAGGGACATACAATGCCGCCCGTTTCTCCCTCAACGCCCTAGCAAGGTATCTCCCCGGCTTGTTGCCCCACTAATAGAAAGAGCGAGAGCATCGTTGCTTATAGTACCTGTATGAGGGATTGAGTAGGGAAGTGATCTCATGGCAAGTCTTAATTAAGTCCCGCAACTCAGATTCCTGCAGGGATCCCTATCTTCCTTTGAGATAACCGTCATGAGGGCCCTCAGCGCAGCCGGGGGGAACCCAGAGCGAGAGGAAATACTATTGAAAGATTTACACAGCAAGGGCAGCAAGCCAGCTTTAAGAGACTTATAAAACTTACTCGTGAAACCGTCGGGTCCAGGGCTTTTACCCGAGGGTAGATAAGATATAGAGTTTGCTATCTCCTCCTCCGTAAAGGGGGCCTCCAAGGTTTCCCTGGTCTCTGGAGACAGGACCGGGAGCACCGTATTTTGAATGTACGAAGATAGCGTGATCCGTGTGTCACCTATGGGGGGGTAGCAGTGGGTGTAGGAAGGTTATAGAGGTCCGTGTAATAATGTTCGAACGCTCTCAATATGTCCCTAGTAAGGTAGCTCTTTGCGCCTTCCGGAGTCGTGATAGAAGGGACATACAATGCCGCCCGTTTCTCCCTCAACGCCCTAGCAAGGTATCTCCCCGGCTTGTTGCCCCACTAATAGAAAGAGCGAGAGCATCGTTGCTTATAGTACCTGTATGAGGGATTGAGTAGGGAAGTGATCTCATGGCAAGTCTTAATTAAGTCCCGCAACTCAGATTCCTGCAGGGACTACTTGTGTAGGGCTTCTAGTTTAGACAGTGTCTCAAGGAGATGTTTCCGTTTAGCCGCCTTTTCTTTTTTGAGGCGCGAGCCATGTTTGATCAGTACCCCCCTCAAGACACATTTGAGAGCCTCCCATTAGACCGGGGGTGTGGAGGGGTCACTGGCATGATCAAGTACAAAGTGGGACATTGTGTATTGAAGGTCCGAAAGGCATAGTGTGTCAGTCAGTAGAGACTCATTGAGTCGCCACATAAATTGAGGAGTGTTATGAGAAGGGAGCAAAAAAGAGCAGAAAACAGGAGCATGGTCAGAAAGGCATATGTTCCCAATGCGTGTAGCTGTAAGGCGGGGGAGGTAGAAATGAGGAATGAAAATATAGTCAATCCTACTATATGTGTTGTGGGGACTAGAGAAAAATGTGTAATCCCTGTCAGAGGGATGTTGGAGGCGCCAAACATCACAAAGTTGCAGGGAGTGAAGCAGATGTCGCAATCTACTCAATTGGGGGTAGGGGACAGTAGACCTCTGGGAAGACGTATCAAGTAAGGGCTGTGAGGGAACATTGAAGTCACCTCCTAGCAGCAACATCCCCTGAGTGAAGGAGGAGAGATCCTCAAGCACATCAGAGAGGAACGTAATTTCCGCACTATTGGGGGCATAGATTGTCGCTGTCACCACCTGGTCCAAGATACAACCCTGTATGAAGAGGTAACTAGCCTCAGGGTCCGAGCGGACTGACTGTACAGTAAAAGAGAGCGAACGGTGAATGCCAATCGACACCCCTTTTGATCTAGAGTCAGGGTTAGAGCTGTGGTGCCAGGTGGGGTAGTATCGACTAATCTTATCAGGGATATGGCCCAATTTAAAGTGAGTCTCCTGGAGACAAACTATTCCTATCCTCCTCTAGTGCATTTGGTATAAAATTTTTGCCCTCTTTTCAGGTATATTAAAACCTTGCACATTCAGGGTGACGCACCATATGGTTTTTGACTTTGCACAGTTTTTTTTCTTTATATTTTTCTTTACTCATAATGGAGTGAAAAGTCAAAAACGTATATGTTTTTTTTTCTTAAAAAACTGATGTAACCGGGCAGGATTTTTCAAGCCGTATACGGTTTTTAACCGTATACCCATTGAAATTTGTACACACGTTTTGATACAGTTTAGTCAGGTTTTGAGGAATCCGTTCTTCATCAACCTGTTTAAAGATAAAAAAGAGAGAAAGACTGACGGATGGCACCTCGTGTATTACCCCAGGATATGTATGGGAGGAGATATGAGGGGGGATACTCCACGGGGCGTATAGATGGCCGTTCACCTCAAGGTGGAAAATAGAAGGCATATAACCCCAGCGATAATGGAGTACCATCAGGTACGAGTCGCTGACAAGCCAATGGGTTGCAGCAACACACCATGGTTGTCCTGTGGATAAGTGGAGGAGGTTGAAGGAAAAAAGACCCTTAGAACATGGCGCTGCAACTCTTTAGATGGAAGAAACAAAGTCCAGGTAGTGGTTAAAAGGTCCTCAGCAGGACCATTTATTAGTAAAGCAATAAAACAAGTGATTACGCATTTCGGGAGGAGCCCTCCCTTCCTCAGATCACGGAACAGTAAAAATGACATGCAGGGTTTATATAAGGCCAAAAATGGGTCAAGGGGAGTGGTTTACAGGTGTTTGCAAAAAATGTACTTCCATTCATAAAAACACTGTTTTGGACATCTATATATATATTGAGTGATGTTCTCAACACCGCTGGAGTCCTGGAAGTGCGTACAGAGCATCCCCGCGTGGTAACTGGGGACGCATTGCTGTGCGCGTTGATCACGTGGGTAATAGGCAGAGAGCGAGCTGCATAGAGGACTCGCTCACTGCTACAGGCTGCGAACCCTGTGAGTGAGAACTAGATGCGCATTAAAGCAGATAATGCGATCAGGGGCAAGTATATTGTGGCCCTAAGTAGGGGTACAGCCAGTAGTACTGCACTGGATAAGTTGGTGGACATTAGTAGGGCCAAATATTAAGGCCATAATAGGTGGATCTAGGATCGCAGGATGTACTGAAAATGTGGGGCAACAGAATGTAATGCTAAACCATAAAGAGTGTTACATACCATACAGACTCCAATAAATTATACTGTTAAACCATAGCATATGAATGTCTTGCTGCATAATGGATAAAAACCTAAGACAATAAAAATATATGTAGTAGTATATACACTTATAGAACCATAAAGACGGAGGGTATGATATATAGTATAAAAATACACAGGGGCTAGATAACATCGCTATTGCCAGTATACATTATATATATATATATATATATATATATATATATATATATATATATATATATATATATATGATAAAATCACTATTGCCAGAATACAACATATAGATATATATGATAAAATCACTATAGCCAACAGAAATCACACATAAATAGTCGTTAATAAATGTTGCATATATATGCTAAAAATCATTTAAAAAAACTATATATGAATGAACAGACAATTACAATGAACATTCTATAATTTCGTTAAGACCAGATGGGACTTACGTATGTAATTTGTATATTGTATAATTTGTATTATAAGAGGGCGAGCACTCTGTCACAAGCTGAATGTCTAACCAAACGTACGGTCAGTGCTAACACCAAGAATGATTGGTCCATGAATTTTATTACTACCTTCACCAGAGAACACAGACTCATCAAGAATATTCTATGTAAACATTGGCCCATTCTTATGAACGACCCTTTCTTACGTGGCACCCTCCCCAAGATACCAGGAGATACTTTTAGATGGGGCAGAACCCTTCAAAATATTATTGCCCCGAGTCGGCTTAAAACAACTAAGAAATCCACCATCGAGAACTTTCTCTCCACTACTGGGTCCTTCAAGTGTGGGCATCCTAGATGTAAATGTTCCGCCAATATAAAACATCGGGCCAAAACGTTCACTTCCAATTCCACAGGAGAGACCTTTCCCATTAAGATGCTGCTAAATTGTTCTACCCTATATGTGGTATACCTACTTGAATGTGAGTGCGGTGTCCAATATGTGGGTAGAACGATCAGGTGTCTCTGTAAAAGGATTACTAAACACAGAAACAACTCTGCTAATGGTTTTTATTACATAGCATGTCTTGACATATCACCTAGCACCATAACAATGACTTAGGATGTATTTCTGTAACCCCCATTGAAAGTGTACCCAGAGAAAATCCACAGAGGTTCAATACCCTCCGCAGACGTGAAAATTATTGGACTTACAAATTACATACATTAGTCCCATCTGGTCTTAACGAAATGATAGAATGTTCATTGTAATTGTCTGTTCATTCATAAATTGTTTTTTAATGATTTTTAGGATATATATGCGATATTTATTAACGACTATTTATGTGTGGTTTCTGTTGGCTATAGTGATTTTATCATATATATATATATATATATATATATATATATATATATATATATATATATATATATATATATATATATAACTTCAAGAAATGGTGCGGCACTCCAAATATCCAAAAAATAACTTATTTATTCCACATGTCAAACAGTGCGACGTTTCAGCCCCTCAATGGAGCTTTTTTCAAGCTCCATTGAGGGGCTGAAACGTCGCACTGTTTGACATGTGGAATAAATAAGTTATTTTTGGGATATTTGGAGTGCCGCACCATTTCTTGAAGTTATCAATTGGCTGTGATCGAGCCTGAGGAGCTGGCACCCGTCTACTGTGGTATAGTAGTGCTGCATTTTTTTGGACATTTATATATATATATATATATATATATATATATATATGTATATATATATATATATATATATATATATATATATATATTGTATACTGGCAATAGCGATTTTATCTAGCCCCTGTGTATTTTTATAATATGTATCATACCCTCCGCATTTATGGTTCTACATTTTCATTGTCTTAGGTTTTATCCATTATGCAGCAAGACATTCACATGCATGATTTATTGGAGTCTGTTTGGTATGTCACACTGTTTATGGTTTAGCATTACATTCTGTTGCCCCACATTTTCAGTACATCCTGCGTAGGGATCGACCGATTATCGGTATGGCCGATATTATCGGCCGATAATCACGATTTTGGGCATTATCGGTATCGGCAATTACCTTGCCGATAAGCCGATAATGCCCCGCCACCCGCACCACCCCCACCGCACCGCGACCGCCCCCCTCCGACCCACCGCACCGCGACCGCCCCGACCCCCCCCCCCGAACCCCCGCGTCGCACCCCCACCGTAGTGCTGGGCGGTGTACCGGTATGGATTTTTGCCCATACCGCTATACCGGTCGGGCCCCTCCCCCACCCTCCGAGTCAATAAAAAAATAAAAATAAACTTGCCTGTAATGGGGGTGGTCCGGGCCATCCATCCATCCTTCCTGTAGTGTCCGGTGCCATTCCGGGTGGAGGGTGAACCGGTCCGGGCTGTCCTTCTCCGGGGGTCCTCTTCTCCACTCCGGGCAAGCTCCGGCCTAGTACGCTGCATAGACGCCGCTACGCCGTGACGTCAGGTGCGTCGCTGCGCACGGGCGTCACTGCGCAGCGGCGTCTATGCAGCGTACTAGGCCAGAGCCTGCCCGGAGTGGAGAAGATGACCGCCGGAGAAGAAGGACAGCCCGGACCGGTTCACCCTCCACCCGGAATGGCACCGGACACTACAGGAAGGATGGATGGATGGCCCGGACCACCCTGACAGGTAGGGGAGAGAAGCGGGTGGCGGTGGCGGCCTATGGCACCGCAAAAGCCACTGCAGTGCATTGATTTAAAGCGCCCGCTTTAAATCAATGATCTGCAGCGGTGTGGAGGGGGGATAAATAGCCGATAACTTATACCGGAATATCGGTATAAGTTATTGGATATCGGCCCTAACCTCCACCAATTATCGGTATCGTGTCGGCCCTAAAAAAACGATATCGGTCGATCCCTAATCCTGCGATCCTAGATCCACCTATTATGGCCTTAATATTTGGCCCTACTAATGCCGCCAACTTATCCAGTGCAGTACTACTGGCTGTACACCTACTTATGGCCACAATATACTTGCCCCTGATCGCATTATCTTCTCCGATGCGCATCTAGTTCTCACTCACAGGGTTCGCAGCCTGTAGCAGTGAGCGAGTCCTCTATGCGGCTCACTCTCTGCCTATTACCCACGTGATCAGTGCGCACAGCAAGGCGTCCCCGGTTACCACGCGGGGACACTCTGTGTGCAGTATCTAGTGTGCGCAATCGTGTCCTGTCAGTTATCTCTGACAGGCGCGATTGCATCACGCTCAGCGCACCCACAGCTTTCCACATACGAGGATGTTTATAAACATTGCTGCAGTCCACTTCCGGGACTCCAGCGGTATTGAGAACATCACTCACTGTATGATGTTGATTTATACATTTAATTTCTATGTATTACTTTGCTCATCTTTATGTATTGTGAACACCTATATATATACAGATGTCTGAAATAGTGTTTTTATGAATGGAAGTAACATTTTTCAAACACCTGTAAACCACTCCCCTTGACCTTGGCACCCATTTTGTGCCTTATATAAACCCTGCATATCATTGTTACTGTACCCTGATCTGAGGAAGGGAGGGCTCCTCCCGAAACGCGTAATCACTTGTTTTACTAATAAATGGTCCTGCTGAGGACCTTTTAACCACTACCTGGACTTCGTTTTTTTCTTTGTCTTTTTTCCTTCAACCTCCTCCGTTTTTCATCAAAAACCTCATATGGAAACTGTATTGCAAAAATGTGGTGTGAATGCACCCATTAATAGAGAAACAGAAACATAATCGCACATCCAAAGCACTGCTACATTAACCCCTTAACTACCATGGATGTGTATATTCGTTCAACGGCCGTTAACGGGGTATGAAACGGGCTCCCGACTCGAGCCCGCGTCATGCCGGCCGGCCCCAGCTGATTCCTGTAGCTGTGGGCCGGCGTTAATAGCCAACATGTGTCCAGCTATTAACCCTTTAGATTGCCGCTGTCGAAGCTGACAGCTGCGTCTAAAGGAGCCTGTATCCCATCCCTGGTGGTCCAGTGGGGTGGATCGCCCTCCCGCAGCGCAATTGCGGGGGTGGGGGTTTGGGTGGACAGTGGACGATCCACTGTGGAGGTAGCCTGAGGGCTTACCTCTCCTTCCATGCTGGCTCCTGCGCTCTGAATGATAAAACCTGGCAGGACCAGGCTTTATCAATCGAGCGCAGAGCACACAGAACAATGTGGTTTTATAGAACCACATTGATCTGTATGAGGAATCAAATGATTCCTCCTAAAATTCCCCTAAGGAACTAAAAGTGTAAAAAAATTCAGTTTAAAAAAAGTTTAAAAACACACACATTTACCCCTTCCTCAATAAAAGTTTAAATCACCCCCTTTTCCCAAATTCCATATCAAAAATATATAAACATAATAAAAATAAACATATGTGGTATCGCCGCATGCGTAAATGTCCGAACTATAAAAATATATTGTATATTAAACCACATGATCAATGGTGTACGCGCAAAAAAATTCCCAAGTCCAAAATAGCGTATTTTTGGTAAATTTTTATACCATAAAAAAAGGAATAAAAAGCGATCAAAAAGACTGATCAAAACAAAAATGGTACTGATTAAAACTTCCGATCACTTTGCAAAAAAATTAGCATCATAACATCCTGTATGCAGAAAAATAAAAAAGTTATAGGGGTCAGAAGAGGACAATTTTAAATGTATAAATTTTCGTGCCTGTAGTTATGATTTTTTCTAAAAGTACGACAAAATCAAACCTACCGTATTTATCGGGGTATACCACGCACCCTCATTTTACCAAGGATATTTGGGTAAAAAAAGTTTTTTACCCAAATATCCATGGTAAAATGAGGGTGCGTGTGTGCTGGTGTATACCCCGATACACCCCCAGGAAAGGCAGGGGGAGAGAGGCCGTCTTCTCTCCCCCTGCCTTTCCTGGGGTCTAGAGCCCTGCTGCCGGCCCTTCTCTCCCCTGACTATCGGCGCCGCTGCCCGTTCTGTCCCCCTGACTATCGGTGTCGGCGCCCCATTGCCGGTGCCGATAGCCAGGGGGAGAGAAGCGGCACCGACAGCCAGGGGGAGAGAAAGGGCAGCGGCACCCATTGCCGGCGCCGCTGCCCTGTTCCCTCCCCCCATCCCCGGTGGCATAATTTCCTGTTGCCGGGGTCGGGTCCGCGCTGCTGCAGGCCTCCGGCGTGCGTCCCCTGCATCGTTGCTATGCACGCCGCGGCGCACTGACGTCATGCGCCGCGCCGTGCAGCGCATAGCAACGACGCAGGGGACGCACGCCG
Organism: Hyla sarda; assembly: GCF_029499605.1. Lineage (NCBI taxonomy): Eukaryota > Metazoa > Chordata > Amphibia > Anura > Hylidae > Hyla > Hyla sarda. The sequence goes on from NC_079192.1 coordinate 252,771,121, forward strand.
GAGGCCTGCAGCAGCGCAGACCCGACCCCGGCAACAGGTAATTATGCCACCGGGGATGGGGGGAGGCAACGGGGCAGCTGCCCCTTCTCTCCCCCTGGCTGTCGGCGCCGCTTCTCTCCCCCTGGCTATCGGCGCCGGCAATGGGGTGCCGGCACCGATAGTCAGGGGGACAGAACGGGCAGCGGCGCCGATAGCCAGGGGGAGAGAAGGGCCGGCAGCAGGGCTCTAGACCCCAGGAAAGGCAGGGAGAGAGAAGCGGGCAGCGATGGCCTCTCTCCCCCTGCCTTTCCTAGGGGTGTATTGGCGTATAACACGCACATAGACTTTAGGCTAAAAATTTTTGCCTAAAAAGTGCGTGTTATATGCCGATAAATGCGGTATATAAGTAGGGTATCAGTTTAATCGTATGGACCTACAGAATATAGATAAAGTGTCATTTTTGCCGAAAAATTTACAGAAGCCTCCAAAATTTACAAAATGGTGTTGTTTTCTTCAATTTTGTCGCACAATGATTTTTTTTCCCGTTTCGCCGTAAATTTTTGGGTAAAATGACTGATGTCATTACAAAGTAGAATTGGTGGCGCAAAGAAATAAGCCCTCATATGGATTTTGAGGTGCAGAATTGAAAGGGTTATGATTTTTAAAAGGTAAGGAGGAAAAAAGCGAAAGTGCAAAAACAGAAAAACGCTTGGTCCTTAACCCCTTAATTTTCACTGTAGGACCCGGCCATTTTTTGCACATCTGACCACTGTCACTTTAAACATTAATAACTCTGGGATGCTTTTACCTTTCATTCTGATTCCGAGACAGTTTTTTCGCGACATATTCTACTTTATGTTAGTGGTAAAATTGTGTCGATACTTGCATCATTTCTTGGTGAAAAATTCCAAAATTTTATGAAAAAATTCAAACTTTTTCATTTTTTTTTACTTTGAAGCTCTCTGCTTATAAGGAAAAGGAATATTCCAAATAAAATATATATTGATTCACATATACAATATGTCTACTTTATGTTTCCATCATAAAGTTGACATGTTTTTACTTTTGGAAGACATCAGAGGGCTTCAAAGTATAGCAGCAATTTTCAACTTTTTCAAAAAAAATTCAAAATCGAAATTTTTCAGGAACCAGTTCTGTTTTGAAGTGGATTTGAAGGACCTTCATATTAGAAATACCCCACAAATGACCCCATTATAAAAACTGCACCCCTCAAAGTATTCAAAGTGACATTCAAAAGGTTTGTTTACCCTTTAGGTGTTTCACAGGAATAGCAGCAAATTTAAGGAGAAAATTCAAAATCTTCATTTTTTACACTAGCATGTTTTTGTAGACCCAGTTATTGAATTTTTACAAGGGGTTAAAGGAGATAAATCTTCCTAAAATGTGTAACCCACTCTCGAGTAAGAAAATACCTCATATGTGTATGTCAAGTGTTCGGCGGACGCAGTAGAGAGCTCAGAAGGTAAGGTTTGACAGTGGGATTTTGGAGAGTGAGTTTTTCTGAAATGGCTTTTGGGGGGCATGTCACATGGTGCCAGAACAGCAAAAAAAAAAAAAAACACATGGCATACTATTTTGGAAACTTCACCCCTCAAGGCACTTAACAAGGGGTCCAGTGAGCCTTAACACCCCACAGGTGTTTGACGACTTTTCGTTAAAGTTGGATGTGTAAATGATTTTAATTTTTTATTCACTAAAATGCTAGTTTTCCCTCAAATTATTTTTTTTTACAAGGGGTAATAGGACAAAATGCCCCCCTAAATGTGTAACCCTATCTCTTCTGAGTATGGAAATAACCCATGTGTGGACGTCAAGTGCTCTGCTGGTGCACTACAATGCTCAGAAGAGAAGGAGCGCCATTGAGCTTTTGGGAAAAAAAATTGTTTGGAATGGAAGTCAGGGGCCATGTGCATTTACAAAGCCCCCCATGGTGCCAGAACAGTGGACCCCCCCCCCACATGTGACCCTATTTTGGAAACTACACCCCTCACAAAATTTAATAAGGGGTGCAGTGAGTATTTACACCCCACTGGCGTTTGACAGATCTTTGGAACAGTGGGCTGTGCAAATGAAAAATTACATCTGTCAGACACCTGTGGGGCGTAAATGCTCACTGTACCCCTTATTACATTACGTGAGGGGTGTGGTTTCCAAAATGGGGCCACATGGGTTCACATGTGGGTATTTCTTTTTTTTGCGTTTATGTCAGAACCGCTATAAAATCAGCCACCCCTGTGCAAATCACCAATTTAGGCCTCAAATGTACATGGTGTACTCTCACTCCTGAGCCTTGTTGTGCACCCGCAGAGCATTTTACGCCCACATATGGGGTATTTCTGTACTCAGGAGAAATTGCGTTACAAATTTTGGGGGTCTTTTTTTCCTTTTAACGCTTGTGAAAATAAAAAGTATGGGGCAAAACCAGCATGTTAGTGTAAACATTATTTTTTTTTTTTACACTAACAAGCTATTGTAGCCCCGAACTTTTCCTTTTCATAAGGGGTAAAGGGAGAAAAAGCCCCCCAAAATTTGTAGTGCAATTTCTCCCGAGTACAGAGATACCCCATATGTGGGCCAAAATTGTTTCCTTGAAATACGACAGGGCTCCAAAGTGAGAGAGCTCCATGCGCATTTGAGGACTAAATTAGGGATTGCATAGGGGTGGACATAGGGGTATTCTAAGCCAGTGATTCCCAAACAGGGTGCCTCCAGCTGTTGCTAAATTCCCAGCATGCCTGAACAGTCAGTGGCTGTCCGGAAATGCTGGGAGTTGTTGTTTTGCAGCAGCTGGAGGCTCTGTTTTGGAAACACTGCCATACAATACGTTTTTAATTTTTATTGGTGGGGGACAGTGTAAGGGGGTGTATATGTAGTGTTTTACCCTTTATTATGTGTTAGTGTAGTGTAGTGTAGTTTTTTTAGGGTACATTCGCACTGGCGTGTTATGGTGAGTTTCCCGCTAGGAATTTGCGCTGCGGTGAAAAATTTGCTGCAGCCCAAAGTTGAAGCAGGAAACTTACTGTAAGCCTGCCCGTGTGAATGTACCCTGTACGTTCACAAATGGGGGGCAAACCTCCAACTGTTTCAAAACTACAACTCCCAGCATGTATTGACAGACCGTGCATGCTGGGAGTTGTATTTTTGCAAAAGCTGGAGGCACACTGGTTGGAAAACCTTCAGTTAGGTTCTGTTACCTAACTCAGTATTTTCCAACCAGTGTGCATTTGTTGCAAAACTACAACTCCCAGAATGTACTGATCGCCGAAGGGCATGCTGGGAGATGTAGTTATGCAATAGCTGGAGGTACACAACTACAACTCCCAGAATGCCGAGACAGCTGTTTGCTCTTTGGGCATGCTGGGATTTGCAGTTTTGCAACAACTGGAGGGCTACAGATTTAGAGAACACTGCAAAGTGATCTCCAAACTGTGGTCCTCCAGCTGTTGCAAAACTACAAATCCCAGCATGCCTAGACAGCAAACACCTGTTTGGGCATGCTAGGAGTTGTAGTTTTGCAAGATCTGGAGGGCTACAGTTTAGAGACCACTGTATAATGGTCTCAAACTGTAGCCCTCCAGCTGTTGCAAAACTACATATTCCAGCATGCCCAAACAGCTGTCTGGGCATCGCCCGCTTCCTCCGTTGCCCGCCTGGATGGGTAAGTGGATCTTTGGCGCCGGTCCTGTGTTGTTTCCCCGTCCTGCCCCGCCTATTGTACTTGGGCAGAACGGGGGAAAACGAAAGTTAACCCCCTGCCCCCGATCTGCTATTGGTCGTCACTTCTGGCGACCAATAGCAGGGATAGGAGGGGTGGCACCCCTGCCACCTCACTCCTATCCCTTGCGGGGGATCGTAGGTGTCTTAGACAACTGCGATCCCCCTTATATTCCGGGTCACCATAGACCCGTAATGACCCGGAATTGAGCAAATTGCAAGTGTGAATTCACTTGCGTTTGCCACGATCACCGACATGGGGGGTCTAATGACCCCCCCTGGGCGTTTGCACGGGATGCCTGCTGAATGATTTCAGCAGACATCCCGGTCCGATACCTGCCCGGCGTGCGGCAGGGGCCGGAATTCTCCATGACGTACGCGTATGTCATGAGTACTTAAGTACCAGGGTGTCATGACGTACGCGTACGTCAAGGGTCCTTAAGAGGTTAAAGGGGTACTCTGGTGGAAAACTTTAGTTTTTTTTAAATCAACTGGTGCCAGAAAGTTGAACAGATTTGTAAATTACTTCTATTAAAAAAATCTTAAAAATCTTCTAGTACTTATTAGCTGCTGAATACTACAGAGGAAATTCTTTTCTTTTTGGAACTCAGAGATCTCTGCTGACATCAAGACCACAGTGCTCTCTGCTGACATCTCTGTCCATTTTAGGAACTGTCCAGAGTAGGAGAAAATCCCCAAAGCAAACATATGCTGCTCTGGACAGTTCCTAAAATGGACAGAGATGTCAGCAGAGAGCACTGTGGTCATGATGTCAGCAGACAGCTCTGTGTTCCAAAAAGAAAAGAATGTCCTCTCTAGTATTCAGCAGCTAATAAGTACTGGAAGGATTAAGATTTTTTTAATAGAAGTAACTTACAAATCTTTTTAACTTTCTGGCACCAGTTGATTTTAAAAAACGAAAGTTTTCCACCGGAGTACCCCTTTAAGGGGTGAACATAGCTGAACAATATGGCTTCTGCTACATAAACATAGCACAGTGTTTCCCAACCAGTGTGCCTCCAGCTGTTGCAAAACTACAACTCCCAGCATGCCCGGACAGCCGAAGGCTGTCCGGGCATGCTGGGAGTTGTAGTTTTGCAACAGCTGGAAGCACCCTGGTTGGGAAACACTGACTTAGCATAATACAATCACCTTTGCTTCATTAACATAGTAGTGCGCAATCTCCTCTGCTGCATTAACATAGCTGAACACAATAACCTCTGCTACATTAAAATAGCAGAGCACAGCCTGTGCTCACCTGTACAACATCATTCTTATTTATTAATTTTTTTTTCAACAATCGCCTCTGCTACATTAACATAGCAAAGAGCACAGGCTGCAGCAACTAGCAGCCATTCTGTACCAGCAGAGAGAGGGAGAACTTCAGAACCCCGGGAACTGCGGACACACTGCAGCTGGCAGCCCTGCTCCTCGGGACGGCCTCTAGTGACATCACTGACAGCCAATGGCTGCTCCCCACCTCTAGCCGAGCCGTCTGCCTGCCCGGCCTCCCAATAACGGCACGGGGAGGGTGCAGAGCTGCAGAAAGGGCTGGCTGGGCTGGGACTGCGGGCAAAGCGAAGCAAAGCAGGGGGAGGGGGCTTCCCCAGGTGCTCGGAGCTCCTCTGGTGACAGTGCACTGCTGCAGCGGGAAGGTAGGACCCATTTTCCCAGGATTAACTGTGATGTGTAGGGGATGCCAGGGCATGCTGAAGGGCACAGGCTGAGCTGGCGATGAGCAGGATGCGCTGCAAGACATGGCTGGTGACTACTGCTGCCATGGAGCTGTGCAGAAGAAGCCCTGGTGCTCAGCATGCTAATGCTCATCTGATGCTGGGAGCCTGGGGTCCTCCAAATCAGGGCTCCCATTCTATGCTCCTTTTAGAGGAGCATCCTTCACCCACAAATGGTGATCATATTAAAATGAGGAGCACAGTCATATATATATATATATATATATATATATATATATATATGTGTGTGTTGCGGTATCTTTTTTATTGGACTAACAGAATCTTGTAGAGACAAGCTGTTGGGATTCCTCCCTTTATCAAGTCCAAAGCAAATCTAAGCTCAGGAGCAGAAGACACAGGTTAAAATCTCACAGATTTGCAGGGGTTAAGACAATAGATGTGGAGAATTCACATTAAGATAGGCCATAAACTGTCCAGCTATGGGAACATAGCCTACATAGATAAGGTAGATTTGCCTCTGCATCACTGGACTAATATGGCTACATATATATATATATATATATATATATATATATATATATATATATATGACATGTGTGCCATTATCAGGTCATTACATGCTGTAGAATAGAAATCTAAGCTAAATTATACCAACTCACCCCCCCCCCCCCCCCCATGTCATGGAAAAAAAAAAAAATGGTACCATTCACACCCTTAGCCATCAATGCTTTTCTATCGGATCGGAGCAAATAATGTGCAGTTTGCCTTTCTACTAAGCAGCGATGGGTTTATTGCGATGAACAGGGAGGGTTTTCTTGGCCATGTCTTGGTGAGTGGCTAGGTGTCATTGTCACCTCTACACCTTAGGAAGGAGTGTCACTACAGATGGAATGTATGGCACTTTATCCATCCTGGTCCTGGAAGTGGAATTCATTGTGATTGATGTGGATATTAAAGGCTGGGGATCAGCCCTCACCAGAAGTAATCAGCCTTGGTTCTCCCCCTAAGAAGATTAATTCTCTGCTCAGGGCAGTGTTTCCCAACCAGGGGGCCTCCAGCTGTTGCAAAACTACAACTCCCAGCATGTCCGGACAGCCTTTGACCCTGGGAGTTGTAGTTTTGCAACAGCTGGAGGCACCCTGGTTGGGAAACACTGGCCCAGGGTCTCGTCACACAGCAAGGGTGCAGAAATGTTGATTTTTAATAATAGGGCTCATTGAAATGCAAGTGTCTGTTTTATAGGAACCTCCATAGAAATGGCTAACCAACCGTGCGCTGTGTACTGGAATGACACTCTCTTAATGATCAATGCAGGTTATTGTGTGAATATATTAGTGGGCTTCACAGGGCGCTGATTGTAATATAGACTGTAGTCCTAGAATTCCCCAGACACTGTCACATTATGGAGAGTGTGACTTCTCTGGATCAACCCCCAGCATCTGCTCCTTTATTCTGGCCACCAAAGAGCCCCCTCTCTCTCTGTACCCTGCATGTGTAACATGATAGTAAAGACATGTATGTGATGTCTGGGCAGTGTCATGATCTGAAGTCCCCACTGGTTGCAGTAACACCTGCTGGTGAGAAGAGGCATTCACTTGGGAATTATTTGTCATTATCAAATATAACCCCCCCTCCCCCCCCCCCCCCTCTACTCTCATAGTATCTAATGGTGCATCTAGAAATGTCACAGCAGAAAGGGAAAATACATCTTCTCCTGAGCGATGTCCGATACACCAGAAGCAAATTCTTTAACAATATTATAAAATATTCATAATATGTATATGTTATATAATTCATCTTCACACACACCTATTATTTATTTATTTGATTTATTTTAATTCATTTATTTATTTTATTTTTTATTTAGATACTGCACTATATCAGTACAGAAATTGTATTTATTTTATTTAATTTATTTATTTAAATTAATTAATTTATTTTATTTATTTATTTATTTAGCTACTGCACTATATCAGTACAGAAATTGTATTTATTTTAATTTATTTATTTATTATTTTTTTATTTATTTAGATACTGCACTATATCAGTACAGAAATTGTATTTATTTTAATTTTTTATTTATTTAGATACTGCACTATACCAGTACAGAAATTGTATTTATTTTATTTAATGTATTTATTTATTTTAATTTATTTATTTATTTATTTATTTAGCTACTGCACTATATCAGTACAGAAATTGTATTTATTTTATTTTATTTCTTTATATTTATTTATTTTTATTTATTTATTTAGCTACTGCACTATATCAGTACAGAAATTGTATTTATTTCAGTGCACACACACATACACACACATTCAGTGCTATATACCGGCTTCATCTTACAAGCTGCACCAGTGTTTCCCAGCCAGGGTGCCTCCAGCTGTTGCAAAACTACAACTCCCAGCATGCCTGGACCGCCTTCGGCTGTCCAGACATGCTGGGGGTTGTAGTTTTGCAACAGCTGGAGGCACCCTGGTTGGGAAACACTGAGCTACACAGTGCATCCAAAATGCCATCATGCTTCTTCCTTCCATCATTTTGCCAAGACAGCATACCGCCCAGTTCTGGCCTGGTGCCATTGTTCCCTGCTCATATCTGGGAGAGCGTCACTAAATGTACAGTAATTAAGGCTGACATTATAGAGCAGTCCCAAAGAAATTCAATTACATAGGGAAGGCATGGATTATTTCACTGCACATCTAAACCTCATAGAATTGATTTGGATTTTGTTGCATTGTGGGAAAACGTATGCCATCATCTTCATTAATATTTCACACGTTCTTGAGATTTTCTGTAAATTAAATTGGGGGGGGGGGGGGTTACTATGTGCAAGAATCCGCATAAGAACAGATAAGAGGCATAGATGTTGGACTATGATCAGGGTAGTATAAATATTCATGCGCCATTCTCAGGTATAGGGGCTAGACATGTCATTTCATATAGAACTGCATCTCGGTATAGTCCATGCAAAAGTGTTGTTGTTCTTATCATTGTGACAGCACAGAAGTTTCTAGCAATTTGCTTGGCCCTCTGTATGAAGAAGATCCGCTGCTCTGGCAGTGGTCTTTATAGATGATATTAGAGCCAATGAGGCCTTTTGCAGGGGATGATTTCTCAGACAAATAGAGCCTGCATCCAGCAAGTAATGAAAGCAGTTCTACTTTCTAGATCCAATATTACAGAGAAGTGTACACAAGGGATCGACCGATTATTGGTTTGGCAGATATTATTCACGATTTTGGACGTTATCGGTATCGGCAATTACCTTGCCGATAATGCCCTGCCCCCTGACCAGAGACCGCCTCCGCCGCTGCCCCATTGCCTCCCCCATCTGAGTATTTATAATTAATTGTTCCCGGGGTCCACGCTACTTCTGGCTCCTGCGGCGTCCTGCGCTGTTGCTGTGCGCTGCGTAATGACGAGTGACATCCTTAACGCAATGTTACCGTCAGTGCGCTCAGTGACAGCTCAGGACGCCGCCGGAGCAAGAAGTAGTGTGGACCCCGGGAACAGGTAATTATAAAACCGGAGATGGGGGGAGGCAATGGGGCAGCATCGTTGTTTGGACTCAGGAGCGGCAGGGGGAGAGAAGCAGGCGGCAGTGGTCTCTGGCAAGAGGATAGGCAGGGAGGGGCAGCGGCGGTGGTGGTTGGACTCAGGAAGACCCCAGGACAGGCAGGGGGAGAGAAGCGGGTGGTGGTGGCGGACTCTGGCCCCGCAAAAGCCGCTGCAGTTCATTGATTTAAAGCGCCCGCTTTAAATCATTGATCTGCAGCGGCTTCTGCGGGGGAGGGGGGGGGGGGAATAGCCGATAACTTAAACAAAGGTAAGAGGGCGGCACTGGATATTCCCCGTGCACATGGATAATAGCAAATCCAGTCGTAGAAAAACTCCCAGCACCGGCTTCTTTTCAAATGCTTTATTGTTGCGTTTATAAGTTATATGCACAATAAAGCATTTGAAAAGAAGCCGGTGCCGCGAGTTTTTCTACGACTAGCCGATAACTTATACCGGAATATCGGTATAAGTTATCGGCCTCAAAGTTCACAGATTATCGGTATCGGCCCTAAAAGATCAATATCGGTCGATCCCTAGTGTACACTATCCATCACCAAATAAATAGGACACAAGGTAATCATGAATAGAAAATGCACATGAAATCTTTATTAAATGTATATAAAATAGATGTATATAAAATAGACATACAATGTTAAAAAGCAAGCAAATATCAGAGTTTAAAAATGAGGGGTATACTCAAAAATATTTCCATATGTATATGGGACACAGATGTAATCATTATTGGGACATAGTGCATATCAACAGGAATGGCTACAATGAGTAAGCAAAGTGCAGGATATGAGAACACTATTGAGCCACAACATAAGGATAGAAATAAAATACAAGAATAAATAACAGACTGTGCACCCTGTTTGAGATACCTCACCTTATACACTATGTTAAAGGGGTTGTGCGCTGCCCTGCCTTTCGGAGCTCCGCTCACAGCGTCCGGAAGTTCATTACTCTGAACGCTGTGTGCGGGCTTCCGTGTTCGCGGCCGCCGGGTGTGACGTCATGTCCTGTCCCTCGTGACGTCTCGCCCGCCCCCTCGTGACGTCACGCCCGCCCCCTCTACCAAAGTCTATGGGAAGGGGGTGTGACAGCGGTCGCGCCCCCTTCCCATAGACTTCCGTTGAGGGGGCGGGTGAGACGTCACGAGGGGGCGTGCAAGACGTCACGAGGGACCGGCCGTGACGTCACACCCGGCGGCCGCGAACACGGAAGCCCGCACACAGCGTTCAGAGTAATGAACTTCTGGATGCTGTGAGCGGAGCTCCGAAAGGCAGGGCAGCGCACAACCCCTTTAATATAAAATATCAAGGTGAATGCAGCTTTTTCAGACATTTCAAATATCAGTCAAAGGAACTTTAACCTTTAAGAAGCAACCTCACCCTATTGCAATGATTTTCCATAGACATGTCACAACATGGGCTGGACAAATGTGGATAGAACAGATATTGCTGCCCAGTCTGCACCATTCTCAATTTTATTACATTTTTTGCTGCTAAATTGAGTTTACCACAGATGTCTGGAAAATGTTCTTCATGCCGCCCTGTGTTAGCACAGTGTGTGACAGGGAGTTGCTGAGATATTGCTGTGATATAAACTCTGCACTCATTGTTTCTTTTTGTAGGGAAAAAGCAAGGTGATAACGTTCCCCTTACCGATTAACATGCTATATGATGCTATATTTTGACATTTGATCAATACTAAAATCTCAATTTCTCCAGTAGTTTGTGTGTCCTGTTGTATCTGGCTGTATCTATCTCTATTTAGCAACTATTAGCAATTGAACTGAGAGAAATGAAGACAACTACATAGTTACTGTATCATAGCTGGAGCCAGAAATTGGCTGGTCAATAAACAGACAGCACTTCCAATGACATGTCTGGTCCATCCTGCTGGTGTTGTAGCTCCTCCTGGATGCTGTGCATGGTTGGTCTTCTATGCTCCCCCAGTAAGGACGGGTTTGTCCTCTATGCTCCCCCAGTATGGACTGGTTTGTCCTCTATGCTCCCCCAGTAAGGACGGGTTTGTCCTCTATGCTCCCCCAGTATGGACTGGTTTGTCCTCTATGCTCCCCCAGTAAGAAATGGTTTGTCCTCTATGCTCCCCCAGTATGGACTGGTTTGTCCTCTATGCTCCCCCAGTATGAAATGGTTTGTCCTCTATGCTCCCCCAGTATGGACTAGTTTGTCGTCTATGCTCCCCCAGTAAGAAATGGTTTGTCCTCTATGCTCCCCCAGTATGAACTGGTTTGTCCTCTATGCTACCCCAGTAAGGACTGGTTGTGTGGAAGTCTCTCACTGTGTTGGTAATGTTTAGCTGTTCACATGTGTGGAAGGAAAGATGCAACTGGAGCTGTCCCTAGTCTTCTAGCAGAAGGGGGTTTGACTAGCACAATAAAGAGAAAATGGTGGCAGGGACTATTAGATCAGGGGGAAACGGCAATAAGCTAAGTGTGGATCGCATTGAAAGAACATTTTTTTTGTGCAGGGGAGCCTAATTCTGTTTTTTGCTATGGCTTCTATCTATACCACCGCATATGACGTCATCGAACATGTAGTATTAATATATTTCATTACCCAGTATACTGCAGACATTTGGTGTTTTATCTTATTCAAGGGACTGCAAATGAATGGTTTTATTCAAATGTATCTATTTGTTTAGATATTAATCACATAATCTATATATCCTGTACCTGAATATTTGTTTCCAAGGGGTATCCCAATTCTATTTGCGCATCCTGAAGAGCTTAGCAAAGAGAATAAATATTTCAATATACATTCAACTTAACATATTGATTTATGAAATTGTTATTTATCACAGAAAAGGATTGCAGTAACACATGTTTTGCTATACACATGTTTATTCCCTTTGTGTGTATTGGAACTAAACCAAAAAAAGGGAGGAAAAAAAGCTATTTGGACATGATGTCACACCAAACTCCAAAAATGGTCTGGACAAAATTATTGACACCCTTAACTTAATATTTGTTTCACACCCTTTAGAAAAAATAACTGAAAACAGTCACTTCCTATAACCATCAATAAGCTTCTTACACCTCTCAGCCGGAATGTTGGACCACTCTTCCTTTGCAAACTGCTCCAGGTCTCTCTTATTGGAAGATATATCCACAGGTGTTGAAAGGAATTTAGATCTGTTGGTAATCCTCAGATTTCATGATGCCTTGCACACATTCAAGGCACCCAGTGCCAGAGGCAGCAAAACAACCCCAAAACATCATTGAACCTCCACAATATTTCACTGTAGGTACTGTGTTCTTTTCTTTGTAGGCCTCATTCTGTTTTCTGTTAACAGTAGAATGATGTGCTTTACCAAAAAGCTCTATTTTGGTCTCATCTGTCCACAAGATGTTTTCCCAGAAGGATTTTGGCTTACTGAAGTTCATTTTGGCAAAATGTGGTCTTGCTTTTTTATGTCTCTGTGTCAGCAGTGGGGTCCTCCTGGGTCTCCTGCCATAGTTTCATTTCATTTAAATGTCGACGGATAGTTTGCGCTGACACTGATGCTCCCTGAGCCTGCAGGACAGCTTGAATATCTTTGGAACTTGTTTGGGGCTGCTTAGCCACCATCTGGACTATCCTGCGTTGATACCTTTCATCAATATTTCTCTTCCATCCATGCCCAGGGAGATTAGCTACAGTGCCATGGGTTGCAAACTTCTTGAGAATGTTGCGCACTATGTACAAAGGCAAATCTAGATCTCTGGAGATGGACTTATTACCTTGAGATTGCTGATAATTTTCCTCAGACAGTTCTCTTCTCCTCTTTCTGTCGTCCATGCTTAGTTTGGCACACACAGACACACAATGCAAAGACTAAGTTAACTTCTCTCCTTTTTATCTGCTTTCAGGTGTGATTTTTATATTGCCCACACCTACTTGCCCCAGGTAAGTTTAAAGCAGCATCACATGCTTGAAACAAACTTAGTTTTCCACAATTTTGAAAGGGTGTCAATAATTTTGTCCAGCCCATTTTTGGAGTTTGGTGTGACATTATGTCCAATTTGCTTTTTTTCTTCCCTTCTTTGGTTTAGTTCCAATACACACAAAAGGAATAAACATGTGTATAGCAAAACATGTGTTACGGCAATCCTTTTCTGTGAGAAATACTTCATTTTCTAGAAAAATGTCATGGGTGCCAACATTTGTGGCCATGACTGTATATATATATATATATATATATATATATATATATATATATATATAATTTCTTTATTTTATTTAGTTAACTGCAATATAATCCATTCATAAAATCTCAGTTTTTATTCCATGGAAACTTCCAATTTTCCAAGACTGTGAAGATCCACACCTTAGTTGTGTCACATTTAGTTGTGTCACATTATAACATGTCATTGTATTGAAGATTCATACATGTTTCAAAGTTTTGCTGCTGGATCACAGCATATCACAGTTACACCATCTGCACAATTTAAATGCCTAAGGATTCAAATTCACGGTCATCTTAGTCTTCTGAATGTCATAGGTACCAGCCTGTCCACAGGGGTTTTACTTAGTTTAGCATTACATACAATCCCCCCCTCCTATGACATAACTAAGAATATCCTCCTAAAACTAAAGATAACAAATATTTAAGATTCAATATATTATTTCTATATTCCACAGAGAGAACAAAACCTGAATGTGATTCATTTAAATGTGCCCATACACCTTAGACTACTGACGGCCAAACCCACTGCCTTGGTTGACTAAGGTATATGGCAATCCCTCGACTTACAGATGATTGCGGGGAAAAGAAGGTTCAGGCTGTGGCTTACCCATCCCCTCCCCAAGGAGGAAATGAATGCGGAAACTGGGAGAGATAACTGCCAGCAGACTGAACCTTCGGCTGACAGTTATTGACACTGTATGGGCACCTTAAAGGGGTACTCCCGTGGAAAACTTTTTTTTCTAAATCAATTGGTGCCAGAAAGTTAAACAGATTTGTAAATTACTTCTATTAAAAAATCTTAATCCTTCCAGTACTTATTAGTTGCTGAATACTACAGAGGAGATGTTTTTCTTTTTGCAACATAGAGCTCTCTGCTGACATCACGAGCACAGTGCTCTCTGTTGACATCTCTGTCCATTTTAGGAACTGTCCAGAGCAGCATATGTTTTCTATGGGGATTTCCTTTTACTCTGGACAGTTTTTATAATGGACAGAGATGTCAGCAGAGAGCACTGTGGTCATGATGTCAGCAGAGAGCTCTGTGTTCCAGAAAGAAAACCATTTCCTCTGTAGTATTCAGCAGCTAATAAGTACTGGAAGCAATAAGATTTTTAATAGAAGTCATTTACAATTCTGTTTAACTTTCTGGCACCAGTTGATTTAAAAAAAAAATATTTTCCACGGGAGTACCCCTTTAACTCTTTCCAACAACTCTATCTTCCTGTCCTCTAAGTACTTTTATAGAGTATTCCTCTGTTGCGGCTGTCCTATTAGTATACTTTCTGTATTACAAAAAAAAAAAAAATATTCCAAATCTCTTTTCAAACAAATGTAAAAAATACAGTAACAGGTAATTTTAAATTAAATTGATTCTGATTGGTAAAAAATAAAATAAAAAATATTGTATCTTCAACTCTTCATATTACAATCCAAGAAAAGCAGGGGGTCCAAAGGATAGGGGATAACATGTCTGATCACGGGGGTCCGGTCACAGGGACCCCCGCAATCTCGAGGCATGTGGCATGATGTCACGCCAAGCCCCCTCCATTCATGTCTATGGGAGAGGGCGTAACGGCTAGTCGCGCCTCCTCCAATAGACATGAATGGAGGGTGCGTGGCGGCTGTGTTTGCCAGTCATCTATATATATATATCTCAGGTATTCCAAATGGTCCGTTGAAAATAACAAGAACTGTTAAAGAGTTTGTAAGCAAACATAAAGGATCTCTGCATACATATTTTTGTGTTTTTAGGTATAAAAATAGTGGGGGAGGTAATAAATACTGTCTAATAGTAAAACTTTCTTTTGTTCCCATAGAAACCAATCACATCTCAGCTTTTCATTTTAATGAGCTCTGGTAAAATGAAAGCTCAGCCTTGATTGGTTGCTGTGGGCAACAAAGACACTTTTAATATTAAACAGTTTTTTTTTCATAGTAAAAGGTTTATTTCTTTTCATAAAACAGTACAACATAAACAATAGAAACATAGAGCCAAAGTAGGCCAACAAGTATTTCAGAACAGTAATCATATTTGTGCCACATAGTCCAACCATCCAGGTGGGATATAAGGAAGGCGGAGTCCATACAGCGGGAAGATAGCGTCATAGACAGTGTTTGGCAGGGCACCCAATGTGGCACTTGATAGTAAAATATAGACCTCAACACGCAATTACCGTATTTCTTTCCCTATAGGACGCATCGGCGTATAAGACGCACCCTATTTTTAGGTGCAAAATCTAAAAAATTTTAGATTTTGAACCCAATAGTGGTCTTCAACCTGCGGACCTCCAGATGTTGCAAAACTACAACTCCCAGCATACGGCTGTCCGGGCATGCTGGGAGTTGTAGTTTTGCAGCATCTGGCGGTCCGCAGATTGAAGACCACTGCATAGTAGCTAATACTCACGTGTCCCCGCCGCTCTGGACCCGTCACGCTGCCCTGGATGTCGCTCCATCGCTGTCGCTGTGTCCCCGTCGCTCTGCTGCCGGCCTGCTGCTGAACGTCTCTGCTGCCGGCTGGGTATCCTCGCTCTCCGTCGCCGTCATCACGTCGTTACTCACGCCGACGCACATACGCGACGACGTGATGACGAGGAAGGAGAGCGCCAGCCATACAGGGGATCCCTGAACGGAGAAGACACCGAGGAGGCAGGTAAGGTCCCTCCCGGTGTCCTGTAAGCACTAACTCGGCTATTCAGTCGGGCTGTTCGGGACCGCCGCGGTGAAATCGCGGCCGTCCCGAACAGCCCGACTAAACAGCCGGGTTAGTGTCACTTTCCCTTCAGACGCGGCGGTCAGCTTTGATCGCCGCGTCTGAAGGGTTAATACAGGACATCACCGCGATCTGTGATGTCCTGTATTAGCCGCGGGTCCCGGCCGTTGATAGCCGCAGGGACCGCCGCGATAGGGGTGTATTCGCCATATAAGACGCACCGACTTTTTCCCCCCAGTTTTGGGAAAGAAAAAGTGCGTTTTATACGGCGAAAAATACGGTAGTGGAATGCTAACGGAGGCTCCAAGTGACTAATTAACTAAATAAGAAGAAGGGGGAAAAGGTAGCGGTATGTAGGTGAACAGAAGGGTTAAGGACCAAAAGAGAGAGGAAGCAGAGGAAAAGAAGAAGAAATGGGGAAAAAAATTAAAGGAGAGGGGGGGGGGTGTAGGGAAGAGGGGCAGGGAGGGAAGAGGAAAAGAGGTGGGAAAAACAGGCTTGGCTAGAAGCAGGCTCTCAGCGCGGTGTGCGGATCGGATTCCCCTCGGGTAGCATGACAGTAGTATAAGATGTTCAACACGTCCGAGTTACTATCCAGGTGACAAGTCGGAAGGCTGTGTGTGTAGGGTTCTATATGTGTCAGAGGATGAGAAAGCGACCCAAGGACCCCAGATGAGGTGATGTTTATTTAAACTGTTTTTTATTATTATGAATTGAAGTGGAGCTTGCAGGAAAAAAAGACAACCTGGTCCATCATGTCTGCCCTTATATTACTTCTTATCTCATGATAGATATTTGTTTATCCAAAGCATAATCATCTTCACTTCATTTAGAAATCTTTGTATATGTGGCAGAAGCCTGAGTACTGAGACCCCCAATAATCAGGAGAACAATCCATCAGGAGAACTTCACTCCATGGCTTGCAGAGATCATACAGTCATGGCTGTAAATGTTGGTACCTCTGAAATTTTTTAAAGAAAATGAAGTATTTCTCAGAGAAAAGGATTGCAGTAACACATGTTTTGCTATACACATGTTTATTCCCTTTGTGTGTATGGGAACTAAACCCAAAAAGGAAGGAAAAAAAGGCAAATTGGACATAATGTCACACCAAACTCCAAAAATGGGCTGGACAAAATTATTGGCACCCTTTCAAAATTGTGGAAAAATAAGATTGTTTCAAGCATGTGAAACTCACCTGGGGCAAGTAACAGGTGTGGGCAATATATGAATCACACCTGAAAGCAGATAAAAAGGAGAGAAGTTCACTTAGTCTTTGCATTGTTTGTCTGTGTGTGCCACACTAAGCATGGACAACAGAAAGAGGAGAAGAGAACTGTCTGAGGACTTGAGAACCAAAATTATGGAAAAATATCAACAATCCCAAGGTTACAAGTCCATCTCCAGAGATCTAGATTTGCCTTTGTCCACAGTGCGCAACATTATCAAGAAGTTTGCAACCCATGGCACTGTAGCTAATCTCCCTGGGTGTGGACGGAAGAGAAAAATTAATGAAAGGTGTCAACGCAAGATAGTTCGAATGGTGGATAACCAGTCCTAAATAAGTACCAAAGATATTCAAGCTGTCCTGCAGGCTCAGGGAGCATCAGTGTCAGTGCGAACCATCCGTCGACATTTAAATGAAATGAAACGCTATGGCAGGAGACCCAGGAGGACCCCACTGCTGACACAGAGACATAAAAAAGCAAGACTACATTTTGCCAAAATGAACTTGAGTAACCCAAAATCCTTCAGGGAAAACATCTGAGATGAGACCAAGATAGAGGTTTTTAGTAAAGCACATCATTCTACTGTTTACCGAAAATGGAATGAGACCTACAAAGTAAGGAACACAGTACCTACAGTGAAATATGTAGTAGGTTCAATGATGTTTTGGGGTTGTTTTGCTGCCTCTGGCACCAAGTGCCTTGAATGTGTGCAAGGCATCATGAAATCTGAGGATTACAACGGATTTTGGGTCGCACTGTACAGCCCAGTGTCAGAAAGCTGGGTTTGTGTCCGAGATCTTGGGTCTTCCAGCAGGACAATGACCCCAAACATACTTCAAAATGCACCCAGAAATGGATGGCAACAAAGCGCTGGAGAGTTCTGAAGTGGCCAGCAATGAGTCCAGATCTAAATCCCATTGAACACCTGTGGAGAGATCTTAAAATTGCTGTTGGGAAAAGGCGCCTTCCAATAAGAGAGACCTGGAGCAGTTTGCAAAGGAAGAGTGGTCCAACATTCCGGCTGAGAGGTGTAAGAAGCTTATTGATGGTTATAGGAAGTGACTGATTTCAGTTATTTTTACCAGAGGGTATGCAACCAAATATTAAGTCAAGGGTGCCAATAATTTTGTCCAGCCCATTTTGGGAGTTTGGTGTGACATTATGTCCAATTTGATTTTTTCCTCCCTTTTTGGTTTAGTTCCAATACACACAAAGGTAATAAACAAGTGTATAGAAAAGCATGTGTTACTGCAATCCTTTTCTGTAAGAAATACTTCATTTTCTTAAAAAATATCAGGGGTGCCAACATTTATGGCCATGACTTTATAATGCATTGACTTATAATGGCTCTACAAAATCACTGAGAGTTTCCCCCCCTCGCACTTCTTCCTCTCATTCTGATCAGTTGGGGGTCTGAGCACTGGGTCGCTAACTGATCAAAACTTTTGAAATGTCTCTGTAACGTGTCAAAAGTTTTTTTTACAGGACAGGTAAGATTTTACCATTTAACTTATTTAAAGTTAGTTTTGATTGTGTCCTCCCTTTCCCTTCTGTTCAAACACTCCCCATGCTCCCCCTTTCCTTTCTAATAGACAGTTTCCGATGTACCCCTATTCCTCACAGGCTGGGTGGGACTTACGTTTGCCTCTCTTTTACAGACTGCTTTTCATAGTGTTCTTTTCTTTCACAAACTGCTTCAAAGAGGCTCCTCCTCTTTACAGACTGCCATCTGCTCTCCTTTTTTCACAGACTGCTTCTCATGTCCCTCCTTTAGTGGCTGCCACCCATTCCCCCATCTATCACTCACTGCTCTCTGTGGTACCCCTCTCTCATCACATACTGCTTTACTTGTCCCTCTCCTTTTTTTGCAGACTGATACCTTGTCCATTCTTCTCTAACAATCTGCTCTATATGCTCCCATATGTCTTCCAAGACTACCTGCTTCTTCCTTACAGACTGTTCCCAATGGCTTCCTCTTTTCTAATAGGCTGTTCCACATGCTGTGTTTCTCCCTCACAGACTGTGCCACCTATGCCACCTTTTCACTCACCCTACATGCGTCTCGCTTTTTTCACCACCCCCGGCCGCCACTAACAGGCAGGAGATGGCTAGAAAAAGCAAGATGATGAGCTGGGGCAACTCCTTTAAAGGTTTTCCATACACAGCGGAACTCCTAGCCTTACATTGTCCTGGGAACTAGAATACACTACCATTTTATCATTTGCTTGGATGGGACTATGTTGAATCTAGGTCCCTTACTTCTTAGGGTCTGCAAGGGTCCCATAAGTAAGAGCCCCAAAGTTCAGAATGATGTGGCATGTCCTACCGATAAGCCATTACATTAGTATACAAAAATATGTCGCTAATGACAAGCCACCTGACACCTGCAATGTCTGGTCAGAAAGTATAAGTAAGGAACTGGTTGTTTAACGCCATTACGCCGTTGAGTGCCATTACTAATTTTCTTTTATAAATAACCTGTAAAGTGTTGCTAGGTTACATGAGTTCAGATTTGCCATAGGCGGTCATTATCAATGAAAAAATAGGTATGTGAAAAACCACTATATTTTCCTATGCTACTTTTAGCATCTTATATTACAGGTCAGTGTTGCCATGGTTAAAATGTCATTTTAAATTCCATAGTTGGACCAGCACTTTTATTTTCTTAAAGGGACACACTTTTTATTAAGTAGGCCTAAAACATGGCACAAAAAATTGTTTAAAGGAGTCTAGTCCCTAATAAAGAGGTGGCCATGTACAATATTTTCCATTGAAATTAATGAGAGATGTGAGATCAGCCATGAGCACTCTTTTTATATGTTATAATATTCTCTCTTGGGTATTTAAATACATTTATCGTATAGTCAAAGTTGTGGGACGTAGTTTATAAGTAGCCTGTAGTAAAATTTTTAACCTTGACATGGTTTCCTTCAAGATGTGCAACTTACATAAATATGATCATGTATTTTAAGTGACATTTAAATGGGCACTGTCAGATACAAAAACTTTTGATATGTTGTAAAGCATGCAAAACCAATAGGGTTTTCAATTGCTTTCATTAGAAAATTTCAGTATTTCATACTGAAAAAGCCAGTCAAACAACTGCCCCCTGCTTGATTGGACACATACTAGTCCTGCTGTGTCCATGCATCATCACCTATGTCATGGACACACTTCCTTGATTGACAGCTGTGAGCGCAGGGCTCACAGCTGGAGGAAAAATCCTGCCACTGTCAGCTTGTGCCCCACTACTGTCAGTGAGGACAAGCTGGGAGTTGTAGTTTTGCTAATGCTAGAGGAGATGTGAGCAGACAGCATACTGAGGGAGGGGGCGGAGATCTGCGCAGTGAGGCCACACCCCCTCCCTTTGAGAGGAATTCAGAATTAAAAGTGTAATAAAGAAATAAAGGTGCTAGACACATAAAAATTAGATGTACATGGTCAGGATTACTGTATATACTCGAGTATAAGCCCATTTTTTGTGTTGAAAAGATCCTCCTCGGACCAGGAGGCCCACTTCTCCACTCCGGGCTGGCCCTGGACTAGTGATGCTGCATTGACGCCGCCGTGCAGGGACCGTCCAACTTCCAGTGGGGAGGGTGAACCCTGGACTAGTGACGGTGCATTGACGCTACTGAACAGGGACGTCCATGCGCAGCAGATGTCTGTGACGTCAGGGGCATCCCTACGCGGTGGCGTCAATGCAGCATCACTAGTCTGGGGCCAGCCCACAGCGGAGAAGAGGGCCTCTCAGTCAAGATAGATGGCCCGAACCGGCTCACCCTCCCCACTAGAAGTCGGACGGTCCCTGCAGCGACGTTGAATGGCTGTTAGGGAAGGACTGACAGAGCTGCAACTGGGGAGGTGAGTAGACAACAAGAGAGGGGGGTCTGGATGATGACAGGGGGGATGAGGGGGATCTGGATAATGATATGGGGGCAAGGGGAATCTGTATGATGGGGGATGAGGGGGGTCTGGATGATAACAGGAGGGATGAGGGGGGTCTGGATGATGACAGTGGGAGTCGGGATGATGACAGAGGAGGGCGGGATGATGATTAGGGGGGGAGGATGATGACGGGGGGATGATGTATTTCCCACCCTGGCTTATACCCGAGTCAATAGGTTTTCCTGGGTTTTTGGGGTGAAATAAGGGCCTTGGCTTATATTAAGAACAGCTAATACTCGAGTATATATGGTAGGTACTGAGTGATATATTAAAAAAAACGTTTTTTTGTTGGACCTGACGCGTACGCTTTAATGAAAGTCTCTTTGTTTTATGGCATGCCTATTTAAAATATAACATGTATATGCATGTAAGTATACATATGTATAAATGTAGTGATCATGCAGACAGACACCTTTTCTGGACTTCCTAACATTTGTACCTAAGATAAAGACTACAGTAAGAACCTTCCCAGAAATTGTTGCCTACTGTATCAGCAGAATATCGTTTTTACCTGTAAGTAGATAATACATTTTAGGTTTAGTGTCCCTCCCTCTTACTGTAAAGAACCCTTTTAGAAAGCTCCACCACGGAAGCTATCATCGCTAACGGAAGAGCTTTCGGCTGTATAATGGAAACTTGTTTTTGCATGCATTAGCAAAACTATATCAGTTCTATAATTTGATGTTAGAAAATCCAGTCATGCTTTATCTGCTTTTTATAATATAAAAAATGATGAGGAAGGTTCCCTTAGGCAAGTGCACCAGAATTCTGAATTGTAATGCTCCAAAAACTGGTGGCAGTGCCACATTTAATAAAATATTTGTTAGACATTTTTATGCCTTGCTAGACACTTCTAAAACATTTTTAGGGTAAGGGTAGCATTGGCTTTGTCAATTGGGAATTTACTTAATAAAAAAATAATAATAATTCACTAAGCAAAAAGCAAACACTTTTTGTAGACTGACCAAGCAGTTCAGAAACCCTAAAAGGTTACCCTTTGTTTTTTCCACGTGTCCTTAGATGTTTCCTAAGGATTTTCGTACAGTTTTAGTACAAATTGGAGCAGATGCTTTGCACACAGCTGGCCAGCTTCATTCTAGTCAGTATTCTGCGAAAACCAACCAGACACACTAACCAAGAAATAGACATCTGACGGAATATAGGAAAAACCCTAATGCGTAGAGATTTGAAAAACATGACAATCTTAGTAAATCTGGGCCAATGTGGGCTAAATTATAGCACAACAAACTGCTCTAAAATATAAAACACGTGCACCAAATCTTAAGCAAATATAGCATTGTCACATTTGACATGTCTTCAGCCAATCATCTCTAGCTGTAAAATTTTTTAGTTTTTTTATAGCAATGTGCCCAGGATGTGTAGTAGAACAAAAAAAGCCAATACTCCCTCTTGTGCAGCTTCTGGTATCGGCACCCAGTCTCTACCACACTTCACTTCATGGAGCTGCAGATGGTACTTCACATCACTGCTCTGACAATCACTGACTAATGTCAGACTGACAATCGCTGACTAATATCAGACATCAATGCAAAGTGACGTACTGTCTGCAGCCCCGGTAAGTGTGCAGTGCAGCAGACACCATACTGGAGGCAGCTGATAAGGATGGAAGTGAGTAGAGACAGTTTTTTTTACACATCCTGGGCACATTGCTAGATAACCTATGGGACTCCCCATAATCTTTGGTGGCATAACAGATACCTAGGGCCCCATTCTAGAACGTGTGAGGGGATCCCAAAGCTTGCCAAACATTGTCCACACATGTCTGTTTGAAAAAAATAAAGCAGCAGGATTTAAAGGAGAACTCCGGAATATAAAAATTGCTCCCCATACTGCCGGCAGTAAAAAAAAGATGTACATACCTTCCTCCGCTCCCCCGGGGCCTCCGGTAACCGTCTCCGGTCTCCGCAACGATCCTCTTCCTGGTTGCTGGTGGTCGGAGAGTCTTACTGCTCTCAGCCAATCACCAGTCGCAGTGAAGTTCCGACTCGGCCGGCGATAGGCTGATCGGCAGTGTGATGTTTTCGGCCCCGGCAGCAGGTGCCGGTGTAGTGAAGAATTTAGTGTCCTGAAGCGTTCTCACACTGCCACTCAGCCTATCGCCGGCCAAGTATGACTTCAGTGCGGCTGGTGATTGGCTGAGCGCAGTATGATTCTCCAACCACCGGCAACCAGGAAGAGGATCACGGCGGTGACCGGAGCCGGTTACCGGAGGCCCCGGGGGAGCGGAGGAAGGTATGTACATCTTTATTTTTTTTACTGCCGGCAGTATGGGGGACAATTTTTATATTCTGGAGTTCTCCTTTAAAGAGCTCTACATCAATAAACCACTGAAAAATATACAGTAAATTCTCTTTCGTCTAGTTCTGTTATTGTATAACATTCAGTTCAATTGTTTAATAATATGTGTTTCTTAGAAAGCTGTTTAACAATTTACCGTATATACTCGAGTATAAGCAGACCAGAATATAAGCCGAGGCCCCTAATTTTACCCCCAAAACCCAGGAAAAGTTATTGACTCGACTATAAGCCTAGGGTGGGAAATACATAATCCCCCTCATATCATCATCCAGACCCCCGTCATCATCCAGACCCCTGTCATCATCCAGACCCTTGTCATTAACACCCCCGTCATCACCCCCCCCCTTCATAATCACCGCCTGTCAATCCCTTCATCAGTGGTCTTCAACCTGCGGACTTCCAGATGTTGCAAAACGACAACTCCCAGCATGCCCGGACAGCCGTCGGCTGTCCGGGCATGCTGGGAGTTGTAGTTTTGCATCATCTGGAGGTCTGCAGGTTGAAGACCACTGAGAAGGGATTGACAGGCGGAGAGTTCACTCGAGAATAAGCTGAGGGGGTGTTTTCAGCACTATAAATCGTGCTGAAAACTCGGCTTATACTCGAGTATATACGCTACTTGGCCACCATTACAGCTCCGACTGTGGTTGTCACTCTGTACAAGTCTTGTGAACGGTTAACCGGCCTCGTTTCGTTACACGTCCCTTTCTCATATCATTTGCATTCAGAAAAAATCAGAATAGAAAACCCAATGCGAGCGCTAATAGATTCCACATAATTTTTTAATGAGACATTTCAGACTTGTTTTTATTACTTTTTTTTCTTATTTTGCAAGAAAATGTGTGTTAACATTGCTTCAAGGCAAATTAAACTTTAGTTGTATATGTGGCAGTGATTTCAGCTGTCGAACCACATCTATTTCCAGGGATATTACAGGGGTGTATGTACTCTATAGTACCCATTGGACAAGGTACCTAAAAAACATTCTATGACCACTGTTATTTACATAACTACTCTACATATCTGAGCTATATACTCATTCATCTTAAAGGAGAACTACGGGATTTAAAATGTTATCCCCTATCTTAAGGATAGGGGATAAGTTTCAGATCGCGGGGGGTCCGACCGCTGGGGCCCCCCGCAATCTCCCATACGGGACCCCAGCTCTCTGGTTAGAGAGGGCGTGTTGACCACCGCACGAAGCAGCGGCCAACACGCCCCCTCCATACACTGCTATGGGAGAGCCGTAAATTGTCGAAGGCAGCGCTTTGGCTCTCCCATAGCAGTAAATGGAGGGCGCGTGTCAGCCGCCGCCTCGTGCGGTGGTCGACACGCGCTCTCTGTGCAGAGAGCTGGGGCCCCATATGGGAGATCAGGGGGGGCCCCAGCGGTCGGACCCCCGCGATCTGAAACATATCCCCTATCCTTAGGATAGGGGATAAAATGTTCAATCCCGTAGTTCTCCTTTAAGACATTGCTGCTTATGGCTGACATTGCCATTTCTCTTTTGGAAATTGATGATACATGCAGTAGATAGAGATGGCATCGCCCAGAAATAGATAGGACACAGGAGTAGTGTTTGTCTCTTGCTAGATAAAAAATAGAGACATGAAAAGGGATCCTATGACTTTTCAGCTGTTCTTTTTGTTAATATATCAGCCACATCAATTATTTTATGACACAGCGCTTTCTATATTTCTTTGGACATGAACTATTTTTTCTCTGGTTATGCATAAAGACCTTGTTCACATTCCTAGCCATCCGCTGATGTAGAAGACATATAGAGTAGTAAATCAGTCAGCTGATTCTCAGGAGTTGTGTGAATGAGTCACAGAATAATAATGCACATTTTAATATGTAATCTAACTACAGTAAAATCTCTTTGATATGACCACCTAACATTAACAAGCAGTCTACTATGGGGGTGGTCTTCTAAAAAAATTTATGCTGGACATAAAATCTGGTCTGGAGAAGGAGATGGTCTTCTTAATGAGTTGGTCTTTTGATGAGTTTTCATTGTATTTGTATGTAAATACACTGCTCAATAAAATAAAGGGAACACTTAAACAACACAATGTAGCTCCAAGTCAATCACACTTCTGTGAAATCCCACTGTCCACTCAGGAAGATACACCGATTGACAATCAATTTCACATGCTGTTGTGCAAATGGAACAGACAACAGGTGGAAATTATAGGCAATTAGCAAGACATCTCCAATAAAGGAGTGGTTCTGCAGGTGGTGACCATAGACCACTTCTCAGTTCCTATGCTTCCTGGATGATGCTTTGGTCACTTTTGAATGCTGGTGGTGCTTTTACTCTAGTGGCAGCATAAGACGGAGTCTATAACCCACACAAGTGGCTCAGGTAGTGCAGCTCATCCAGAATGGCACATTAATGTGATCTGTGGCAAGAAGGTTTGCTGTGTCTGTCAGCGTAGTGTCCAGAGCATGGAGGCGCTACCAGGAGAAAGGCCAGTACATCAGGAGATGTGGAGGAGGCGGTAGGAGGGCAACAACCCAGCAGCAGGACCGCTACCTCCGCCTTTGTGCAAGGAGAAGCAGGAGGAGCACTGCCAGAGCCCTGCAAAATGTCCTCCAGCAGGCCACAAATGTGCATGTGTCCACCTAAATGGTCAGAAACAGACTCCATGAGGGTGGTATGAGGGCCCAACGTCCACAGGTGGGGGTTGTGCTTACAGCCCAACATCGTGCAGGACATTTTGCATTTGCCAGAGAACACCAAGATTGTCAAATTCGCCACTGGCACCCTGTGCTCTTCACAGATGAAAGCAGGTTCACACTAAGCACATGTGACCGAGTCTGGAGACACCGTGGAGAACGTTCTGCTGCCCGCAACATCCTCCAGCATGACCGGTTTGGCGGTGGGTCAGTAATGGTGTGGGGTGGCATTTCTTTAGGAGGCCGCACAGCCCTCCATGTGCTTGCCAGGGGTAGCCTGACTGCCGTTAGGTACCGAGATGAGATCCTCAGACCCCTTGTGAGACCATATGCTGGGGCGGTTGGCCCTGGGTTCCTCCTAATGCAAGACAATGCTAGACCTCATGTGGCTGGAGCGTGTCAGCAGTTCCTGCAAGGCATTGATGCTATGGACTGGCCCACCTGTTCCCCAGACGTGAATCCGATTGAGCACATCTGGGGCATCATGTCTCGCTCCATCCACCACTGACTGTTCAAGAGTTGGCGGATGCTGTAGTCCAGGATTGGGAGGACATCCCTCAGGAGACCATCTGCCACCTCATCAGGAGCATGCCCAGGCGTTGTAGGGAGGTCATACGGGCACGTGGAGGCCACACACACTACTGAGCCTCATTTTGACTTGTTTTAAGGACATTACATCAAAGTTGGATCAGCCTGTAGTGTGGTTTTCCACTGATTTTTTTCCACTGATTTTGAGTGTGACTCCATATCCAGACCTCCATGGGTTGAGACATTTGATTTCCATTGATAATTTGTGCGTGATTTTGTTGTCAGCACATTCAACTATGTAAAGATGAAAGTATTTCATACGATTAGTTCATTTATTTAGATTTAGGATGTGTTATCTTAGTGTTCCCTTAAGCAGTGAGCAGATTCTTACCCCCTATTTTGTGTGGTGCTAACATGTAAATGCACCAAATTTATTAAATGGTTGCACCGCATTTGATAAACTTTGCACGGGTAAACTCCTGAAATTTCACTCCAGTACACATTTTTTTGCAACTGTTTATTCCATTGTGCAATGTTTTGGAGCTTTTCTACATAAAACAATAAGCTAAGCCCTGTCTGGGCTAGCGTGTATCTGCGATTATTTGGAATTGTTTGTGCAAAAATTTGCGACAGTTTAAAAAAGTTGTGAATAATAAATCAATTACCACTGCAACTTATTGTAAAATTTACTTCAATAGAGAAAAGAAATTCAAAAAGAAAAGAACTTCCTGTGGAGCATACAGCAGCTATTAAGTACTGGAAGGATTACAATTTTTAACATTCAACACAAACGTTTTTTTTGCATACTGGGTCACATGACAACATAACACAATCGAAATACAAGAGATCCATAATCAGCATATTCAATGTATACACATAACTAAAGCGGACTCCGAGTGGGAGCATATGTAAACCCATTTAACACGTAAGAGTAATAGCAGTGTAGCAATTCCATGCGTTATGAAATCATTCTTGCAATTCAAGAACAGCCAACAGGGTCGCTTGGACCAGAAAGAAAAAAAAAATGGAATAGGGGAAGGTAATGTGAGTAGGAGAAAAAAGGTGGAAGGGAAAGGGGCATGAGATGAGATGAGAAAAGGGATGAAGAGATGGAATTGGTAAGGATTACAATTTTTAAACAGAAGTAATTTACAATTCTGTTTAACTTTCTGGATCAATTGATTTAAAAAAATATATGTTTTCCAGTGGAGTACCCCTTTAACCCATCCAAATGATTTTGAGAGCTCACTCGCTATCCATCCAGAACATGTACATGTCCACTTTAATTGCATCATAAACTTTGTTTTACCATTGCATACACATAACCTATCACCAATGAGGGCTAGTAGGAAAAAAATCACTAGTCAACTAAAAAATGTGAGGGGCAAGTGAGCGCTGAATAAGGTTGTCGTCTCCAAAGGAGGATTCTCTAGAACAGATATAATAGTAGTGATAAACATAGCATGGTTATTTGTACAAAGCATGACTAGTTGCCCATGACTGGTAGATGAAGCTATTAAAGGGCAACCTCTTGGTCAAGTACCCATGCTATATGTCATCTTATTCAGAGGTTTTAAGAAATACCGAAGAAATATAAAGATTGTGAAATGAAAATGTAATAGATGCTCATGGCTTCCTACCAGCGGAAACCAGGGGTGTAGCTATAGGTGGTGCAGAGGTACCAGTCTCACTGGGGTCCTGGTGCCTAAGGGGGCCCCAAAGCACATCTGCCCCATAAGGGAGCAGTATTATAATTGGTACAAGGAGCCCTGTTGCTGATTGTGCTTCAGGACCCTTGAGCAACAAGTTACACCTCTGGTAGAAGCCCAATTACTTGTGGTAATGAAATTGATGTTTGATGGATTTGTCATACTTTTATTTACAGAATATGACTAGCGTCATGCAGTATGCACAAGTCTAATGCCAACCTTTTTCTTACATGTTTACATGTTGTATGAATGAATACAATGTAGAAATATAAGACATAACAAAACAAAACCATCTAGAGGCTCATTCGTCGGCAGATCGCCTGATAATTGCCGCGTGTAACAGGCCACTATATTAGAACAATGTTACTTTGAAGTGCTAACTTGAAGAAGCCATACGAACTACACCGCTCAGCACAATGTTTGGAAGGATAGGTAGAGGCAGTAATTGAAAACATAATTAATTGGCAATACAATTGTTTGAGAATAGTATAACTGCAGTGCAGTATAAGAATTAGGAGCATAGGGGTTATAGCAACTGTTGTCACTGATTCCTAAGTGATACTTTCTTAAAACAGTTCTTCACCTTCTCTTTATGTGGGTCTACTTTTAATATTGTCAATTTCATGCATGGCTGTAGGCTCAGTTCAAGAATAACCCATTTAGAGAATCTTCTTTTCTACTTGTGTTCAAATTAGAAGAAAGGGGAATCATATAGATGTGTCAAATATTTACTTCTCACTTGCTTCCTATCTATATTTCTGCTGTGATGCATGTAATGATGGCATTGTCCTTGTGGGAAAATGGCTTTAATGATGGACTTTCTCCTCCATTAGCTATGTGATGAATAAGTAAACTTTTGTTGAGAATCCCTGATTGGCTTTCCAAGTTATAAAACAATTATGGATCAGAAAGTAGGTCATGTTGTTCTTTTCTATTTTTAGGTTTCAATGTGGGATACACAAAGCCATATAGCCTTTAAATACATAGAATTCTGAGGCTTAGTGATTCTTTGTTAACATTTTATTGTGGTTTTCCTTTAAGTACTGTAATTTTCCAATAAAAGGACATGCATGTATGTATATCCAAAGCAAAACATATTCATTGGAAAATGGAAAGTTCTATAAAAGTCTTGTTTTCGTAACCTATCCCTAATTTGTAAGGCTTTAATCAAATAAACACTACAAACGAAACAAGTCTAGATCAAGACATATTTATAGGACAAAAACACTGTAAGACTTCCAGCTTCGTAAATTACTTTCAAACCTCATGTTCTAAAAACTTGTACTTGTTGATGTTGTTGTTCTAGCCATGATTAGGCCGTGATGTTGATGTTCTAGCCACCAATGTTTTATGAACATGATTAATAAATGTAAAAATATTTTGTGTAGCTAGAATTCTTACGTGTTTTTATCTATATATACTGTTGTATATGTAATTAATTTCAACCATTTGTTGCTATTCATTTTGTGCATGTAGTACGCATGTCTTTTACACGGTGTGGGGGGGGGGGGAGCAAGTAAGGCTGTGTCTGACATTTGTTTGGTTGGTTTTGGAACCAATTTGTGGTTCAGACTGCACAAATACATTTACCAACTGAAAGCACTACTCACTGACACTACAAGTTAATTTTTAAAATAGCGCCTGTCATTTTCTGGTGCAGATTTTTGGCACATTGTCTTCCAAGTTTAACTTGGAGGATTGTTAGCTTTTTTGTCTATATGTGTCAGAAATGTGCCAAATTTTTAACAATGTAAAACAAAAATAAAGAAACAAAAACATAGTCGCACATCCACAATTTGTATTTTGATCTACTTGCTTCTCAGCAGAATTTCAAAACTAACAGGTTGTAAGTTTACATTTTGATTAAAAAGTACAAGCCCACTTGCCATGTCAAGGCCACCTAGTCAGAGTGGGTACCTAACCTAAAACTGGCATAGTGCTCGGCAGCGACCACCACCTCCGCAACACCATACCCAAAGAGGAATGACTCAGTGGCTGGTCAGACCCACTGCTGTCCAACCAATCCACCAGCTCCAGGCCACTCCACCGCACAGACAAAGCATCAAAGCAACAATGGCCGCCACAGAGCACCTGACCAGTGTGAAAACCTACCATATGCTCCCTGCCAGAAGGCTGGGAGAATGCTAGGAAGAAACCCATATACATTGATCCCCCGACTTATGCTGGCCCTGACATACGATCATTTCGACACACAATGGCCTCTCAACATACAATGCTTTTTTATGTCGGGGCCATTGCATAAATGGCAATCTGGCAGCGCAGACTGCTTCAGCTGCCACCGGATAGCCATTTAACGTGTCCCTATGAGTGTCACTAATCTGTCCCCGCCGCTCCAGACCGTCGTCTTCATGCTTTGCTGCATGGCCATTGCTCTCCTTCGTCGTCATCATACGATGGTAATTGGTTCCAAATTAACCATTGTTACTTGAATCCATCATATGTTGAGGGATGTTGAGCAATAATAAAAGACAAAGTTATGCTCATGTGTCCCCGCAGTTCCGGACCGTCACCGCTTCCCTGGATCTTCTCTCTTCATCGCCATGATCATGTCGCCGTGTACGCCATATGATGGCTTATTTTTTGCGCCACCAATTCTACTTTATAGTGACATTAGTCATTTTACAAAAAAATCCACGGCGAAACAGAAAAAAAGAATCATTGTGCGACAAAATTGAAGAAAAAATTTCATTTTGTAACTTTTGGGGGCTTCCGTTTCTAGGCAGTGCATTTTTTGGTCAAAATTTCTCTATTCTGTAGGTCCATATGTTTAAAATGACACCCTACTTATATAGGTTTGATTTTGTCGCACTTCTGAAAAAAATCATAACTACATGCTGGAGAATTTATACGTTTAAAATTGTCATCTTCTGACCCCTATAACTTTTTTATTTTTCCGCGTACGAGCCAGTATGAGGGCTCATTTTTTGCGCCGTGTTCTGAAGTTTTTATCGATACCATTTTTGTGTTGATTGGACTTTTTGATCGCTTTTTATTTATTTTTTTATGATATAAAAAGTTACCAAAAATACGCTATTTTGGACTTTGGAATTTTTTTGCGCATATGCCATTGACCGTGCGGTTTAATTAATTAGTTCGGACATTTACGCATGCTGCGATACCACATATGTTAATTTTTATCTTTATTTACACAGTTTTTTTTTATTTATGGGAAAAGGGGGGTGATTCAAACTTTTATTAGTGAAGGGGTTAAATGACTTTTGTTAACTTTTTTTTTCACTTTTTTTTGCAGTGCTATAGCTCCCATAGGGAGCTATAGCACTGCACGCACTGATCTCCTATGCTGATCCCTGCAAAGCCATAGCTTTGCACGGATCAGTCAGATAGGGGCTTGATTGCTCAAGCCTGTAGCTCAGGCCTGGAGCAATCAATCGACGATCGGACGCCGCGGAGTCAAGTAAGGAGACCTCCGCCTGTGTCCCAGCTGATCGGAACATCGCAATTTTATCGCAATGTCCCGATCAGCCCGACTAAGGTGTCGGGAAGCGTTTACTTTCGTTTTCAGACGCGGCGGTCAACTTTGATTGCCGCGTCTGAAGGGTTAACAGCGCGCAGCACAACGATCGGTGCCGCATGCTGTTAGCCCAGGGTCCCGGCTATCGTTAGCAGCCGGGTCCGACCCGGTGTGATGCGGGGGCCCGGCGTGACCCTGTTTTTCACACCAGGACCGGGCTCAGGGCGTACAGGTATGCCCTTAGTCCTTAAGAGGTTAAAGGGTATCATTATGATTTGGACTGAGCTGGACTGTTTGACAGTAGTACACACAGAGGACTTTCTCTCTTACTTCTCTATCCAATCACAGCACAACACATCACATACTCTTCTATGCAATGCAAGTGAAAGTGCACTGTACAGGCTTGTACTGTGTTGGAGGATGAGAAACTACCCTAGGTAGCATGTGGAGGGGAAGGGGTTACTGATGCATTGGTTTTGTCAGGTTCTATGAACAGAAATTAAATAAACAGTAGCAGCAAAACAAGGAATGGGTTATAGTAAGCCCTTCTGCAGCTAACATAAGAGGGAGGTCTTAACATTGTATGCATGTTGCAGTTTAGAGGCTCACAGCTTGCAGGTACTGTATTCAGACCAGGCTTTTTTCTCTCCCCTTTCCTGCACAGATCGCACGGTATGCCCCACCCCCACTTCCTTTAACCCCTTAAGGACCAAGGACGTACCGGTACATACTTGGTCCTGCTCTCCTGATATAACGCGGGGTTACACAGTAACCCCGCATCATATCACGGCGGGCCCGGCGTCATAGTGAAGCCGGGACCCGCCTCTAATAGCGCGCTATTAACCCTTTAGCCGCGCGCTCAGAGCTGAGCCGCGCGGCTGAAAGTGAAAGTTGCCGGCTAGCTCAGTCGGGCTGTTCGGGATAGCCAGATAGATCCAGGCATGAGCAGTCATGCGGCAGAATCGTCGATCACTGGTTTCTTGTGAGAAACCAGTGATCAATGATGAAGATCAGTGTGTGCAGTGTTATAGGTCCCTATGGGACCTATAACACTGCAAAAAAAAAGTGAAAAAAAAAGTGAATAAAGATCATTTAACTCCTCCCCTATTAAAAGTTTGAATCACCCCCCTTTTCCAATAAAAAAAAACAGTGTAAATAAAAATAAACATATGTGGTATCACCGCGTGCGGAAATGTCCGAATTATAAAAATATATCATTAATTAAACCGCTCGGTCAATGGTGTGCGCGCAAAAAATTCCAAAGTCCAAAATAGTGCATTTTTGGTCACTTTTTATATAATTTAAAAATGAATAAAAAGCGATCAATAAGTCCTATCAATGCAAAAATAGTACCATTAGAAACTTCAGATCACGGCGCAAAAAATGAGCCCTCATACCTTGCCATACACAGAAAAATAAAAAAGTTATAGGGGTCAGAAGATTACAATTTTAAAGGTATAAATTTTCCTGCATGTAGTTATGATTTTTTCCAGAAGTACGACAAAATCAAACCTATATAATTAGGCTTTCATTTTAATCGTATGGACCTACAGAATAAAGATAAGGTGTCATTTTTACCGAAAAATTTACTACGTAGAAACGGAAGCCCCCAAAATTTACAGAACGGCGTTTTTTTTTCATTTTGGCGCACAATGATTTTTTTTTCTGTTTCACCGTAGATTTTTGGGCAAAATGACTGACGTCATTACAAAGTAGAATTGGTGGCGCAAAAAAATTAGCCATCCTATGGATTCTTAGGTGCAAAATTGAAAGAGTTATGATTTTTTAAAGGCAAGGAGCCAAAAACGAAAATGCAAAAACGGAAAAACCCCCGGTCCTTAAGGGGTTAATTGCCCTGCAGATTCTGTTACTAAAGACATAGTTCCCCTAACTACAGGCAGTAAAAAGCAGATTGCATAGAAGGAAGACACCTAGTGGGCAGGACTGTTTTTTTTCTGGAGTAAGAATTCATTTTTGGTAAATGATGTATTATACAAAATTTTTAGAAATCGCATTAAGAGAAGTTGTTTAACATGACAGTGACCATTTAGGTCTTATAATCATAGCAACTTAACAGACCCGGCAAATCATTACTCAAGGTCATGTGTAACAGGTAATTAATTTTATGGGGCTCATATTGTTTCTGGCTGTATGTGCACTTCTAAACCAGGCTTCTGAAAGTTTTATTTGCATATTGGCCATCATCTATCACAAAATGAGGGATGCAGCTAATTTCAATGTAATGAGAGATAGCTCTAATCCTCTGTTGTCATGGAGACCAAAATCATTATTCCTACGGCTCTGTGCAGGCATTTTAATGTTGCTGTGTGGTAGTCTATAGAAATGAATGGGAATGTATCACTTTATTTTTTGTTTTTAATTAAAAAATATATTTTAGAAAACAAGGTGATATGTACATTCCTTTTTTTAAATAATTTTTTTTATTTATTTTTTTACCAATGATTTATATCATGTGCACAGGGGCTGCTATCTGCTATAGGATCTGTGTAGTGTGTCACTGAGCAACAGAAACACAGATGCTATAGGGCACACAATGGGCATAAGCGTATACATATGCTTTCTCACTCTATTTCCTATGTTAGAGCTGCAGAATCTGTGTATTGTGCATGCTTAGTGCCATGTGCAATACACAGCATCAATGGAATAGGGGAGAAACCACCGCCATGGTCACACTTAGATTGGCAGTGGTTTCTGTAAACAGAAAGGCCGAGCCAGAACAACATAGTGGCACGCTCTTCAGATGGGAGTGGTATAATTCCAGTTCCCCAGCGTTAACCAGATTTTTTCTAATGCCTGGTCCTGGGAGGTTGCTGTCTGAAAAGAGAAGAATTGGGTTCAACTCTACCATCCATCAGCAGTGGGTGTTTAGGAAACCGAGTTGGAGAAGGAGCATGCAAGTAAAACATGTATACAAGATTGTGACAGTGGATTGGCAAGTGTTATCACTTTCCCAGGGGGCTTCAGCAGATGGGCGTAGGAGGCAACATATATACAGTTATATTGGTATTGGCGGTCAGGTGGGACAGTTAACAGATGTCATATATTTATGGGGGCAGGACATTTGGAAGACTTGCAATACCTCCTCCCTCATCTACAATTGTCCTTTATGGCTGTTATATTCTGTAAAAAGGCAATGGGCAGCTGATGGAGGCTGGTCTAGTATGTGCCTGCGATCCAACCTTTGACCTGCTGTGGCAAAAATATAATTTGCAGAATGCTGGCAGCCGTAGTTCTGCAAGAGCTTGTGGACACAGATTGGGAATGGCAGGTTTAAACTATTGTGTAGTGATGGGGCAGTTACAGCAGAGCTTGGTTGGTTGCTTCCATTATGAACTGTATTGTGAATTATTTCATAACATCTGTAAATGTAGTGTTTGAGCTGCAGTTATTCCAATGGGGGGTCATAACAGACCCACATGCCACATGTAGTTTGCACTTATTGATGCCATTTTTTTTTTAGCACAGACAGACATGAAGTTTATAGTGTAGAAATAAGTGGCACTCACCTGGTCATTAGGATATGCTTCATTTATTTCATATATGGTGCATTGCAAAGCAGACGCAGTACTTGTGCCTATGGCTGTTTTGTGTGCCCCCTATGCTTTCGCAGGGCCTCACACACAAAACATTTTGACTTCATGTGCTTTACCTGGATGTGTGATGTAACAGCATTAATTATCAATAACTGTATAAGGGTAGGTTCACATGAGCAAAAGATGTGTGCTCTGATGTGAAAACCACATTAATTTATGTGTTAAAAACCTTGCAGTATCACTTCAGTATCACTTTCCATTGACTTTAATATGAGACAGCGATATGTGTAAAAGAGAATTGACATGTCTGTAATTGTCAAATTACAGACACCAGACAGAGCCAACTGTAATGGAGTACACTGGTTACTGTCATGTGACTAGAAAAAATTGCAGCTACATGCTATGTGCTGCTGCATGTGTCCCATGCTAACCTGTGTAAAGTTAAATGGAAAAATAGAAGAATAATATATGGAAGAATAAAATGAGAAATGAGAAATGAGAAAAAAATAAAAACTTAACAAATAAAAAAATTGTGCATGTATATTGCAGTACTAAGCATACATGTGTGCATGTACTGACTGTACTGAGCATATGTTGATCCATACCTCTCCTGAGTGTACAAGTGCGTGTATTCATAACTGTACTGTGCCTATGAGTGCATGTGTCTCTGAGCATACTTGTGTGCGTACCCCTGAGAGTGCTGAGCGTATGTTTGTTCCTAACTGTCCTGAGTGCATGAGTGTATGTGTCCCTGAGTGTACTTGTGTGTCCTTGACTGTCCCGAGTGTGTGTGTGTCCCTGACTGTACTGAGCATACTTGTGTGTGTTTCTCTGACTGTACTGTGTGTAATTGTGTGTGTGTCCCTCACTGAACTGATCATATGGGTGCGCATGTCCCTGACCATATTGAGCGTACAAGTGTGTGTCACGATGCCGGCTGGCAGGAGGTGGATCCTCTGTGCCAGAGAGGGATTGGCGTGGACCGTGCTAGTGGACCGGTTCTAAGTTACTACTGGTGTTCACCAGAGCCCGCCGCAAAGCGGGATGGTCTTGCTGCGGCGGTAGTAACCAGGTCGTATCCACTAGCAACGGCTCAACCTCTCTGACTGCTGAAGATAGGCGCGGTACAAGGGAGTAGACAAAAGCAAGGTCGGACGTAGCAGAAGGTCGGGGCAGGCAGCAAGGATCGTAGTCAGGGGCAACGGCAGGAGGTCTGGAACACAGGCTAGGAACACACAAGGGAACGCTTTCACAAGGCACAAGGGCAACAAGATCCGGTGAGGGAGTGCAGGGGAAGTGAGGTATACATAGGGAGTGCACAGGTGAAGACACTAATTGGAACCACTGCGCCAATCAGTGGCGCAGTGGCCCTTTAAATTGCAGAGACCCGGCGCGCGCGCGCCCTAGGGAGCGGGGCCGCGCGCGCCGGGACAGGACCGAGGAAGAGCGAGTCAGGTACGGAAGCCTGGGTGCGCATCGCGAGCGGGCGCCACCCGCATCGCGAATCGCATCCCGGCTGGAGGCGGTATCGCAGCGCACCCGGTCAGTGGATCTGACCGGGGCGCTGCCGTAGCGAGGATGTTGCGAGCGCTCCGGGGAGGAGCGGGGACCCGGAGCGCTCGGCGTAACAGTACCCCCCCCCCTTGGGTCTCCCCCTCTTCTTAGAGCCTGAGAACCTGAGGACCAGACTTTTATCTAGGATATTGTCCTCAGGTTCCCAGGATCTCTCTTCAGGACCACAGCCCTCCCAGTCCACTAAAAAAAAAGTTTTTCCTCTGACCTTTTTGGAGGCCAGTATCTCCTTTACGGTGAAGATGTCTGAAGAACCGGAGACAGGAGTAGGAGAAATAAGTTTGGGAGAGAAACGGTTGATGATGAGTGGTTTAAGAAGAGAGACATGAAAGGCATTAGGAATACGAAGAGAAGGAGGAAGAAGAAGTTTGTAAGAGACAGGATTAATTTGGCACAAGATTTTGAAAGGACCAAGATAGCGTGGTCCCAATTTGTAGCTGGGAACACGGAAGCGGACATATTTAGCGGAGAGCCATACCTTGTCTCCGGGAGAAAAAATGGGGGGAGCTCTTCTTTTCTTATCAGCAAACTTCTTCATGCGTGATGAAGCCTGTAAGAGAGAATTTTGGGTCTCTTTCCATATGGTGGAAAGATCACGAGTTATTTCATCCACAGCGGGCAAACCAGAGGGCAAGGGAGTAGGGAGGGGGGGAAGAGGGTGACGGCCGTACACCACGAAAAATGGGGATTTGGAAGAAGATTCAGAGACTCTGAAGTTGTACGAGAATTCGGCCCATGGAAGAAGATCTGCCCAGTCATCCTGGCGGGAGGAAACAAAATGCCGTAAATAATCACCCAGGACCTGGTTAATTCTTTCTACTTGCCCATTGGATTGAGGATGATAAGCAGAAGAAAAGTTTAATTTAATCTTGAGTTGTTTACAGAGAGCCCTCCAGAATTTTGACACGAATTGGACGCCTCTATCCGAGACGATCTGCGTGGGCAACCCGTGAAGACGAAAAATGTGTACAAAAAATTGTTTTGCCAACTGAGGCGCTAAAGGAAGACCAGGAAGAGGAATAAAATGTGCCATCTTGGAAAATCGATCAACGACCACCCAAACAACAGTGTTGCCACGGGATGGGGGTAAGTCTGAAATAAAGTCCATACCAATCAGAGACCAAGGCTGTTCGGGGACAGGCAGAGGATGAAGAAGACCAGCAGGCTTCTGGCGAGGAGTCTTATCCCGGGCACAGACAGTGCAGGCCCGCACAAAATCAACAACATCCGTTTCCAGAGTCGGCCACCAATAGAAACGAGAGATGAGTTGCAAGGATTTCTTGATGCCCGCATGGCCTGCGAGATGGGAGGAGTGACCCCATTTGAGGATTCCGAGGCGTTGGCGTGGAGAGACGAAGGTCTTCCCTGGAGGAGTTTGCCTGATGGAGGCTGGAGAAGTGGAGATCAGGCAGTCAGGAGGAATGATGTGTTGCGGAGAGAGCTCTACTTCCGAGGCATCCGAGGAACGAGAGAGAGCATCGGCCCTAATGTTCTTATCGGCAGGGCGAAAGTGAATTTCAAAATTAAACCGGGCAAAGAACAGAGACCACCTGGCCTGGCGAGGGTTCAGCCGTTGGGCAGACTGGAGATAGGAGAGATTCTTGTGATCGGTGTAAATAATAACTGGAAATTTTGATCCCTCCAGCAGATGCCTCCATTCCTCAAGTGCTAATTTAATGGCCAGTAGCTCTCGATCCCCGATGGAGTAGTTCCTCTCCGCCGGAGAGAAGGTCCTAGAAAAAAAAAACACAAGTAACAGCATGCCCAGAAGAATTTTTTTGTAGAAGAACCGCTCCAGCTCCTACTGAGGAGGCATCAACCTCCAATAGGAAGGGTTTAGATGGGTCAGGTCTGGAGAGCACGGGAGCAGAAGAAAAGGCAGACTTGAGCCGTTTAAAGGCGTCTTCCGCTTGAGGAGGCCATGACTTAGGATTGGCATTCTTCTTGGTTAAAGCCACGATAGGAGCCACAATGGTGGAAAAATGAGGAATAAATTGTCTGTAATAATTGGCGAACCCCAAAAAACGTTGGATAGCACGGAGTCCGGAGGGGCGTGGCCAATCTAAGACGGCAGAGAGTTTGTCTGGGTCCATTTGTAGTCCCTGGCCAGAGACCAAGTATCCTAGGAAAGGAAGAGATTGACATTCAAACAGACATTTCTCCATTTTGGCATAAAGTTGATTGTCTCGAAGTCTCTGAAGAACCATGCGGACATGCTGGCGGTGTTCTTCTAAGTTGGCAGAAAAAATCAGAATATCGTCCAGATACACAACAACACAGGAATATAAGAGATCACGAAAAATTTCATTAACAAAGTCTTGGAAGACGGCAGGGGCGTTGCACAGGCCAAAGGGCATGACCAGATACTCAAAGTGTCCATCTCTAGTGTTAAATGCCGTTTTCCATTCGTCCCCCTCCCTGATGCGGATGAGATTATAAGCACCTCTTAAGTCCAGTTTGGTAAAGATGTGGGCACCTTGGAGGCGATCAAAGAGTTCAGAGATAAGAGGTAGAGGGTAGCGGTTCTTTACCGTGATTTTATTAAGTCCGCGGTAGTCAATGCAAGGACGTAGGGAGCCATCTTTTTTGGACACAAAGAAAAATCCAGCTCCGGCAGGAGAGGAGGATTTGCGGATAAACCCCTTTTTTAAATTTTCCTGGATGTACTCGGACATAGCAAGAGTCTCTGGGGCGGACAGAGGATAAATTCTGCCCCGGGGTGGAGTAGTGCCCGGGAGGAGGTCAATAGGACAGTCATAAGGCCTGTGAGGAGGTAGAGTCTCAGCTTGTTTCTTGCAAAATACGTCAGCATAGTCCATATAGGCCTTAGGGAGACCGGTTACAGGGGGAACCACAGGGTCACGGCAGGGAGTACTGGGAACCGGTTTAAGGCAGTCCTTGAAACAAGAGGTACCCCAGCTCTTGATCTCCCCTGTGGACCAATCCAGGGTTGGGGAATGGCGTTGAAGCCACGGTAGTCCAAGGAGAATTTCGGAAGTGCAATTGGGGAGGACCAAAAACTCAATTTTTTCATGATGAGGTCCGATGCACATTAGGAGGGGCTCCGTGCGGTAACGTATGGTACAGTCCAATCTTTCATTGTTAACACAATTGATGTAGAGGGGTCTGGCGAGACTGGTTACCGGGATGTTGAACCTGTTGATGAGAGAGGCCAAAATAAAGTTTCCTGCAGATCCGGAATCCAAGAAGGCCATAGTAGAGAAGGAGAAGGTAGATGCAGATATCCGCACAGGCACAGTAAGACGTGGAGAAGCAGAGTTGACATCAAGGACTGTCTCACCTTTGTGCGGAGTCAGCGTGCGTCTTTCCAGGCGGGGAGGACGGATAGGACAATCCTTCAGGAAGTGTTCGGTACCGGCACAGTACAGGCAGAGATTCTCCATGCGGCGTCGTGTCCTCTCTTGAGGTGTCAGGCGAGACCGGTCAACTTGCATAGCCTCCACGGCGGGAGGCACAGGAACGGATTGCAGAGGACCAGAGGAGAGAGGAGCCGGGGATAAAAAACGCCTCGTGCGAACAAAGTCCATATCCTGGCGGAGCTCCTGACGCCTTTCGGAAAAACGCATGTCAATGCGAGTGGCAAGATGAATGAGTTCATGTAGATTAGCAGGAATTTCTCGTGCGGCCAGAACATCTTTAATGTTGCTGGATAGGCCTTTTTTAAAGGTCGCGCAGAGGGCCTCATTATTCCAGGATAGTTCAGAAGCAAGAGTACGGAATTGTATGGCGTACTCGCCAACGGAAGAATTACCCTGGACCAGGTTCAGCAGGGCAGTCTCAGCAGAAGAGGCTCGGGCAGGTTCCTCAAAGACACTACGAATTTCCGAGAAGAAGGAGTGTACAGAGGCAGTGACGGGGTCATTGCGGTCCCAGAGCGGTGTGGCCCATGACAGAGCTTTTCCAGACAGAAGGCTGACTACGAAAGCCACCTTAGACCTTTCAGTAGGAAACTGGTCCGACATCATCTCCAAGTGCAGGGAACATTGTGAAAGAAAGCCACGGCAAAACTTAGAGTCCCCATCAAATTTATCCGGCAAGGATAGTCGTAGGCCTGAAGCGGCCACTCGCTGCGGAGGAGGTGCAGGAGCTGGCGGAGGAGATGATTGCTGAAGCTGTGGTAGTAGCTGCTGTAGCATCACGGTCAGTTGAGACAGCTGGTGGCCTTGTTGCGCTATCTGTTGTGACTGCTGGGCGACCACCGTGGT
Source organism: Hyla sarda (assembly GCF_029499605.1). Taxonomy (NCBI): domain Eukaryota; kingdom Metazoa; phylum Chordata; class Amphibia; order Anura; family Hylidae; genus Hyla; species Hyla sarda. The sequence continues at coordinate 252,812,257 of NC_079192.1, forward strand.
GAGGTCGGCGACAACTGGCAGAGGTACTTCAGCGGGATCCATGGCCGGATCTACTGTCACGATGCCGGCTGGCAGGAGGTGGATCCTCTGTGCCAGAGAGGGATTGGCGTGGACCGTGCTAGTGGACCGGTTCTAAGTTACTACTGGTGTTCACCAGAGCCCGCCGCAAAGCGGGATGGTCTTTCTGCGGCGGTAGTAACCAGGTCGTATCCACTAGCAACGGCTCAACCTCTCTGACTGCTGAAGATAGGCGCGGTACAAGGGAGTAGACAAAAGCAAGGTCGGACGTAGCAGAAGGTCGGGGCAGGCAGCAAGGATCGTAGTCAGGGGCAACGGCAGGAGGTCTGGAACACAGGCTAGGAACACACAAGGGAACGCTTTCACTAGGCACAAGGGCAACAAGATCCGGCGAGGGAGTGCAGGGGAAGTGAGGTATACATAGGGAGTGCACAGGTGAAGACACTAATTGGAACCACTGCGCCAATCAGTGGCGCAGTGGCCCTTTAAAGCGCAGAGACCCGGCGCGCGCGCGCCCTAGGGAGCGGGGCCGCGCGCGCCGGGACAGGACCGAGGGAGAGCGAGTCAGGTACGGAAGCCGGGGTGCGCATCGCGAGCGGGCGCCACCCGCATCGCGAATCGCATCCCGGCTGGAGGCGGTATCGCAGCGCACCCGGTCAGTGGATCTGACCGGGGCGCTGCCGTAGCGAGGATGTTGCGAGCGCTCCGGGGAGGAGCGGGGACCCGGAGCGCTCGGCGTAACAGTGTGCATATGTGTGCCCCTGACTGTACTGAGCAACGTAACCGCAGGGTGCTGTGTAGTAATCATATTCAGTATACCTGTGTGCGTAATTGTCCGAACTATTAACATGTAATATAAACTTTATTTAAAAAAATACCAACATTAGAAAGATAAGGGCACTTTGAGTCTTAGAATGTGAGGAAGCAGAAAACAAGCCAAAAAAAAAAAATTTGGGTAGAGAAGAAGGTGCTAAAATAACATTACTGTAATTTACCACTGTGTAGGCACCAACAAAATGGCACTGCACAGTGATTAAAAAAGCTTACTCCTGCTTTTGTTTGCACTCATTCGCAAAACAAAATGGTGTGAGGTCACCAGTAGAGAGAGGGGCAAGGCCAAATTTTTTTATAGCAACCAAGTTACAAATTGCTTGGCTTGTTCACATTCCCATGTTAGCTCCCTCTGCTGTTAACAGTGGAAAATATGAAAATGTTTTTCTTATTTTTAAATTTGTTGTTATTGATATAATGAGACTGTAAAAATACATCCAGCAAAAAGGGATCTTGTGGATATAAACGTGATGAGCGCTCCATCCACGCTCCAAGGTGTAGCAGTCCTCCTAGGCCAAGCAATGAGCTAAAAAGTACTCCAGATGCAGGATTACAGATAACTGCCTTTACTGAGGCAGCATTTACCCGACAGGGCAATATCCTGTACTGGGACACCACAAACAACTTATCAACATAAAGGGCCAGAGGAGGATAACAAGAATCAATCTATCATTCTTATGAACAGTCAGTACACAATTGCAGTGGAAAACAATACTGATGCTCCAACTAACGTGTCAGAACAAAACTCATCATTGCTTAGCACGAATAGGCTGTAACAGCAGATGACTGGTTTTAGTGCCATTGCTGTCTAATTGTAACAAGAAAGGTAGACTCCAGTGGGCAAAATAATGCAAAAATGCGATCACTGAGCTGTAAAAAATCATTGCTCGGTCAGATGAATTCTGATTCTTGTTGCACCATGACCAGGGTCAGAATTTGGAGTAAGCAGCATGAATAGATGAACTCTGTATATCAGGTGTCAACAGTTAATGCTGGTAGCGGTGGCATACTGTTGTGGGGAATTTTCACACACCTTGGATACTATGATATCTGTTGATAGGCTTTGGATGGTAGGAGTTATTTAACTATTGTGGCTGACCATGTTCCTCTTTTAATTGCAACTGTTTATCCTATGGAAGAAGGTTATTGTCAGGAAGGCAATGCTCTGGGTACAAGCATACATGATCATTCCCAGATATCAGTCATATAAAGCATATATGGGATGCGATAAAAGTGGCTGTCCAGAGCATATCTGATTTGAGGCAAGAATATTTCTGCAGAATTATTTCACACTATACCTCCCTGCATTCCAGCTACAACAAAAAATATTCAAACAAGTAAATAGCTCAACACTATTATTATTACAAGGGGTTTTTCTAAATTCAACACAAATGGGCACTTGCTGGTACCATTTCAGTCTCAAAATGATTTAACCCCCTGAATTTCTCATTTTACATTGGCAAATCAAGTGTTGTCTCAAACATAAAGGGGTTCATTAGGTGCATTAGGTGTGCTAAGAGTAAAGACATCAAATAACAGGACTGGCTAGGATTTTGTTGACTGTGATGTTTGATGGAACGTTAGAAGTGGGACTTAAGACAAAAGAGTGGCCCAAAAATTGAAGAGATAATATCATACCTTGAAAGCATAGTTTGCAAGTTCAAAGTTAAAGCGCAACTGTCAAATTTTTTTTAACCCCCAGACTACTACCATGATAGTACTGTTGACAACAAATGCAATGCAGCCATACCTTTGGTTGTCCTTTTCCTTTTCATCAGCCCAAAAACCATATATATTTCAGCACAGTAGGATAGGCATGGCTGAATTTGCAAAGCCCCGCAGTCACCACGCCAGTCCTCTGTACGTCACCGCTGGGACCGCTGAGTGATAGACACAGAGGTCCTCAGTGCATGCTCCCCTCCATGAGCAGAGGGAGCAAGCGCTCGGTCTGTGAATTCATGTCGGGCAGGCGCGCACATCCAGGACATCAGGGGCACATGCATGCACAGAGGATAGCCGCGGTGGCTGCAGGGCTTTGCGAACCCCTGCAACGCCTATCCGACGTTGCTGACCACAAAATAATATGATTTTAGGGCTGATAAAGCATGGAAAAGCGCAGCCAAAGGTATGGCTGCATTGCATTTGTTATTGACAGTAGGATCATGGTGACAGTTGTGGAAACACTGGCTACACTACCTGGTCACTAGCTGCCACTTGGTTTCTAATACAGGTGATCTTAAAGTTATTTGGTTACTCAGGGGAATGTGAATATGAGCCTCTTTTTTTTAACCCGACCAATAATTCCTCTTTAAATAGTAAATCATTTTCTGATTCCCTTTAAACTATTATCCTATATTTACTAATACTGTCTAATAGACAGAGAAAACAACATAGTTGCTGATAAATCTGATTCATATTTAGACTGTCTAGTTTAGACCAACTATTAGTGGGCTAGGGTTTGCTCCTTAACTTGATCCCCAAAACTACCAACAGATGATAGCTGACTGTACAGGTGTATAGGGCACTCCATGAATGCAGGTGTACAGGCTCTCCACGTCAATGCTGGCAAGCCTGAAGGAACCTGCACTATAAAGCTAGATATATTGTGATGACATATGGACCAGTCGAATCCATAAGGAGCTGCAAAACCATCATTGTCCGCTATCACTCTGCGCCCTCCTTTGTTGTAACCTGTTACCTCTTCTGATGTTTTCTTAATAAAGAAGATTGGAAACCTGGTAAATTGTGAATGCCAATGCTATTTATATTCTCATTTTTATAAGCGTTACATCAGTAGTAATAGATTATTGGCCAATATTGTGGACCATTTGTGCCTTAGATTTTCAACATGTTGAACATACGGAAGGATAGTTTATGACACTGATACTATTATTTAATACTGTCACATATTAAGAAAGTTCCCTTGTGCAGAGTGATTTATGAAAAGCATGGACGGGTTTAAATGCTGGCTTATAAAGCAAAGTAACCATGGAGTAGCAGTCAGTAATGCTTAGGCTTGGACATGTTTCCATGCAGGTCTAGACATTTGTTTCTTTCTCTTTTGTAAGAAGATTGAAACTTTCCACTAGCACATTAGTATGTAAGTAATGTATCCAGCTCAAAGTTTCTAACTACAACAAACTTTTTCTCTGCTAAGAAGCTACTTTGTAGATTTCCTAAACATTTTATTTGAAGACTGCGCTACCTTAGCATGTATATATATATATATATATATATATATATATATATATATATACACACTTAAATAGTATGAGCACATGGTTTGCTTAGTTCTTATATACATACTGGAAAATTAAAGGGTTACTCCGCTCCCCAGCATCTGGAACATTGAGTTCCTGAACGCTGTGTGCGGGCTTCCGTGTTCACGCCCGCCCCCTCGTGATGTCACACCCCGCCATGTGACGTCACGTCTCACCCCCTCAATGCAAGTCTATGGGCCGTCACGCCCCCTTCCCATAGACTTTCATTGAGGGGGCAGGCCGTGACGTCACGAGAATGCCGTCGTGGACACGGAAGCCCGCACACAGCATTCAGGAACTCAAGTTCCAGACACTGGGGAGCAGAGTAACTCTTTAAGAAGCATTGGCTGAGTAGGGAGCGAGCATAGCATAGTCAGATGATTTTTGTACATTGTTTACCTGCTTACAATAATTTTTTTGTCCTGACAACACAACACCAATTTTCATGTGGAAATTCTGCCTAAAATCCTCATAGAATTAAAGATCCATTGATATCAAGGATATGATGAGGATTTTGCAAGTAAGCCCTTGTCTGCTACTACCTCAAACACCAGCGCAACTTGGCCTAACAAAGTCCAAATGAGCTCAAATCACCAGAGATTGCCCAGCATTAGGTTGCCACAACAATGGCTCAAAAGAAGACTAAGAGGGGCCCATTAAAACTCACCAAGTTTTTTGCATGCAGTAGAGGCCTCTCAAGATGGCACCAGCAGCTTTCATGCTGTGGAGTGTGCTGGGGCTGCCTTGGGTGGCGGTTACCAGTCTCCTGCCACAGTGAGCCCATTGCATGCTTCTTCATCTCCAGGCTCAGCTCCTTTACTGGGGATTGCCTCCCCTCTCATGCTACCAGGTACGCATCAAAAAGGGATCCCTGGCTCTTCTGGGCTACGCACAACAACCATTTGGCCTTCTGACCTTATAGGATTGGCCTCCTCTCCACCTCTTACTAAAGCCATGTTGGTTTCTCTGATGATGGAGTTTAAATATTCTATACAACAGGAGATCTATTCAGTTGTCTCCAGCATACAACAAGAGCTGCAATCCTTGGGCTTTCGCACCTCTCATGTAGAGAATAAAATTGGTAAACTGGCCTTGTCCCACAATAGTGTGGTTGATAAAGTAACACCTATTAAAGACAACATAGACTCTCTAAAACTCAAGCTTGCCGAAATGGAGGAACAGTCACAGTGAAATAACCTCTGGATCTGTGGAGTTCGAGAGTCTGTAAAACTGAAGACCTTAAGGACTTTCTCCTGGACTATTTTGCTGCTCTGCTGCCTAATGCTTCCATATATGATCTTCTGTATCATGCTCACAGGCTGCCAAAGCTCAAGTCAGTTCCTGCTGCATCTCCTCTTGACATTATCATGCAGGTACACTTTTTTCACATCATGGAGAAAATTTTGGCTGCTGCCAGACACTGGTTTCCTAACCTTTTTATCTATGCAGATCTGTCCACTGCTACCCTGGAGAGACAAGCGTTTGCAACAGGGAGGATGACATCAATTTAAAAAGGAGCTTCCCTGTTCAAGTGGTCATTGCCTACAATGGATTGAAGCATGTAATATCACCTAAGGGGCTTCTATGTATGGGATTTTCCACAGTTCTTTGTTTTTGTGTGGACATCTACCTGCATTCTTTTTTATGTTTGTGTACTTCTCTATGGATAACTGCAAGTTATCCTGTTTGTTGAGAATGCATGATGATTTCTATATGATAAACCCTTATTTTGCTCTGTGCTCCTGCTTAGGTCATTGGGCAGCTTACATCTTTGAATTGTAAAAGGTTAACTTCCCCTTTTAAACAATTAAACAATCTATGGTGTGGGATGAGGCTAAACATCTCTGTACTGACATATTGTGTCTCGAGGAGATACATCTCCATGTGGCTGATGTTCATCGTCTGCAACATTATTTTTTCCCCCATGTTTACCAAGCCTCTGCGGCTAATAATGGACTTGTTCTGTATGTGCACATTCACTTCACTAGATATACCATATGGTGTGTCTTAAAAGCAAATACTAGAGGCCATATTATTAGGCAGATGACCTACAACCAAAAAAAGACTATGCTCACTCATATGACTCTTCCGACTAAATTGGATGATTTGCATGGGGGGAATAAGTCTGCATATTTTCCAGATACAGCTTCACATACAGTGGGGATCAAAAGTTTGGGCACCCCAGGTAAACATTTGTATAAATGTGCATAAAGAAGCCAAGGAAAGATGGAAAAATCTCCAAAAGGCATCAAATTACAGATTAGACATTCTTATAATATGTCAACAAAAGTTAGATTTTATTTCCATCATTTACACTTTCAAAATAACAGAAAACAAAAAAATGGCGTCTGCAAAATTTGGGCACCCTGCAGAATTTATAGCATGCACTGCCCCCTTTGCAAAGCTGAGACCTGCCAGTGTCATGGATTGTTCTCAATCATCATCTGGGAAGACCAGGTGATGTCAATCTCAAAGGTTTTAAATGCCCAGACTCATCTGACCTTGCCCCAACAATCAGCACCATGGGTTCTTCTAAGCAGTTGTCTAGAAATCTGAAACTGAAAATAGTTGATGCTCACAAAGCTGGAGAAGGCTATAAGAAGATAGCAAAACGTTTTCAGATCTCAATATCCTCTGTTCGGAATGTAATTAAGAAATGGCAGTCATCAGGAACAGTGGAAGTTAAAGCAAGATCTGGAAGACCAAGAAAACTATTAGACAGAACAGCTCGCAGGATTGTGAGAAAAACAATTCAAAACCCACGTTTGACTGCACAATCCCTCCAGAAAGATCTGGCAGACACTAGAGTTGTGGTACACTATTCCACTATAAAGAGATACTTGTACAAATATGGTCTTCAAGCAAGAGTCATCCGAAGAAAACCTCTTCTACGTCCTCACCACAAAAATCAGCATTTGGACTTTGCAAATGAACATATAGACAAGCCTGATGCATTTTAGAAACAAGTTCTTTGGACCGATGAGGTTAAAATTGAACTTTTTGGCCGTAATGAGCAAAGGTACGTTTGGAGAAGAAGGGGAACAGAAATTAATGAAAATAACCTCTGTCCAACTGTTAAGCATGGGGGTGGGTCAATCATGCTTTGGGGTTGTATTGCAGCCAGTGGCACAGGGAACATCTCACTAGTAGAAGGAAAAATTGATTCACTAAAATTTCAGCAAATTTTGGATGCTAACTTGATGCCATCTGTGAAAAAGCTGAAGTTAAAGAGAGGATGGCTTCTACAAATGGATAATGATCCTAAACACAAAATTGGATGATTTGCATGGGGGGAATAAATCTGCATATTCTCCAGATACAGCTTCACATACAGTAGGGATCAAAAGTTTGGGCACCCCAGGTAAAAATTTGTATTAATGTGCATAAAGAAGCCAAGGAAAGATGGAAAAATCTCCAAAAGGCATCAAATTACAGATTAGACATTCTTATATGTCAACAAAAGTTAAATTTTATTTCCATCATTTACCCTTTCAAAATAACAGAAAACAAAAAAAAATGGCAATATGTCCATTCCAGAAACCCCCTGGTCTCATGTAGCGAGGAACTCTCAGAATTTCAAAGAAGAGGGGGAGATCAAAGGAGGGGGCACTATAATGCCTGCGCTCCGGCCAGACATGCCGGCCGTGAGCAATCTTTGCTCTTGTCCCTGCTGCTGGCGGGGCTGGAATTCGCATCGGGGGACGCGCCTGCATGCTAGTCCCAGCCCGTCACTCACCGCCCTCATCTTCCGCCTCTCCGTGTCCACGCAGCCCCTGTGCTCGTACTCTTAAAGGGCCAGTGCTCATTTAATCAAGTGTCTACACCTGCACCCTGGTCCTTAAATATCAGCTCCTCCCTTGGTTCCCTGCTGGATCTTTAGTTGTCTATTGTCATAGTGAAAGTCCTGTGTCCCTGTTCCTTGCTATCCTGCCCTGACCCTGCACCTGTGCCACCTGCCCTGACCTACTGCCATCTTGCCACATCCTGCCAGTCTCCTTCTGTGCCACACCACCTCCCAGCTACCTGTGTGGACAAGTCATGCCAGGGGTAGCGACCTGGGTGCCACCTGCCGAAGCAAGACTATCCCGCTTTGCGGCGGGCTCTGGTGAAGACCAGCGGCACCTTAGACTCCACTCCTTGGCATGGCTCACGTCATCATCCACACAGGCCCAGAGGATCCACCCCCTGCCGTGTCCCGTTACAGTTGAGCTGTATAACAAATGCTCCTCTGCAGATACTTCCCAATCTACTTCACTATCTCCTCTATTCTCACTTCCCTCTCTCTTCTTACTCTTCCTTCTGCCCAGATCTCATCGCTGTCCATCGGGTCCCATGAGCTACCAACAAATTTTATAAGACCCACACCAACTGTAATAGTTGCACATCTCACAGCGTTACATTATGAGATCTTCACAGGTGATGTGCTTCCAAAAGAGATGTCAAAGATGGTGATTATCACCCTTCCAAAGCCAGGGAATTTTAGGTAATTTTTTTTTACTCAATACGGACATCAAGCTCTATGCGAAATTGTTGCTAGGAGACTTTGGATGTCACATCATGGCCACGACAGTGTGCAGTCGGATGCCTTCTGTTCTTCTCTCTCTTTGGATACGGAGAAGGCATTCAATTGTGTGCCTCTGGGTTATTTTTGTGCAGTGTTGAGAAAATTTGGTTTTCCCATATTTGGTTTTCCGCTATCCTGATTAAGCCATTATTAGCAGCCTTCTGCAAGGGTCTTCACATGAGGAGCTTTATCCAAGCAGTTCTCCATCACAAATGGCACCCGTCAAGGGTGTCTGCTTTTCACTTTTTATTTTGCCATAATAATGGAGCCGTTTTTTCAGCATGTCTGTAGCTCCCTTAATGTTTCTAGATGATTCCTCTAAACAAAACCATCCTTGCAATATCCCTTTATATGGGCTAAAGATTATGCCACATATTTAGGCATCCAACTCCTTCTTCTCTTCTTGCCTTTAGACATACTTATCTCCCATCTTTAAAGGGGTTCTCCGGTGCTTACACATCTTATCCCCTATCCAAAGGATAGGGGATAAGATGCCTGATCGCGTGAGTCCCGCCGCTGGGGACCCCCGGGATCTTGCACGCGACACCCCGTTTGTAATCAGTCCCCGGAGCGTGTTCGCTCCGGTTCTGATTACCGACGACCACAAGGCCTGCGGCGTGTGACGTCATGCCTCCGCCCCCGTGTGACGTCACGCTCCGCCCCTCAATGCAAGCCTACGGGAGGGAGCATGACAGCTATCACTTGCATTGAGCCGAGTGCAAGATCACGGGGTCCCCAGCGGCGGGACTCCCGCGATCAGGCATCTTATCCCCTATCCTTTGGATAGGGGATAAGATGTCTAAGCACCGGAGAACCCCTTTAAGATGATATTAAAAGCTTCTCTAAATGCAATGTTCCTGGCTGTGTGTATAGCTGTCTCTAAAATCTTCCTACTCCCATACTATGGGGGAGATTTATCAAAACATGTGCAGAGGAAAATGGAGCAGTTGCCCATAGCAACCAATCAGATTGCTTCTTTTAGTTTTTAGAGGCTTTTTTTTTTTTAAATGAAAGAAGCAATCTGATTGGTTGCTATGGGCAACTGCTCCATTTTCCTCTGCACATGTTTCGATAAATCTCCCCCTGTATATTTTTAGGAACCTGCCTATTAGGATTCCTCCTTCTACGTTACATCTGGCAAAATAGTACAGCAATGTTTACTGCTAGAATTTTATACCTACTCACTAGTCAAGGGGGTATGGGTGCCCTCACCTCCTACATTGTTATGTAGCCTCTATCCTAATTCAATTAGAAAATGGAGGCACAGAGATTCCTCCTCGCATTGGGTGAAGATTGAATCTTCTTTCCATAAAGGGGTATTCCACGATTTTTTTTTTTATTTGACTATACTACAGGGGCTGTAAAGTTAGTGTAGTTCATAATATAGTGTCTTTACCTGTATGTCACGGTTTTCTCACAATTCTCACAGCATACAAAATTACTCATGTCTCAGGATTTCCCAGGTTGCAGTGCGTCAAGACCTGACATCACTAGTCAGGTGATCAGAGGGATTCTCTCCTGCTTCAATGGGTGGAGCGACCGCTGGGTGGAAGAGAGATCATTTTGCAACAGCTGTAGGCCCCCTGATTAGGAAACATTGGTCTTGAATGGATGCAGCTCATGGATGCACTGGCGTTGCTAGGGTTGGTGTCACCCGTTGCGGTTGGAAGTGGTGTCACCCCATAGCCCCCTCATTTTTTAGACTGCTGTAAAGGAAGCCCACAGTGTAGCATGTTGGGGATAATTATTTCCAGTACAATAATCAGATATATCAATTGCCAATTAAGTGGACAGTGCTGAATAAGTTTTTAACATGTATAACTACAACTCCCAGTATAACCTAAGCAGTGGTAAGGCTATGCTGGGAGTTGTTGTAACTGCAGAACTTACAAGTGACTACAGCTCTGATGGGGTATATGAGACAATAAAATAAGTGACTCATTTTTTCTTCTGTCAATTCTTTCCTTATCTAATTCAGCTGATACACACCGCCAGGACTTTTTCAGCTAAATCTTCTCTTTGTAGAACGTGACGCACAGATGCTATTGGCTCCTCACTATGTCAGCGCATTCTGATCCTGTATATGAAAACAATAATTATTAACCGCTTAAGGACCAACACAAGTAAACCTGTACACCCCTGAAAAGACCAGGCCTGTTTTTTCAAATCGGGAATGTCTGTCTTTATTAGAGAATAACTCTGGTAACATTTTGCCAATCACGATAATTCTGACATAGTTTTTTTGTCACAATTTGTCCTTCATGTACTTAGTAAAAGTAAGCCGATATCATTTGTAGTTTTTTTTTTACAATGCAAAAAATCATGACATTTAAAAAAAAAAAGTAAGATTTTTCGCTATTTTAACACTAATAAGTTGCAAATATTTATACTTTCTGACCAAATAGCTTATGAAACATATGTTTTCACATGTCTTCTTTATTTTGGAAGCATTTCTTTTGTTTTTAATTAACATTTTAAATGAATTAGAAGCCTAGCAATTTAACTTGAAATTTTCAAAATTTTTAAATGTGGTATGCAAGGTTTGCAGAAATTTGAAGGTAGTAAAACATAGGAGCCCCCCAAATGACCCCATTCTAAAAATTAGACCCCTCAAGGTATTCACTAGGGGGTACAGTGAGTATATGCATAATTTGTCGGACATATATTTTGTACATCCCTTCTGATATTGAAAGAAACACACCCTATATTTTATTGAGCTGCTCGGCTCGTGTTTGGAAATACCCCCGCTTAGGCCATATTCAGTTCCTTGGCCGCGTGGTAGGACCCAGAAGGAGAGGAGCGCCATTTGGCTTTCAGGGCATCATTTGAGGCCGAATGGCTTATAGGCTGCAAAGGATTTTAGCTGCCAGAACCATACAGAACCCCCACAAGTGACCCCAATTTGGAAAATGCACCCCCTAAAGTATTAACCTAGACCAAAAGTGAGTACTTTGAGTCCTTATTGTGTGGCTGGAATGGTTACAAAGTCCGTGGAAATTTTTTTCCACAAATGCATCATTTGTGGGACATATTTTTTGTACATTGCATCTGAAAAGTTGAAACTGTGTCCCATATTTTATTACGCTGTTCGTCCCGTGTTCGGTAATACCCCCGCTTAGGCCATATTTGGTTGCATGGCCACATGGTGGGACCCAAAAGGAGAGGAGCACCATTTGGCTTTCAGGATATCATTATACAAATTATAGGCCGCACTTCACCTTGCAAAGCATTTTAGCTGTCAGAACAATACTGCACCCCCAGAAGTGACTCCATTTTCGAAACTACACCCCCTAAAGTATTCAGCTAGGACAAAAGTAAGTACGTTGAGCACGTTATTGTGTGTCTATAATTATTTTAAAGTCAGTGGGAAAAAAAATAAATTAGCTTTTTTTTCCACAAATTCTTTATTTGTGGGACATCATTTTAGTAAGTCGCTTTTGAAATGGAGGAAATGCGCCCATATTTTATCACGCTGTTTGTCCCGGGCTGGGCAGTACCCCAACTTAGGCCATATCTGGTTGCCTGACCACCTGGTAGGACCAAGAAGGAGAGGAGCCCCCTTTGGCTTTCAGGGCATCATTATATGAATTATAGACCCCACCCCATGCCTGCAAAGGATCGGAGCTGGCAGAACAATACCGTATCTCTACAATTGTATTGGCTGGACCAGGGACCACTCTGATTGGTCCCTGGTCGGCTAGCAGTGACACGTGGCTGTAACATCCTACTGAAACGCAGTATGAACAGGACGCAGTGTAGGGTCACATAGAGCACATCCACGGCTTATTTCACACAACGCGGATGCCCCCCGTCAGTCACAATGGCAAGATCACTGCTGTGGCTGGGTAGCTCAATATGTCCGCTCATGACTGGTGGCAGGAAGTCCGCCGCTATGAGTGGACACACAAAGCTACCCAGCTGCAGCAGGGAGTTCATTATTGTGACTGCTAGCGGGCATCCGCAACATGTAATATGCTGTGGATGTGCGTCGTGTGTTCCTACACAGTATGCATTTTTATTTTTGATTATATTTATTTAATAAATGTATTTTTATTTTTTTGCACTTTTTTACATTTTTTTGCACTTTTTTTACACCTTTTTTTTACACTTATTGTTTTTACACTTTCTTTTTTACACTTTTATTTATTTGATATTTTTTTACACTTTTTATAATGCTTTGGAATACTTAGTATTCCAAAGCATTGCAGTTATATGCTGTCTGCCAGTTTTACACTGGCAGGCAGTGACAGGCAATAACTGGGGCAGACCTGGGGGTCCTAGTAAAGTCCCTCGGCTGGCTAGGTAACCAGCAGCACCCTGCGATCGTTGCGGGGTGCTACAGGAGAGAGACAGAGGGAGCCTCCTCCCTCTGTCAAAACTCCTTACAGCTCGCAGTTGCTTCCATGGCTGTAAGGGTTCAACTGCCGGGACCAAAGTTTTCTTCGGTCCCGGAAGTGCGGCAGGTCCCCGCTTGCTGGGGAGCACACACAGCACCCCGCGATTGCGCTGTGGAATGCGGCAGGGAAGAAAGAGGGAGCTCCCTCCCTCTGTCATAACACTTACAGCTCATGGTCACTTCCGACCGTGGCTGTAAGGGTTAAACTGCTAGGACCGAAGTTTACTTTGGTCCTGGCAGTGCGGCAGGGTCCCGTCTTTGTGTTACGGCAGAGTCCCTGCCGCTATCTCGTGGGTGCACTGGGCAGCACCCACGAGAACCAAGGACGAGTATACACGTCTTAATGGCGGAACATGCATCCAGCCTGCTTGAGGAAATTCTGCAGTGTGAATAGACCCTAAGGCTGGGTTCACACTGCAGAATTTCTGGGCAGAATTTCTGCCGGCGATTAAGCGCTAGGAGCGAGCAGAATGCATTGCTGCTCCCATAGACTGCAGTGCATTTCTGGGTGGATCTTTTGGGAGATCTGCTCAGAAATGCATTGCTATCTATGGGGATGGCAGTGTAGTCTGTGCGGTCATAGTGCCGCCAGTTCGATCTCCGGCAGAAATTCTGCCCAGAAATACCACAGTGTGAACCTAGCCTCACACTTGAGGTTACTCACCTTTTTTCTTTTGCTGTAGATGAACATTATAGATTGATACCACATTGAATGTATATGTTTATGTAAGCAGTGCATTTTTCTGTATGGTTTAATTAGAAAGTGAGGCCTGTGGTTTTATTTCTCTGATCTACTCAAAATACAGTAATTCAGTAAAAAACTGCTGCATATTATTGTAGAAAATCCCTGAAATGTGTTATATATGTTATAATTATTTATATTCTTGTCTTTCCCAGATGACATCATTCTTAGCATGTCTAACACATTATTTCTCTCTTGGTTCTGCTAAAACATGGCTAATTAACATCTTTCTAGTTAATGAATTAGCTGTTGGAATCTCCACTAGGTGTGGTTTAAATAGACTTCAGCGGGAAGGATGCCTATATATATACTGTAATTGTAGTTCTCTTGACATAGTACATGCCAAAGTCTAGAGTATTTCACAGTATTGTACAATTCAAACAGTAAGTATTGATATTAATAAAAAAAAGATAATCGATTTATTGATATTGCAGACTACTATTGAAGTCTTCTAGCGGCCTGACGTAGTGGAAATTTCTGTTACATATTTATCAACAAATCCATGGCAAAATTATAGCATATTTGCAATAAATTGTAATATCTACTGCACAATCCTTTAACAAATCTGAAAAATATAGAGCATGCCCACAATTTAGTACTGATTATATTCACACTATTTAAATGGGGTTTGAAAAAGTCTCCTCCATAGCAATGTACAATCAGTTTTTGAGCCAAAGCCAGAAGTCTATTCAAAAGGAATAGGACATATAAAGGAAGGACTTACACTTCTCCTCCCTTATAGATCCACTTCTGACTTTGGCTCAGAAACTGCAGTGGCAGATATCCAAAAACTGCCAGAAAAAAAACCAATTGGAAACTTAGCCTAATATAGCCTAAAACCTTTTCAGTGTTATATACCACAAGAGATGTGGGGGTGTGGTCTTGGGTTTTAGTTAATACATTTTCAGCTATAAATCATGTTAATCAATGCCTGTTGAAAAATAAGATTATATAAGGAAGTGAAGAACGCTATGCACACATTAGCCTCATTGCCCTTGACAAAGTCGACAAGCCGGCGAAACGTCGTGGAGGCTATACAGTGATTTTAACTTACAGTAGATGCTCTAGATATTAGTGTGGTTTAACAGTAAAACTGTGAAGGAAGCCATAAATGTGCCATATCGATTATACAATAGCATATTATCGGAATATCCTCCTCAGTAATAAATAAAGTGAGGGTGGAACTGGTGAGAGAAGCACACTCTGGAACTACAAAAAAAACTAGGGCATCACTGTGGTTTTAATTATCTTTTATTATAAGTATTAGTTACTCCAAGGAGCATAATAAAATTACATATTGTAGGGGGGCTTTAGTAAGGGTTTTCCCCTTAGGGTGTTTCCCCTTAAAGGGTTACTCCCCTGGGAAACTTTTTTTTTTTTTTTTAAATCATCCGATGCCATAAAGTTAAACAGATTTGAAAATTACTTCTATTTAAACATCTTAATCCTTCTAGCATGTATCAGCTGCTGTATGCTCAACAGGAAGATCTTTTCTCTTTGAATTTCCTTTCTGTCTGACCACAGTGCTCTCTTCTGACACCTCTGGCCATTTTAGGAACTGTCCAGAGTAGTTAAGAGTAGGAGCAAATCCCCATAGCAAACCTTTCCTGCTCTGGACAGTTCCTGACATTGATAGAGGTGTCAGTAGAAAGCACTGTGATCTGACAAAAAGGAAATTCAAAAATAAAAGAACTTCCTCTGTAGTATAAGATATTTAAATAGAAGTAATTTACAAATCTGTTTAACTTTCTGGCATCAGTTGATTTAAATTTTTTTTTCCAGTGGAGTACCCCTTTAAGGTTTGTGATAAATATTGTTTTACACTGGGAATTACTGGGACTTAGATTTTTGTTAAAACATAAGATCGCACCAGATCTCAGTAAAGGTCGGTGAAGTGCACGGCAGAGCTATGTACTCCCCGGCCATAGCACAGTAAATGAGTTGCATTTACAGCCAGGGAGTGAAGCTAACTTCATTGGCTATTAGTCATGACCCAGTGCGATCTAGACGACCTGTCAAAAGTTTTTTTTACAAATGACAGTTATGCTTTAAAGGGGTACTCCGCTGGAAATGTCATGATATGATACGGGCATCAGGTGTCAGCAGAGAGCACTGTGGGCAAGACAAAAAAGAAATTCAAAAAAGAATTTCCTCTGTAGCATACAGCTGCTAAAAAGTACTGGAAGGGTAAAGATTTTTTAATAGAAGTCATTTACAAATCTGTTTAACTTTCTGGCACCAGTTGATCAAAAAACAAAAAATCTTTTCCACTGGAGTACCCCTTTAACCCCTTAAGGACGCAGGATGTAAATGTACGTCCTGGTGCGGTGGTACTTAACGCACCAGGACGTACATTTACATCCTGTGCATAACCGCGGGCATCGGAGCGATGCCCGTGTCATGCGCGGCTGATCCCGGCTGCTGATCGCAGCCAGGGACCCGCCGGCAATGGCCGACGCCCGCGATCTCGTGGGCGTCCGCCATTAACCCCTCAGGTGCCGGGATCAATACAGATCATGGCATTTGCGGCAGTGCGCGATTTGAATGAATGATCGGATCGCCCGCAGCGCTGCTGCGGGGATCCGATCATTCAGAACGCCGCACGGAGGTCCCCTCTCCTTCCTCCGTCCGGCTCCCGGCGTCTCCTGCTCTGGTCTGTGATCGAGCAGACCAGAGCAGAAGATGACCAATAACACTGATCTGTTCTATGTCCTATACATAGAACAGATCAGTATTAGCAATCATGGTATTGCTATGAATAGTCCCCTATGGGGACTATTCAAGTGTAAAAAAAAATGTAAAAAAATGTAAAAGTAAAAGTAAAAAAAAAGTGAAAAATCCCCTCCCCCAATAAAAAAGTAAAACGTCCGTTTTTTCCTATTTTACCCCCAAAAAGCGTAATTTTTTTTTATAGACATATTTGGTATCGCCGCGTGCGTAAATGTCCGAAATATTAAAATAAAATGTTAATGATCCCGTACGGTGAACGGCGTGAACGAAAAAAAAAAAAAAAAAGTCCAAAATTCCTACTTTTTTAATACATTTTATTAAAAAAAATTATACAAAATTTATTATAAGTTTTTTATATGCAAATGTGGTATCAAAAAAAAGTACAGATCATGGCGCAAAAAATGAGCCCCCATACCGCCGCTTATACGGAAAAATAAAAAGTTAGAGGTCATCAAAATAAAGGGATTATAAACGTACTAATTTGGTTAAAAAGTTTGTGATTTTTTTCAGCGCAACAATAATAGAAAAGTATGTAATAATGGGTAGCATTTTAATCGTATTGACCCTCAGAATAAAGAACACATGTCATTTTTACCATAAATTGTACGGCGTGAAAACGAAACCTTCCAAAATTAGCAAAATTGCGTTTTTCGTTTTAATTTCCCCACAAAAATAGTGTTTTTTGGTTGCGCCATACACTTTATGATATAATGAGTTATGTCATTACAAAGGACAACTGGTCGCGCAAAAAACAAGCCCTCATACTAGTCTGTGGATGAAAATATAAAAGAGTTATGATTTTTAGAAGGCGAGGAGGAAAAAATGAAAACGTAAAAATTAAATTGTCTGAGTCCTTAAGGCCAAAATGGGCTGAGTCCTTAAGGGGTTAAGCTTTTGTATATGCTCAATGAAACTTGCCCTAATTGAAATGGACATGATACAAGTAACAAAAACACATACCCATTCATATAATCTTCACTTCCCTACTATCTTTTAGTAAAACAATATAATTTAGCAGTATTTATATCAGCATTAATAAGATAATGGTACGGTCATGATGTATTTAGGTATTTGTCACATAAGGCTCAGTAGAAAACATGTCACAAAAGGCTGTCTGTTCTTACATGTGAACAGTGGATTATTGAACATAGCTGGTGCCAGTCAGTGCTAGCATTAGTATGCCATGTCCTTTAAGCAATGCGTTTCCCCCTTAATTGCTATACCTTTGTAATGTTATCTAAAACGCATACTATATTTATGGTTACCCATTTTTATGTTTTTGTTTTTTTTGACAACTGTTATTGTATAGTATTGTCTTGTGCATGATTAATCGAAATGTACAGAGAATACATATACCGTATATACTCGAGTATAAGCCGAGTTTTTCAGCACGATTTTTCGTGCTGAAAACAACCCCCTCGGCTTATACTCGAGTGAACTCTCCACCCGCAGTGGTCTTCAACCTGCGGACCTCCAGAGGTTTCAAAACTACAACTCCCAGCAAGCCCGGGCAGCCATCGGCTGTCCGGGCTTGCTGGGAGTTGTAGTTTTGAAACCTCCGGAGGTCCGCAGGTTGAAGACCACTGCGGCCTTCGACATCATCCAGCCCCCTCTCACCCCCCCTTTAGTTCTGTACAGTACTCACCTCTGCTCGGCGCTGGTCCGGTGCTGCAGGACTGTCCGGAGAGGAGGTGGTCCGGTGGGATAGTGGTTCCGGGCTGCTATCTTCACCGGGGAGGCCTCTTCAAAGCACTTCGGGCCCGGCCCCAGAATAGTCACGTTGCCTTGACAACGACACAGAGGTACGTTCATTGCCAACGTACTTCTGCGTCATTGTCAAGGCAACGCCTCTGTTCTGGGCCCGAAGCGCGGAGAAGAGGCGCCCCCAGTGAAGATAGCAGCCCGGAACCACTATCCCACCGGACCACCTCCTCTCCGGACAGTCCTGCAGCACCGGACCAGCGCCGAGCGGAGGTGAGTACTGTACAGAACTAAAGGGGGGTGAGAGGGGGCTGGATGATGTCGAAGGCCGCAGTGGTCTTCAACCTGCGGACCTCCGGAGGTTTCAAAACTACAACTCCCAGCAAGCCCGGACAGCCGATGGCTGCCCGGGCTTGCTGGGAGTTGTAGTTTTGAAACCTCTGGAGGTCCGCAGGTTGAAGACCACTGAGGGCGGATGATGACAAGAGGATGATGAAGGGGGGGTGTGGGATGATAAGAGGATGATGAAGGGGGGGTGTGGGATGATGAAGGGGGTGGGGATGATGACAAGGGGATGATGAAGGGGGGGATGATGACAAGGGGATGATAAAGGGGGATGTGTGGGATGATGACAAGGGGATGATGACAGGTGATGATGATGAGGGTCTGGATGATGACAGGCGGTGATGATGAGGATGTTAATGACGGGGGTCTGGATGATGACGGGGGGGATGATGTATTTCTCACCCTAGGCTTATACTCGAGTCAATAACTTTTCCTGGGATTTTGGGTTGAAATTAGGGGTCTCGGCTTATACTCGGGTCGGCTTATACTCGAGTGTATACTGTACTGTATAATAATATATGATACAGGATAATAAATTATGATAGTATATAAGATCATGTTCACACAACTTTTTTTCCTGGCATATTTTTGCTGCATAAAATAATCCTGTCATATTGTAGAATGACGGTTGGATGTTTTTATTATTTAGCAGAGGCATTTTTTTTTCTATTTCTGTCAGTATTTTCAGCTAATCTTATTTTTCATCTATTGGGTAACATTTTTGGTGATTTTTTTTTTAATTACTCATACACCTGGCCCCTAATTAGCCACACCCACCCACATCATTAGAAAGTCAAAGCTCAAATTCAGTCTGCCCTTTTATGCACCCTTTTGGAAGGAGATAGTTAAATTGAATTAGCTAAAAACTGACATCTTATTAAATTATGGACGCAAACAAATACAATCCTTTTTTATATAGACAAGTCAAAATGCTTCACAGTAATGTAAGTGGCTCCTTGTGTCTGTAGTATTTTTTCCATCCATACAATAACATTTTAATCCTATTATACTTGTGTATACCCCACAGAATATGGTGGGGCTCTAGAAATGATTAATGACAATTCTCGTGATTTTCGAGTATATTATCTACCCAGAACATGATCTGTTTAGATAAACATTATCTTTTAGTATCACGGTCTCGTAGTCTCGTTTTAAGGTAAAAAAAAAAAAAAAGGAAAACTTGAAAAAGAAAATGTTTCTTCAATGCCATGTTTTTACATTTTTTTTTTTTTTACTTTTTTATTTCCAGCAATTTTTTGGTTTATTTTTTGTGCTATGAGCTGTAGTTTTTAATGGTTTAATTTTTGCGTATATATGACTTTTTGATCGCTTTAAAAATTTCTGGGATGTAATGTGACCAAAAATCAGCAATTTTGGCATTTGGCTTTTCAACATGCAGGATCAGGAACATCATAATTTAATAGTTCATGCAATTCCGCATGCTGCAACACCAAATATGTTTATTTAATTTTTACTGTGTTTTATTGGAAAAATGGGAAGAGGGGGGTGGAAGAGGGGATTTTTTTAAATATATATTTTTTTTAAATGTAACTTTTGTTTTTTTAACCACTTAAGGACCTAGGGCATACCTGTACGCCTTGAGTCCGCTCCCTTTCTATAACGCACCATAGCGGGTCAGGCCTGGCCTCTAACAACAGCCGGGACCCATGGCTAATAGCGTGCGGCACTGATCGCGGTGCTATTAACCCTTTAGATGCGGCATTCAAAGTTGATCTCCGAATTTAAAGCAAAACTAAACTACTGCCGGTTAGCTCAGGGGGCTGTTCGGGATTGCCGCGGCAAAATCGGGGCATCCCGAACAGCTGTAGGACATGAGGAGGGTCCCCCTACCTGCCTCCTGGTGTCCAATCGCAGAATGACTGCTCAGTGCCTGAGATCCAGGCACGAGCAGTCAAGCGGCAGAATCATTGATCTATGTTATCCTATGATCTATGTAAAAGATCAATGTATAGCCCTATGGGAGTATTAACATTGCAAAAGAAAAGTGAAAAAAAAAGTTAATAAAGATCATTTAACCCCTTCCCTAATAACATTTTGAATCCCCCCCCTTTTCCCATTAAAAAAAAACAAAAAAACAGTGTTAATAAAAATAAACATATGTGGTATCACCGCGTGCAGAAATGTCCAACTTATAAAAATATATCATTAATTAAACCGCACAATCAATGGTGTATGCGCAAAAAAATTCCAAAGTCCAAAATAACGCATTTTTGGTCACTTTTTATATCATGACAAAATGAATAAAAGGCGATCAATAAGTCTGATCGATACAGAAATGTGTCAGAAGATGACAATTTTAAACGTATACATTTTCCTGCATGTAGTTATTATTTTTTTCAGAAGTACAACAAATTAAAACCTATATAAATAGGGTATCATTTTAATTGTATGGCCCTACAGAATAGAGGTATGGTGTCATTTTTACCGAAAAATGTACTGTGTAAAAACGGAAGCCCCTAAAAAAATTACAAAATGGCATTTTCTCTTCAATTTTGTCGCACAATGATTTTTTTCCGTTTTGCCGTAGATTTTTGGGTAAAATGGCTGATGTCATTACAAAGTTGAATTGGTGACTCAAAAAATAAGCCATCCTATGGATTTTTAGGTGCAAATTTGAAAGGGTTATGATTTTTTAAAAGGTAAGGAGGAAAAAACGAAAGTGCAAAAACGGAAACTCCCCGGGTCCTTAAGGGGTTAAAAATTTTTGGGCCCCACTAGGGGCCTATCATAAGCCATTATTAGATGGATTACATAGATCAATGTAATGAAATTGCATTACATTGATCTATGTTTTCGGTGCTTGATTGCATAGGCCTGACTAAGGTAGCCTTAAGCAATGAGGACCAGGAAGGATGGGTAAATCCCATGTTCTTCCCGGCAACCAATATGCAACACAGGATTACATCGCGGAGCTGCAGATGGGTCCTCTAGACCCCAGGGATTACTGGCATTTAATGTTTAAAGGGGTACTCCACTGCCCCAGCGGGGGTCATGACTCACAGCCACGTCCCTCGTGACATCATGCCACACCCCCTCGATGAAAGGCATGGTTTTGACGTGACATCACGGCCCCCTCAGCCCGCACCCAGTGTTCGGAACAAAATGTTCTGAATGCTGGGGCAGTGGAGTACCCCTTTAAATCCAGTGATCACTATTGATCACTGCATTTAGCCATTTAAATGATGGACATTGAAGCTAGCTCCGATGTCCATCATTACAGGCAGATGTCAAATGCTGATAGCAGCAGGGATCTGCTGGCTATGACGTGCACCTGACCGGCGGGACCGCACCATATTCCCCTTCCCTGACCCATCATGTCCTGGTAGGTCATAGGTCGGGAAGGGGTTAAATGACTTTTGACATGTTGTAGAGACGTGTTGGATGAGGACTTGGTTCATACCTTGACTGATGGCAAGAATGAGCAGGGAGAAGCACGCAGCTGAATGTTGCTTTTCCCTGCTGCACATGACAGAAGATGGTCCCATAGACTTACTAAAAAAAGTCTCAGACACAGAGCTGGGAGAGAATGTCCTAAGTGTGTACTTTTCCCACTCATTCTTTGGGACCAAAACTTTTCACATGTCTCTACAAAAGTTTATCAAAAAGACAGTGCCCATTTTAGTTATTAAACAAAGAGTGTTACTTAATTTTACCTGGAATATCACAGAAAAAAATAATCCTTATATATCTTACTCACTAGGTCATGCAGAGGCTTTTCATGTCTTTTTTGTGTGTCCATCTTCTGCATTTGGTTCACAAATCCATCTGTTCTGCTGCTCACTCATTCTGACATCCACTGCTCAGGGAGGGGCGTGTCTAAGGCAAGCACTAAGCCCGCCCTAACTCACCATGCATTAACTTCCTCCCTAAAACTACTGTGCTGTCCTGGGTCTCTTCATCCAATCACTGTAGGCTGCTATATAACCCCTTCCTCTCTTTTTTTTCAGATAGTAGTCTGATAGACAGGACAGGAGAAAGCACAGAGAAGTAATAGTCCCATTCTTACTTCCTGGACTTTGTCCCTGCCTGTGCTTCAGCTGGGACAAAGATGATGTTCTGGGGATTATGCGGCTTATGTTCTGGATGGTATGGGGACCCCTAGTGGTCTTTTTAATAAGCCATGATTTATATCAAATTAATTAATTTTATAAAC
Organism: Hyla sarda; assembly: GCF_029499605.1. NCBI lineage: Eukaryota > Metazoa > Chordata > Amphibia > Anura > Hylidae > Hyla > Hyla sarda. The sequence goes on from NC_079192.1 coordinate 252,835,018, forward strand.
GAAATTTGATTTTGACATTGCCCATTTAAAAATATAGTAGTGATAATGATTTATACTAGCTATATTACTAAACCATCTCATTGGTATATGATTCGCACATGTCTGACTACATAAAGGGGTACTCTGGTGGAAAACATTTATTTTTCAAATCAACTGGTGCTAAAAAGTTTAAAGGATTTGTAAATTACTTCTATTTAAAAAATCTTATTCCTTCCAGTACTTATCAGCTGCTGTATACTACAGAGAAAGTTGAGTTTTTCTTTTCTGTCTGACCACAGTGTTCTTCTGACACCTTTCCATGTCAGGAACTGTCCAGAGCAGGAAAGGTTTGCTATGGGGATTTGCTTGTACTCTGGACACCTGGCACAGACAGAGGTGGCAGCAGAGAGCACTGTGGTCAGACAGTAAATAACAACTCAACTTCTTCTTTAGGAAGCTAAACAGCTAAACTTTTGATATAATGTAGATAATACCATTATATGTATATTTGTAGTATACAATGGTTAAAAAATGTGTATATTTTTGTCCTTGCAGCTATTGCATGTGTGTCTCTATGAGGAGTCCAAACACAGGAAGTGAGGATGGACAAGCAGGGCTCTGTGCGCTAAGAAAAAGCAGGACAGTGTGCACTGAGGCTCTATAACATGGCTCATACATCAGGATGATTGACAAGCTAGGAGTCTGCACAGATCCCTGCTTGTCCTGCCCTCACTTCCTGTTTTTGGACTCCTCATAGAGACACACAGACAATAGCTGCAGGGACAGCATTTTTTCACCCAAAAATATACACAATTTTTAAACAAATGTATATTACAAATATACATATAACGGTATTATCTACATTATATAAAAAGTTTTTGTTGACGACAGGTACACTTTAACTTTCCGGAGCCAGTTGATAAGAAAAAAAGAAAACAAAAATTCCATCAGAGTACCCCTTTAAAGATTACAGTTCTTGAATGAGACTAGGGCAGAACTGAACTGCAATATCAGATAAAGTATATATAGATATATATAATATTTACACAGTCATGGTCGTAAATGTTGGTACCCCTGACATTTTTCACGAACATGAAGTATTTCTCACAGAAAAGGATTGCAGTAACACATGTTTTGCTGTACACATGTTTATTCCCTTTGTGTGTATTGGAACTAAACCACAAAAGGGCTGGAAAAAATTATTGCCATCCTTATTATTTGGTTGCACACCCTTTGGAAAAAAATAACTGACATCAGTCGCTTCCTATAATCATCAATAAGCTTCTTACACCTCTCAGCCGGAATGTTGGACCACTCTTCCTTTGCAAACTGCTCCAAGTCTCTCTTATTAGTAGGGTGCCTTTTCCCAACAGCAATTTTAAGATCTCTCCGCAGGCGTTCAATGGGATTTAGATCTGGACTCATTGCTGGCCACTTCAGAACTCTCCAGCGCTTTGTTGCCATCCATTTCCAGGTGCTTTTTGACATATGTATGGGGTCATTGTCCTGCTGGAAGACCCAAGATCTTGGATGCAAACTTAGATTTCTGACACTGGGCTGTACAGTGCGACCCCAAATCCATTAGTTATCCTCAGATTTCATGATGCCTTGAACACATTCAAGGCACCCAGTGCCAGAGGCAGCAAAACAACCCCAAAATATAATTGAACCTCCACCATATTTCACTGTAGGTACTGTGTTCTTTTCTTTATAGGCCTCATTCCATTTTTGTTAAACAGTAGAATGATGTGCTTTACCAAACATCACTATCTTGGTCTCATCTGTCCACAAGATGTTTTCCCAGAAGGATTTTGGCTTACTCAAGTTCATTTTGGCAAAATGTAGTCTTACTTTTTTATGTCTCTGTGTCAGCAGTGGGGTCCTCCTGGGTCTCCTGACAAAACATTTAATTTAATTTAAATGTCTACAGATAGTTCGCACTGATGCTCCCTGAGCCTGCAGGACAGCTTGAATATCTTTGGAACTTGTTTGGGGCTGCTTATCCACCATCCGGACTATCCTGTGTTGACACCTTTCATCAATTTTTCTCTTCTGTCCACACCCAGGGAGATTAGCTACTGTGCCATGGGTTGCAAACTTCTTGATAATGTTGCGCACTGTGGACAAGGGCAAATCTAGATCTCTGGATATGGACTTGTAACCAAGAGATTGTTGATATTTTTCACAATTTTGGTTCTCAAGTCCTCAGACAGTTCTCGTCTCCTCTTTCTGTCGTCCATGCTTAGTGTGGCACACACAGACACACAATGCAAAGACAAAGTGAACTTCTCTCCTTTTTATCTGCTTTAAGGTGTGATTTTTATATTGCCCACACCTGTTACTTGTCCTAGGTGAGTTTAAAGGAGCATCACATGCTTGAAACAATCTTATATATTCACAATTTTGAAAGGGTGCATATCATTTTGTCCAGCCCATTTTTGGAGTTTGGTGTGACATTATGTTCAATTTGCTTTTTTTCTTCCCTTTCTTTGTTTAGTTCCAATACACACAAAGGGAATAAACATGTGTATAGCAAAACATGTGTTACTGCAATCCTTTTCTGTGAGAAATACTTCATTTTCTTGAAAAATGTCAGGGCTACCAACATTTACGGCCATGACTGTGTAAATATATATATATATATATATATATATATATATATATATATATATATATATATAAGATGGCACTGTCTGTTAAATGCCAAAGATCCTACAACTGTTCACTTTTGAATAGTGATTCCAGGATCCCTTAGTATTGAGCCACCTTTGCTTTGGTGGTCTAGTTGCTTTGACACTGTATTCATTCCATTCTTGCTGTAATGGAAATCACCTTCCCATCTTCTGGTTTTGCACACATATTGAGCCTGTGTGCTGAGCTTGCACTCATACATTGGAACCATTGGAACAAGCTAAATGATGGGTGAAATGAAAAACAGATTCTTTGCTGATATTATAGTAGATAAATGTCAGGAAGATGTCAATTGTAAATTGTTCTGTTTACAACAAACAGTATTTAATAGAACCGCAACAAGGAAAGTGCAGTTTATAAAATGTTGGCTAGATGTTACTGCTGGTATTTGTAAATATATCCTTCATAGAATCAACGAAAAACAAGTTTTGTTAACGGCTACTGGAGAAATACGAGGGCTGTGAATACCTTAATAGCTTTCAAAGTGTCATGTGCAATTTTAGTATTTTAGTCTCTTTCAAGTTAGCTATCTTTTGTATTCAGAAAATGTACCAAACTCACGTCTCCTATAGAGCACTCTATTGCTGTTTCCTTTTTTGAAGAAAAACACTGAAGGTTAAAATTGCCCTGTAGGTTGAATGCAATTTACTTCCCAGCATGGGTTTATTCTATTGCACAAATACCTTCTGTTAAGTGCTAGAAATATATGATGTCATATTTCTACATTTTTTTAAGTATAATTATTTTCAGTTTTCTAAATTTTTTTGAGGCTTGTTCTAGAAAATATAGAATATTCCTTCTGCACAATTTTAACAGTGTTAGGGATTCTTTCTTAGGCACTATGCTATAAAAATCAAATTAAAGGGGTACTCCGCTGCTCAGCGTTTGGAACAAACTGTTCCGAACGGTGGCGCAGGGAGCTCGTGATGTCATACTCCTGCCCCATCATGATGTCATGCCCCACCCCCTCAATGCAAGCCTATGGGAGGGTGTGTGACAGCCGTCACACCCCCTCCCATAGGCTTGCATTGAGGGGGTGGGGCATGACACCATGATGGGGCGGGACTATGACATCACAAGCTCCCGGCACCGGCTCCAGTGTTCAGAACAGTTTGTTCCAAATGCTGAGCAGCGGTGTACCCCTTTAATGGAATTCTGCTACAGATTCTTCTGTTGTTATCATTTATAACTATCTTTGAGCATCAAAATCTTAGGGTCTGAAAAAAATGCAAGGCCTGCCTAAGAAGAAAGCATGTAAACAGTCAGATCCTTTTGTAGAAGTGAGAAAAAAGGAAATTTAAAGTGTATTAATTATTTTTTTCCAGTTCCAATTTTCTTTGATGATCAATTTGATATTATTATAGTAGTCATAGCTTTTCTGTTACATTAATAACATTTATTTATTTTAATAAAGGCACAGAACATAAGTACATAATTTTAACTGAAGCTTAAATTAAAACAGTGAATACAAAAAAAAAACATTATTGTGCTTTAGTAAGCTCTTGGGCTCCACCTAGTGGTAACAACATGCACAATTTTTTTTATTTTTAAAAAAGGAACTAAAAGTTCAACAAACTTTGCATTGCTTAACCCCTTAAGGACTCAGCCCATTTTGGCCTTAAGGACTCAGACAATTTAATTTTTACGTTTTCATTTTTTCCTCCTCGCCTTCTAAAAATCATAACTCTTTTATATTTTCATCCACAGACTAGTATGAGGGCTTGTTTTTTGCGCGACCAGTTGTCCTTTGTAATGACATCACTCATTATATCATAAAATGTATGGCGCAACCAAAAAACACTATTTTTGTGGGGAAATTAAAACGAAAAACGCAATTTTGCTAATTTTGGAAGGTTTTGTTTTCACGCCGTACAATTTATGGTAAAAATGACATGTGTTCTTTATTCTGAGGGTCAATACAATTAAAATGATACCCATTATTACATACTTTTATATTATTGTTGCGCTTAAAAAAAATCACAAACTTTTTAACCAAATTAGTACGTTTATAATCCCTTTATTTTGATGACCTATAACTTTTTTATTTTTCCGTATAAGCGGCGGTATGGGGGCTCATTTTTTGCGCCATGATCTGTAATTTTTTTTGATACCACATTTGCCTATAAAAAACTTTTAATACATTTTTTATAATTTTTTTTAAAATAAAATGTATTAAAAAAGTAGGAATTTTGGACTTTTTAAATTTTTTTTCGTTCACGCCGTTCACCGTACGGGATCATTAACATTTTATTTTAATAGTTCGGACATTTACGCACGCGGCGATACCAAATATGTCTATAAAACGCCGGGAGCCGCACGGAGGAAGAAGAGGGGACCTCCGTGCGGCGTTATGAATGATCGGATCCCCGCAGCAGCGCTGCGGGCGATCCGATCGTTCATTTAAATGGCGAACTGCCGCAGATGCCGGGATCTGTATTGATCCCGGCACCTGAGGGGTTAATGGCGGACGCCCGCGAGATCGCGGGCGTCGGCCATTGCCGGCGGGTCCCTGGCTGCGATCAGCAGCCGGGATCAGCCGCGCATGACACGGGCATCGCTCCGATGCCCGCGGTTATGCTTAGGACGTAAATGTACGTCCTGGTGCGTTAAGTACCACCGCACCAGGACGTACATTTACGTCCTGCGTCCTTAAGGGGTTAAATCAATAATACAAGGAAATTGGAAGTTGAAATATCTTTTATAACATAAATGCCCATTCATCAGGCTTATCTTAAGGCTTCTCCTCCCTCTCAAGCTCATTATTCATTCTGCAAAAACTACTAAAAATCTACTCCAGACAGATCAGCTCACCGAAGTCTCAGATTATAGCTGATCATAGAGGTCTATAGTGAAGGGAGGCAGGGTGGGAAGGTTGGAGAAGGCGGAAGTTAATGTGACTGAGGCAGGAGAAGGATAGATATATAGTGAAAGGGCTACAGGTTGTAGTGAGTGTTATATCTCACCCCAGTGCTGGATCCACAGATTAGAGTACTGCTCTGTGATATTTTCCATGCTGCTGCTTTTGGAGGTATGCTATAGAGATACAGAAGAAAACTGGTTAACAATGGCATATACACGCTACATAATAGCTGGAAATAGGGCTACTTCTGATGTACATGAACACATGTACACATGGCAACTAATCCTGAAAAGTTACTTAAAAGTGTAGATTGTCTTTACACAACCCCTTTTTAGAAGGTTGGACTTCTAAAATGATTTTCCACTGCATGGTAACATTGCATGATATCTATTCAAACTGATACTTTTTAGAGTTTCATTATAATCACAAGGCAAACCCATTTAACATTAATGTGAAGAGAAACAGGGGATTTTGAGCACTGCAATAGAAAAACAAAGCCATCACCCTATAAACATGAAATATACATGAACTTTATGAGCATATTTAGATAATTAAAAAATGATGTTGTCAATTCCATTAGAAAAACGACTCTCCAAAATGTTCTTGCCAGCATTCAGAACATTTAGTTCACGCCCCCTCCCTTAGACGTGCATTGAGGGGGTGTGACTTGATGACATGAAGGGGCGGGGTCGACCCCCGCAGCGTGCGCACACAGCGTTTGGAACTAAATGTTCCAAACGCTGGCCAGCGAAGTACCCCTTTAAGTAGAAATTCGGTTCTGACTGGATTGCCGTCAGTGAGAACAACGCACGCCCGTGTGGTCATGGCACTAATTAATAGCAGCGGCATAAGGAATATCTGTCCAGAATATCTCTGGGGAGAAATGACTTGGCCCTTACGGTGCATTTAGAAAAGGGGTCTCACACTGTGGCCCTCCAGATGTTCCAAAGCTTCAACTCCCATTCTGATATAGAAGTTTTTCAGAACCTTTGACTATTTTCACATTTTTTTCATGTTTTGGTCATGTGCTATAATAAAATAAAAATCTAATTTTACTCATGACTGAGTACTCAGTACCTCCTAATGACACAGTCACAAAAAGAATTATAGACATTTTAGTAAATGTTTTCAAATGAAAAAACTAAAGTTTCACATGGACAAACATATTCAGACCCATTTGCTTTGACACTTGAAACTTTGGTCTGGGTTTTCCCATTTCTCTTGATCATCTCTGAGATGTTTCTACGCCTTGATTACAGTCACCTGTGGTAAATTCAGCTGATTGGACAGGATTTGGAAAGACACAACCCTGTCTATATAAGGTCTTACAGCTGACAATGCATATCATGGCCAAACCATGAAGAGGAAATAACTGCATGAAGAGCTCAGAGACAGGATTGTGTGTAGGCACAGATTTAAACAATGATACAAAAAAAATGGTCCCCATAGTTCTTTAATAGAATAATAAAAGGGATCAAGAACCCAATGGTCACCCTGTCTGAGCTCCAAAGATCCTGTATACAGATGGTAGGAATTTCTAGAAGGTAAACCATCACTGCAACTCTCAACAATCTGACATGTAGCAATAAAATGGTATGCCACCGCTGAGTACAAAACTGCCAGTGTATGAGCCGTAAGTTTTGTGGTGGAAAAGGATTAGATAAATGTAGTCCATCCAAGGTGGTACTCTGTCCCAAGCATTATATATATATATACACTGCTCAAAAAAATAAATGGAACACTAAGATAACACATTCTAGATCTGAATGAATGAACTAATTGTATGAAATACTTTTGTCTTTACATAGTTGAATGAGCTGACAACAAAATTACTCAAAAATTATCAATGGAAATCAAATTTATCAACCCATGGAGGTCTGGATATGGAGTCACACTCAGAATCAAAGTGGAAAACCACACTACAGGCTGATCCAACTTTGATATAATGTCCTTAAAACAAGTCAAAATGAGGCTCAGTAGTGTGTGTGGCCTCTGCGTGCCCGTATGACCTCCCTACAACGCATGGGCATGCTCCTGATGTGGAGGCGGATGGTCTCCTGAGGGATGTCCTCCCAGACCTGGACTAAAGCATCCGCCAACTCCTGGACAGTCTGTGGTGCAACATGGCGTTGGTGGATGGAGTGAGACATGATGTCCCAGATGTGCTCAGTCAGATTCAGGTCTGGGGAACGGGTAAGCCAGTCCATAGCATCAATGCCTTCCTTTCCTCTTACAGGAACTGCTGACACATTCCAGCCATATGAGGTCTAGCATTGTCTTGCATTAGGAGGAACCCAGGGCCAACCGCACCAGCATATGGTCTCACAAGGGGTCTGAGGATCTCATCTCGATACCTAATAGCAGTCAGGCTACCTCTAGCAAGCACATGGAGGGCTGTGCGGCCCCCCAAAGTAATGCCACCCCACACCATTACTGACCCAGCGCCAAACCGGTCATGCTGGAGGATGTTGCAGACAGCAGAACGTTCTCCACAGCATATGCAGACTCTGTCATGTCTGTCACATGTGCTCAATTTGAATCTGTTTTCATCTGTGAAGAGCACAGGGTGCCAGTGGCGAATTTGCAAATTTTGGTGTTCTCTGACAAATGCCAAATGTCCTGCACAGTGTTGGGCTGTAAGCACAATCCCCACCTGTGGACGTTGGGCCCTCATACCACCCTCATGGAGTCTGTTTCAACCGTATTAGTGGACACATACACATTTGTGGCCTGCTGGACATCATTTTGCAGGGCTCTGGCAGTGCTCCTGCTGATGGGTTGTTTGCAGCGGTCCTGCTGCTGGGTTGTTGCCCTCCTATTGCCTCCACCAGGTCTCCTGATGTACTGGCCCGTCTTCTGGTAGCGCCTCATCCTCATAACACTATACTGACAGACACAGCAATCCTTCTTGCCACAGCTTGCATTGATGTACCTCCCTGGATGAGCTGCACTACCTGAGCCATTTGGTGGGTTGTAGACTCCGTCTCATACTACCTCTAGAGTGAAGGCACCGCCAGCATTCTGTGACCAAAACATCAGCCAGGAAGTATAGGAACTGAGAAGTGGTCTGTGGTCACCACCTGCAGAAGCACTCCTTTATTGGGGTGTCTTGCTAATTGCCTATAATTCCTCCTGTTGTCTGTTCCATTTGCACAACAGCATGTGAAATTGATTGTCAGTCAGTGTTGCTTCCTGAGTGGACAGTGTGATTTCACAGAAGTGTCATTGACTTGGAGTTACATTGTGTTGTTTAAGTGTTCCCTTTATTTTTTTGAGCAGTGTATTTTATATCAAAGCAACTCTGGAGAGACCAAAGAATGGCTTTCACTGACGTTCCCCATCCCAGAGAAAATTGGTTTCAACTAAGTATTCGTACCCAAAGTAAAAAATCTGAATACTTAGGTCCATGCAAGATGTTAGTTTTTCCTTAAAAATTATCTCAATGTTATAAAATTTCATTATTACATTTTTATTATTGGGCATTGAGATACAAGGCCTGTAAGACAATTAGTGATGAGCGGCATAGGCCATGTTAAAATTCGCAATATCTTGCGAATATTTGGACGAATATTCGTCCTATGTTTGCAAATTTCGCATATTCGTTCACTTTTTTTCCATGCGAAATTCGTAATTAAATTTGTATAGTGCACATGCATGATTATATCTTTCAACTAACTACATTCCTGTTGGTCGCTAGGGATGTTGCTAACCTCTGACAACTGTATTTACATCCTTCACAAGCGAAAAGAAGGGAGGAATCAGTGTCATCTGGAAGTGCCGATATTCGGGAATATTCTCATACAGTAAATAATATTGTAGCCTTCTTTGGACCACAAGCTGGAAGCAGGGAGGGATGATCCTTTTTTTTTTTTTTTTTTTACACAGTACACATCATTGTGATGTTTACCATGAAAAAAATAAATAAATAAATAAATAATATTCGTCATTAAGAATATATATCGCTATATTCTAAATATTCACCAAGTGCTAATATTTTTTGTAAAACCACAGTACTGAAGCCATCCACGTGAAACCTTCTTACATCAGAACTAAGATATTTATGAAATGTACAGTATAGGTTAATTTGGGGGCGAATTATACACTTTATCTAACTATATCAACCACAAATATCACTGTAACTCTCAAAAAAGACACACTGTTTGTTTCAGTATTCAGCAGTTTTAAAGGGGTACTCCGTTGGAAACATCTTATCCCCTATCCAGAGGATAGGGGATAAGATGTTGGAATGCGGGGGTCCCACTGCTGAACTTGCTGCTTCTGCATTCGTGATGTCACACCACTCCCCCTCCATTCATATCTACGGGAGGGGGCGTGATGGCTAGCACATAGTGGTCATGCCTCCTCCCATAGACGTGAATGGAAGGGGCATGGCGGCTGGCATTGCCAGCCATCGGGCAGGGAGCATAGTTTGCTCCATGCACCGAATGACAGGGGTGCCGCGGTGGGGGTCCCCAGCGGAGGGACCCCCGCAATCTAACATCTTATCCTCTAGCCTTTGGATAGGGGATAAGATGTTTCCAGCGGAGTACCCCTTTAAGCACTAGTTTTGCACCTTTATTTATTTATTTACACAAGGGGCATAAAGTAAACATTCTTGTTGGACTGCATATAGAAATCATATTTGTATCCTGGGTATCCATGAGCTTATGGACCATGAGGAGAAAGTGTTTAGGAAATCAACTAGGTCCCTCTGGGGAATACTAAAATATCTAGTGGAAGGACCATCTATATATATATATATATATATATATATATATATATATATATATATATAAAACTCACTGGCCCAGATTTATCAAAGAATGTCTGCGGTAGAGCTATTTTCTAGCGTGCATCTTATTTATCAAGAAGGTGCAGCAGGATGATGAATTTTGCGCAGCTCTGCTGTGGTAGGAATCGCTCTACCACATACACTTTTTCTGGACACTTGTGAGAGAGGGAAGTAGACACTTTCCCGGGTCCTGAATTTGGCAGGTTAGGTGTTTTTATTTACTTTCACAGAGCTGCCGGGACATTTTTACTTGCATTTTAGACGCTACAATCAAATTTGATTGCGGTGTCTAAGTGGTTAAAGTCGGTCATCACCGTGATCGGTGATGTCTGGCATTAGAGATGGGTCCTGGTGGCAGATGGCTGCCAGGACCACCCAGCTATGACCTGCGCTCGGCTCCTGAGCACATGACATAGAAGGGGAGTGGGACACTGTCATCCACAAGAGGTTAAAGGATGAATTGTGGAAGGTAGAAATTATTCTCACGCCTTCTGGGAGGTGGTGTAGCTTTGCGCCTAAAAAAGGACCTTTGCGCATAAAATAGCGACTTTTGACAAAAGTCGCTAATTATAAATACGCGACCACTGCATGGGCAAAAAGAAAATGTTCTACGGGTAGGCAAAAAGAGTGAAACTGTCTATATCAAAAGAGACATAAAAGTCGCTAAATATGCTGCTTGCGTCTAAACTGGGACAAATCATAGACAAAAAAATGCTCTAAAAGCAATGATAAATCTCCCCCTATGTGTATGTGTGTGTGTGTGTATGTTCTAGCATAACTTCCAAATGGCTGAAGATATTTCAATAAAACTTGGTACACATGTCACTTATATGTCAACTACAAACATATGATAGATAAATTAATCCTAACCCACCCCCAGGGGTTTTTGTTTAAAGTCCCAAGCAAGTATATGGGAAATGTATGTTCCAGCATAACTTCCAAATGGCTGGAGATATTTTGATGAAACTTAGTACACGTTACTTTTATGTAAAAAAAAAAAAAAAAAATTGGGTTGTTAAATAATTACCCCTAACCTACCCCCTTATGTGAAAGATGTTTTTTTGTCTTAAGTCCCATGCAAGTATATAGGACTCTAATAGCTCGGCTCTGCATCTCCTGGTGAGTGCGTCAGTCTGGCCACACCCCTCCTACATGCCACACCCCATCTCTCAAAGCCACACCCACCATTTAAGCCACACTCCTTTTATTTTCTACCCTTTTTGTGCATTGGTCCAACTTGTAAGTCACGCCCACTTCCACAAAACCACGCCTCCTTCTATTTTCGGCCTACAATCTCTTCATTACAATTTAGCTCCACCTGAGGATGGGATATGTGATATGAGGACTGGATATGAGGGTGAGAGAGGAGGACGAAATATGAGAGCGGGACATGAGGATGAAATATCAGGTCTGGATTTGAGGTCGGGATATGAGGTTGAGATATAAGGTCGGGATTTGAGGACAGGACATGAGGCCGAGGTGTGAGGTTGGGATATGAGGTCTGGATATGAGGTTGGGATATGAGGTCTGGATATGAGGTTGGGATATAAGGTCGGGATATGAGGTTGAGATATAAGGTTGAGATATAAGGTCGGGATATGAGGACAGGACATGAGGCCAAGTTGTTAGGTTGGGATATGAGGTTGGGCTATGAGGTCGGGATATGAGAAAGTACTTCTTCCTGTGGTGCTTTTCCTCCCCCACAAGGATTAGGTAGGAAAAATCAGGCAATACCGGGTACTCAGCTAGTTTCTTTATAAAGATTATCTTTGGTGTTTGCTAAGCAACCTTAAAAACCCGCTGGAATTTGGATTTCTGTCATAGAAACATCTGCCGCAGAAATTCCACCGTGCTAAATCTAACCAGCATATTTCTGGTATACATGTACTCACCTTTTTATCTACGTGTTTCCAGAAAAACGTAACAAAAAATCTCCTGACTTGAATTGTCCGAGCAATCAATATCCCATTACTGGATATACCAGTGACTACAGGAAGTGCAGGAAGATTTTAATGCATTGAATTATGCATGCAGCTCTCATTCACTGTCTCTGAGCACTGTCTACTGACTACGAGATTTTTCTGCAAGTCACTGCAGTCACAAGAAATGTATACATACAGGAGCTATGTCTTGGCTGATAGGCTAAAAGAAGAGAATCCTGGGCTTCGGACATAAAATGTCTGCTATGAGGGGGGCTCTGCAGTGGTTACAGAATGTTGCATGTAGCGGATTATTGCAGAAAGGACAGAGCATATTCTGTGCATGACTTTTCCTGAGATCACATTGTGATATCTCCTATTTCTGCTGCAGACGGATACTATGTGGAGCAGTTTGATGGGACAGACATCCGTATTTCATCTCTATTCTCAATAGCCAACTGGTGGAGGAGTCCAGGTAAGAGGCATCCGTTCTTTAAATAGATTTTAATGGAAGATGTGTTAAAACTGTTGTATTTCAGTGTAAAGTGCAGAGTCAGGATTATGTGATAGCTGACTCCTTACGCCCTTTCTGCAGCACGTTCACTGCAGTGCTCTATAAATGGTGTTATGCAGGACTAAAGCCTCAGACACTGGGGATTGTTTCTAAAATCAGGCCCATATCCCTTCTAATTCATTGTTAGGATTATCAGCTGGAATGTCAATTTATACACAGCTATGTTATGCTTTAGGGGAATGGCTTCTTAAGAATAAATGTGATTATAGTAAAGCAAAACCTTGTTGTTCCTCTCTAAAGGGGTTTTACAATGCAATAGCAGTTTATCAGTTTTTTTCTCTACTTTAAATATATCAGTTACCACTTTGGTCCTTGTGTTCTGGGGCTCTGGCCAGTTTCTTACATGTGAACTTACATGCAGTTTACTTACATGCAGTCTGAATGGACACCAGAGTATCAGAAAATCCTGGGCCTTAAGGTCCAGTAGATGACAACCTCATGTGGAGGTGACTTTGGAGCCAATGACTTGCTGCTAGACGGTCTCTTTTAGAGGGTAATGATAATATATTATAATCATACACCTAAAGGTGGACATGCATCACTTTGATCACTATGGGTCTGGCTGTATTAAAGGGGTATTCCAGTAATTTTTTTTATTTGACTATGCTACAGGGGCTGTAAAGTTACTGTAGTTCATAACATAGTGTCTGTACCTGTGTGTGATGGTTTTCTCACAATTCTTATGTGATTTTCAGCCCAATATTTATTTTTACCAGCATACAAAATTACTGTTGTCTCAGATTTTTCCCAGCTTGCAATGCGACCGAGACCTGACTCACAAGTTGATGAGAGGGAGCCTGTCTGCTTCAATGGGTGGAGGGATCACTTGGTGGGAGAGAGATCAATCTGCAACTAATGCAACAGCTGTAGGCACCCTGATTGAAAACCACAGGTCTTTTGAATAGATGCAGCTCATTTATGTTTCAATGGGTGGGGTGGCTGATGTGTGGGAGGGAGGAAAATGGAATTGTGGGATTTGTAGTAAAGAAAAAGAAAAGTAATTCAGGAAATACCAGTTTACAAAAAGCTAGCCACAGTGTTATGGTAATCTCACAACATTGCCATTTAGCCTCAAGACAAGCGCAGATCCTTCCTAAGCATGTCCATTACTGTCTGACAGCTACATACTAAAATCACCTTATGGTGGATCGCCATCGCCCCTTTAACCTTTGGGAATCGGCTGTTATGGTTAGGAATCTTGCCAGCAGCCTAAAATGTAGCATTACTATTTTGTCCTGTTTATGTACAATTACATGGCGTCCATTCAAATACATGATGTTTATGTACAATACATACCCAGTGGGTGTCATCCAGGAAAGCAAAAAATCCTGAGCAGTGTCTCTTTGCTCTGACTTATAGATGGCAATATGATGCTCTTATGATATGATGTCCTAATGTGGCATGTGGACAGGGGTTATGTAGATGGACCAAGTCATTCAAAGTCATTCTTCAGTTAAATTTACGTTTGCAATAATATGATGAATATTACCTAGCACTGCTAGGCAACAGTGCTAACCTCTCAGGAAAGTTGTTCAGTATTTAGCATTGTTTCTGTAGAGCACTAGATCAAATATAACACAGCATAACATCTGCAAAGGATCTGCAAAACTACAACTCCCAGCTTGTCCTCACTGACAGTAGTGGGACACAAGCTGACAGTGGGAGGATTTTTCCTCCAGCTGTGAGCCCTGCGCTCACAGCTGTCAATCAAGGAAGTGTGTCCATGACATAGGTGATGATGCATGGACACAGCAGGACTAGTATGTGTCCAAGCAGGCAGGGGGGCAATTGTTTGACTGGCTTTTTCAGTATGAAATACTGAACATTTTCTAATGAAAGCAATTGCAAAACCTATTGGTTTTGCATGTTTTACAACATATCAAAAGATTTTTTTTATCTGACAGTGCCTATTTAAATCTTTCAGTTTCTTTTCTTGCCACTAGGCCTTAAACTAAACTGGGACTTCCTGTTTTGTACAAAAGCAGAATCCTCCCTATCATCAAAGACAGGAGTACAGTGACACTAGTACATGATAACACTGGATCCACTACTATTCACAACAGAGGTCGGCATCTCCACATTTGGCATCATACAATGACCTCTGAAAAGGTCACAGAGAATGTTCAGTAGCGACTTAAATTCATGTGAATGGGCGAGGTCCTCTCTATTGTTGTCTATGGTCCATGGGTCCTGCTGTAAAGCATATCGTTAGATGCTGTTAAAACCTGCTCAGAAAAGATGGCAGCCTACACAGTAATGTAAAGCAAATTAAATAAAAGCAGATAATAGAAACAGATATTTTTTTTAAAAAAGATATCTGCCTCTAACTGGGAAAAAACATTCTAGGTAATATACACCGTTTAAGATTTGTCGTCAGATTTGATGTGGACTTCTGCACAGAATCTACACCACAATCTATAGCTAAAAAAGAAAAAAAAGAAAGGGAGGCACAGTTCAATGTTGTGGAATAGTGGGGTGGTGCTTGTGGTGAACGGATAAGCAGAAGACATGAAATAGAGTCAATAAGAGTCATAATAGAGTCAACATAGATTTTGGTGTACAGCAGTAAATGAAGAAATTAATCCTGCACTCACCGCGTCCACCGCTGCATAAAAGGAGGCTTCATGGAGGGGTGAAGACAATTGACGGGGGCTCAGAGGCAACGACGAATGTCGTTGCCTCTGAGCCCCCCATCAATTGTCTTCACCCCTCCATGAAGCCTCCTTTTCTGCAGCGGTGGACATGGTGAGTACACGATTCATTTTTTCCATTTAATGCTGTACATCAAAATCTATGTTGACTCTATTATGTGTAAACAAGGCCTTACTTTAAAATGTTCTTTTTCTAAAATTAGTATAACACTGTGTGATAATAGAAAGTCCGCTCACATGATCGCCAACCTGGCCAGAAACTCCATACGAATTGCAGACTAGAAGACGGTCAGCCAGTGGTAAAATGATGTCAACTCTATAGGAAACGGATAAAAACAGCAACATGCGCTAAAGCCAGGCAAAACTGCAGCATGCAGGAGAAGCAAGCATGGACACGTTTCAGGTAATACACTTTCATCTATGCACCAATGCCTGCATAGATGAAGGGTATTACCCGAAACGTGTCCACACTTGCTTCTCCTGAATGCTGCAGTTTTGCCTGGCTGTAGCGCATGTTGCGTATTTTTACGCTTCCAGTATAGTTGACATCCTTTACCACTGGCTAACCGTCTTCTTGTTTAGAACATTGTGTGAATAGTAGAAAAATAGAGAAAATGGTTCGGGAAGTTATGCCATTCTTCACCTTAGCCTGTGTTAAATCTGTTGGAGGGCCTACTGAAATGGTGTTCTTCTATATGTGTTCGCTTCAAACCTCAGATTTGGACTCATAAGACAAGAAGGTCATATGTTTCATAAAGACATCATGCCAATGCCATGTCCTGCCCACTGTTGAAAGATTCGCATGCCATTTGTATGCACTTGATCAACAAATCCTGTACATAAGCAGTGTGTTCACTACTGCCATTGAGCACAGTGTCTGTGTGTAGGATTCCTGGGAACAGCATTCCATTGAGCAGGAGGTGTCAGTCCATTAATAGTGCTATCAGCCCCATTCTCATTGAATAGATCTAATCTCAGCATTCCCATGTCCATGTAGCTTGTGAATAGAGTTGTGGATATCCCATTCACATACATGGGTTCACAAGAAAGGGAGGCACAGTTCAAACTTCTGGGATTAATTATTCCATGTGAAGACAGCTCAATGTTGTGGAATACTACTTGAAACTGTATACGGGAACTGTATAACAAAAACGTGGTGTGCATGCACCCTTACAGAAAACTTCTCAGTTAGCTACATTCATAATATGTTGGTGTACTAGAAGTACCATAAATAATATACCTGATGTTTCGGTCTGGAAAGTTTCTGAAGTTAAGGTTGTTCTTTTCTGTCTAAGTGCTCTCTGATGACACCTGTCTCAGGAACCACCCAGTTTAGAAGAGGTTTGCTATGGGGATTTCCTCTAAACTGGGCGGTTCCCGAGACACATGTCATCAGAGAGCACTTAGACAGAAAAGAACAACCTTAACTTCAGAAGCTCATAAGTGCTGAAAGGATTAAGATTTTTTAATAGAAGTAATTTACAAATCTGTTTCACTTTCTGGAGCCAGTTGATATATATAAAAAAAGTTTTTTTCTGGAATACCCCTTTAACCACAAACATAAAGTACAATATGTCAAGAAAAAACAATCTCAGAATCGCATCGCTAAGTAAAAGCATGTCAGAGGTATTACCACTTAAATAGACACAGGCCAGATTAAAGAAATTGGTCTTGGTCAATAAGGTAAAAACAGGCGGTGTCCTTAAAGGGGTATTCCACCCTAGACATCTTATTCTCTATCCAAAGGATAGGGGATAAGATGTCTGATAATGGGGGTTTCGCTGCTGGGGTCCCCCGTAATCTCTCCTGCAGTCCCCTGAGTCATCACTGTATGGAGCTAAGTTTGCTCAGTGCGTGATGACTCAGGGGACTGGAGTATCGTGATGTCATGGCTCCGCCCCCTTACAACATCACGCTCCCCCCCCTCAATGCAAGCCTATGGGAGGGGGCGTGGTGGCTGTCACGCCCCCTCCCATAGACTTGCATTGAGGGGCGGGGCATCACGAGGGGCGTGGCTGTGATGTCACAATACTCGGGCCCCTGTATCATGAGTCATCATGCACTGAGCAAATTTAGCTCCGTACAGTGATGACTCGGGGGGGGGGGGGGGGGACGGGACAGCAACTGGTACATGGTATCCTAATTGACCTACATAAATTCCTAATAAAGACTATGGCCGTTATTTACTAAGAGTGGAGTGTAGGTTTCTTAGTGGGTTTTAATTCCATACAATTTATTTTTTAAGGTATTTACTAAGGTTTCCCTACATTTCCCACTTTCCCTACACTTTGCTTTTTTTTTTTTTTTTTTTTTAAACACATGCACTGATCTGTAGGGTTTTCCTTGGCTCAAATTAACCACATTTTATGTGGAAACCTTATTAAATATGTTGGGTTTTTATGAAAAATTCGGGACCACGCCCCTTTTGGGGACCACACCCCCTTTTCCCACTGGCCACGCCCCTTTTTAATCTGGGTTTTCTTACCAAAATGGAGAGTTAGTTGGTGTTTTTTCAATTCTGGCACAAATTCTGGTGCAAAATCTGGCGCAGACAGAATCTGGCGCACAACCCGACAAAACATGTCGGATTTGCAATAGTAAATTAGGGCCTATGTAAACGTTTTTTTTTTGCATTTTGAGGATATTACATTACATAATACATAAGTATACGGCATGACTCGTAAATGAAATGATCAGATAACATAGGTGGACTTTCACCCAACTTTTGGTTTAATCATTTTACATTGCAAAAATATAATGACCTGTTCTTTCTTCTCACCTATGTATTCCCCTTTGTTACCGATCTTGGAGAACCCGTCCTTTTACTCAAGTACAGATGTTGCACAGTCCTGGATTACTGCAAATCACTTTAGGGGGGTTCTTGGAGAGGGACCTAGCTGTGTTATTTTTTTTATCAAAATCCTACCATAAACCTGTTACCTCGGGATAAAACCTGCTCAGAGGATGCATTGGCTCTGGTCTGTTGTGCCACACACTATCTACTCCATGAGTCCATCCCTACCTGATTTACCTCCCCTTCCATTTTTGGAGAATTGGGAATCAGAATTATGTCTTCTACTCTCACCTGCTCATAAGACAAGAATACTCACTCTGGTTTACAAGTTGTCTAACAGCTCTAAATATCAGGAAGCCAGCTGTAATCTTATTTTGTGCTGGTATGAAGTGCCTGTTGTGATAGCCTGGGGGAGTAGGGTATAGGGGGTGTAGCTGTGCGGTGACTAAAGGGTGTCTGGTTAACCCTTTATATTCGTGACACCAGGGTGGGGGCTCCTCTGTAACGCTTGTCCTACCACCACCCTTCCCAAGAGCGATAGGGAGGTATAGAATAATTGAATGTCCACAACCGGAGAGTTTGCTGAAAACAGTTGGAACTTTACTGAAGATTTTATGCAAGCTTCATAACCGGAACAGTCTCTATACAGGCAAAGTCTCTTAGAGATTGACAGTGGTTGGGACTGTAAGCGTTTTAGAGTCCGTAGACTCTAAAACGTAGACTCCACTGGATTTAGGGGATTTAGTTTCGGTCCAGTAGTCACTCTAGCTTTAGCAGGGATTTAGGTTAGAACTCACAGTTTAGTTTAGGCTGAGGCCGGCATTTTTTCTGGCCTAGCTTGTCTTTGAAAGTTGCGCAGATCCGTCCTGCTAGTCCGGCATCCACGAGAGCTGCAACCCAAGAGAGCGATAATTGGCTGCAGCTTCCTTATATGGGCAGGGGCTGGACTAGAGCTAATTGGTCCAATACTTCTGTCAATCATCCTTACAAAAGGTTATGGGTAATCATGTGACCCAAGGACCTCCAAAGGTCCTCCAACATACCATAGAGGAATTAACACAGTTACATGATCGAAGGTCCTGTGACGCTAACAAGGTAAGCACATTAATATGCATTATATTAAATATACACATTATTAAATATATACACATAAACATTATGAAATTAGAGAAGGAGGAGGCGACTAGGGGCTGTCCCACCTGGGGGACCCTACTTGAACGTAGTAACTCTGACTTTGGGGACCATCATACAAGGTACAGTATGCAATACGTTACCGGGACACCACACTGTAAAACCTAATGCTTTATTTCCTCAAGTTCCTCCAACCTGTTGGACCTGTGGCCATGTGGCCTTCATACATTCTGGTCCTGCCCAGTTTTAGACTCCTTCTGGTCTAATGTGAAATGGGTGATTTGTTTAGTCACAAATCTCAGAATCGATTTAGGCTTAGGCTGCATTCACATTACGATTTCTCCAATTTCTCCAGCCGACCTGAGTACACGATTTTTATAACTTAAAATCGTATGAAATCGTATATAAAGTCGGATCCATTGACCTCCATTAAAAAATCGGATCCATTACACACATCCGATTTGATCCACATCCGATTTCACACGATTTTTGTTCAGGTCTGAAATCGTGGTCAACCCCGATTTCAGACATGAACAAAAATCGCGTGAAATCGCATGCGGATCAAATCGGATGTGTGTAATGGATCCGATTTTTTAATGGAGGTCAATGGATCCGACTTTATATACGATTTCATACGATTTTAAGTTATAAAAATCGTGTACTCAGGTCGGATGGAGAAATCGTGATGTGAATGCAGCCTAAGAATTCTTATGTCTTTATTACTGTGAGATCCCAACAAAAGTTTACAAGAAATCTATCCTTACCTTCATGGCCATGGCTGCCAGGTTGTGCCTCCAGACCCCCACCCCCCTTTCCTGGATATCCTTACCTTATGGATTTCTAAACTGAATTGTCTGATGTATGTGGAGAACCTTACTGCCTCCCTTCACGAGTCTCTGAATGCAATGTACTTGTTGCAGACAGCCCACCTTGAGATCCTCCAGATTTAGACTCACCTGACTGGTTTAATTCTGACTTGCCTTTTGAGCCCCCCCCCCCTTTTATCTTTTGCTCTCTTCCCTTATCTTACCTCCTTTTCCCTTCCTTTTACTTAGCACTTTTCTTCTTCTTTCCTTCACATCCTCTGCACCCTGTCTTCAGAAATGTTTCTACTTCTAAATTCAGAAGAACTCTGGAACTGGTCGCAGAGAGTTTAGGCCCCTCTCACATTAAAGGGGTACTCCTGTGGAAAATTATTTTTTTTTTTAAATCAACTGGTGCCAGAAAGTTAAACAGATTTGTAAATTACTTCTATTAACAAAATCTTAATCCTTCCAGTACTTATTAGCTGCTGAATACTACAGAGGAAATTGTTTTATTCTTGGAACACAGAACTCTCTGCTGACATCATGACCACAGTGCTCTCTGCTGACATCTCGATCAATTTTAAGAACTGTCCAGAGTAGAAGAAAATCCCCAGAGAAAATATATGCTGATCTGGACAGTTCCTAAAATGGACAGAGATGTCAGCAGAGAGCTATGTGTTCCAAAAAGAAATCAATTTCCTCTGTAGTATACAGACCCTAAAAAGTACTGGAAAGATTAAGTAATTTAAAAATCTGTTTAACTTTCTGGCACCAGTTGAGTACCCCTTTAAGTGGATACTGATGTTGTTCATACTGCGCATTTCTTTGTTCCTTTATGCCACAATACTCTGTGTGTTCCTGTTTTATTGCTCTCTTTGGCATGACCCTCTACTCTTGATGTAAAGTAAATAAAAGGGGGAAAAAAATCACAGTCCCAGTTTCCACATTTCTGTTATCTAGGCATGAATGTTATTTCATCACAGCAGGGGGCATAAGCTTCTGCCTGGACATGCACATGTTAATCCTCAGCTAGGTTTATCTGCAACTATCTTTGTATATCTATAAATCCAATACTAAAAATAAATGTAAGATATTTATTATTTAAATATTATTTATTAACCTAACCTGTTGGAAACTGAGCCAATAGGGAGCGGAACCTGCACCAAATGTATCACAGTGGTGTTTACTGCTGTATGAGATACATTTCATGTGTCTTACTATTTCAGACACTTATTTTTCCTTTTTCCTTTCATTGGCATACTTTACGTTAGGACTGGGCGGTATACCGGTTCATACCGAATACCGAAATTTTTGGGCTGCACGATATGAATTTTCCCCCATACCGTAATACCGGTTTGGCCCCTCCCCCTTGGGAATGAATTATCAGCCCAGCGCAGCGCTGACCTCACATCGGGGAACTAATCCTATGTGACCCCCCAGCGCTGTTTTGCTCCCCCTCAATAATTATCAGCCCAGCGGGGTACTACTCACATATGTCACCCGCAAGCACTGCCCTCCTCCTATTTGTTGGGGGCCGCGGCGCTGGAACTCACTGGTCTCCAACCTGCGGACCTCCAGATGTTGCAAAACTACAACTCCCAGCATGCCCGGACAGCCAACGGCTGTCCAGGCATGCTGGGAGTTGTAGTTTTGCAACAGCTGGAGGTCCGCAGGTTTGAGACCACGGCTGTATGCTATATCTCTATGCCTGGGCTGCAAAAGATAAAGAAAATAAACTGTAACTTACCTACGTCGGCCTTACGCTCTTCCTGGGGACTTGAACGTCGGACAGCCGTCAGCCTATCACCGTCCCGCTGCCAGTGATAGGCTGAGCGCACTGTCATGTTAGGAGCTCTGGCCGGCTTCTTACATGACAGTGCGTTTAACCTATCACTGGCTGGGGCAGGACATCGCTGCGGCCGGTGATAGGCTGACGGCTGTCCGACGTTCCTGTCCCCAGCGTAAGGCCGACGTAGGTAAGTTAAAGTTCATATTCTTTATCTTTTGCAGCCCGGGCATACAGCATACAGCCGTGGTCTCAAACCTGCGGACCTCCAGCTGTTGCAAAACTACAACTCCCAGCATGCCCGGACAGCCGTTGGCTGTCCGGACATGCTGGGAGTTGTAGTTTTGCCACAGCTGGAGGTCCGCAGGTTGGAGACCACTGGCGTACAGTGAGTTCCAGCGCCGGCGGCCTCCAACAAAGAGGAGGATGGCAGTGCTTGGGGGTGACCCATGTGAGTAGTACCCCGCTGGGCTGATCATTAATTGGGGGGGAGCAGAACAGTGGGTCACATGCGGGTCACATGATTTGGGGGGTGAAAGAAATACCGTTATATACCGTGGAACCGCCATAAGTTACACAAATACCTTGATACACATATTTGGTCATACCGCCCAGCTCTACTTTACGTCAACATTTTGCACCTAAGTAATAGTTAATACATTCCATTTAATTCCACTATCCTTGGTACAACACAGTTCATACTACCAGTTTACAGATAAACTAAGCTGTGCCGATCACCAGTGAAATAATAATCCACTATCTGCTTTAGTACTGTAGTTGGGAGAATATGAATCACAGGCTTAATTCTTTCTGGCCAAGTAGTGACCACATAATCCAGTAAGCCAGAGTTTACAATACGCATTTACATTAGAGGGATTCGGCTCACATGACATTCATGAGTTAAGAAAAGTGTATTAAGGTTAAGGGTTACTGAACGCAACAAACAAAGCATAACAAGCACTGTGGGATAGATAATAGTTGGGTCAATAATAGGTTAGAACAGAATAAGATCAGCTGGTCCTCCTGGTTGCATAATGTTCTATAGATTTCTGAATTGATATACATTAGCAGTGATATCAACCCTTTATCGGAATAGAGGATGTTACATGCAATTATGTCATTGAATAGGAATATGAAATGAGATGAAGACACTTTCTTTTTCAATGTATTGAGTGGAATTCTCTTTTGTGGTATATATGAATACTGAAGAAGAGAAGCAGATAATATGCTGGTTAGAGCACAACACTGTAAACAGTGTGTGTGGGGGTGGGGAGAATTTAGTAATGGTTTTTGTGTAAGTTTTGTCCAAAATTGTGGCATTTTTTTTATTTTGTGCAAAAATAGTATGCTCTTTTCTGGTGAAATAATTGATAAATCCCCCTACCCCTTTTAACATCTTAAGGGCAAAGAGCATACAGGTACACCCTTGCGTCCTGGTACTTAAGGACCAAGGGCGTACCTGTACGCCTGCAATCCTTAAGCGGCTTTGAAGCATACGCAGAAGCTGTGCTCGCTTTAGAACAGTGAGTGTCGGCTACTATTAGCAGCCAGACACTCACTGCTAATGACAGGTAGCAGCGATCCGCAGCTGCCAGTCATTAACCCTTTAGATACTGTATTCAATGCCGATCACTACATATAAATTGAAAGTGAAACCCCTGCTGTAACTTAGAGGGGCTCACGGAACCCCTGCGATCACGTTGCCTCCTTTTGCTGATTGCTGATTTACTGATGTAAAATGTTAAAAAACACATACCCTGCTGAAACTGCGGTGTCCTGATCAGCTGAGAGGATAATGGGAGGGTCCTTACCTGCCTGCTCACCATGCGATCGGTAATCCAAAGCTCCAGTCAGCCATGGCAGGCTGCACCAATAACATTGAACAATGAACAGAGTATACAGTCTCAAGATTACATATAATAGTCCCCTATGGGGACTATAAAATTGTGTAAAAAAAAGTTTTTAAAAAAGTTTATAAAATTGATTTAACCCCTAATAAAAGATTGAATCCCCCCCTTTCCCCATTAAAATAAATATGTAAACAAAAATAAACGTAAACATGTGGTATCACCGCGTGCGTAAATGTCCGAACTATAAAAATTTAATGTTCCTTTAACCACACAGTGGCGTGAACATTACGGTAAGTCCAGAATTGGGTATTTTAGGTCACTTTGTATACCCTAAAAAAAAGTATAAAAAGTGATCAAAAAGTCCCATCAAAACAAAAATGGTACAGATAAAAACTACAGTTTACAGCGCAAAAAATGAGCCCTTACACATACCTATATACCGAAAAAAAAAAAAATGTTATAGGAGTCGGAAGGGGTAAATTGTTGAACATGCAAATTTTCATACAAAAAGTTACAATTTTTTAAAAGAAGTAAAACAAAATCAAACCTATATAAGTTGGGTATAATTTTACCGAAAAGTGCACTGGGTGATATTGAAAGCCCCCAAAAGTTTCATAATGGCGTTTTTTTTATTTAAATGTTGCCCCAAAAATATAGATTTTTTGTTTCGTCATAGATTTTGTCATGAATTAATTGATGTCATTACAAAGTAAAAATGGTGGCGCAAAAAACAAGCCTGTATATGGGTCTGTAGGTGGAACATTTAAAGCGTTATGATGACGGGAGGAGGAAAAAACAAAAGTGCAAAAATGAAAAATGGCCCGGTCCTCAAGGCAAACTTTTTAAACAAAATAATATATAATATTAATCAATTTAATATTGCCCTAATATGATCCCATATAACTTTCTTATTTTTCTGTATACACAATGTTATGATATGATATTTTCTGTATATACAGCATTTTTTGTGCTGTGATCTGTAGTTTTTATCACTACCAGTTTTGTATATATTTGACTTTTTGATCACTTTTTATTCCTTATTTATTGGGATGTGATGTGACCAAAAACAATCAATTTTGGACTTTGGTATTTTTTTTTACATTTACCTTACAAGATAATGAACATTATATTTTAACAGTTTGGTCATTTCTGCACATGGCTATAACAAATATGTTTCTTTATTTTTTTTTATTAAAATTAGAAAAAGGGGTGATTTTATTTTTTATTTATTTATTTTTCTAAAAACTTTTTTTAAACTTTTTAAAAAACATTTTTGTTTCATATCTAAATTGCTATTACTGTTTGATGCTATGCATAACCATAGCACTCATTAGGGATATCTGTGATCTACTTCTATGGTCTGATGTTCGCGTGATTGCTGTTGTCTGATAGCATCCAGGACTAGCGGTCTATGAAGCGAACACAGCCCTTGTGCACTCTTCATAGTTTAGAAGAGACTTAGGATGTACATGTATGTTCTGGGGGGGGGGGGGGGGGGCAAGTATCAGACAGCCAGGGCATACAGCTGTGTCCTGTGTCCTCTATGGGTTAAAGTGAGAGAGTAGATTACATTTAAGAGGCAGCACTGTGTAAATACAGCAATAACAAAACAAATGACAATTGCCCAGAAATTAAAAAGTAGACAGAGATAAGAGAGAAGTCTTGGTTTACCTTTCATTGACAGTGTAAATCCTCTGGAGAAGGCATACTGGCTCATATATTGTAGGTACACAGTCCAGGCTCCCTCTTTTGCACATAGCGGTAGTAAAACTTCACCCACACATCCTGTGTTTTATCTTGGGTTTTTTTTTGTTACTAAGAGATGGATGAAGAGAGACTAAGAGAGATATCTACTGGGCAAAAAAAAAGTTTTTTTGTTTTTCTGGCCATCATTTTTTTTTACAAATGGAGTGACTTACAAATATGTTATAGATCACATTCACTCATCAAATGGAGGGACTTTTTTGAGAACACCACCCATGTAAAGGACCATTTTCACTGCAATTGTGGTCGGTCCTTTCAAAGAGGTTCCACTGGTTTTTAGACGTTCAACAAACATTTCCACTTGCTTCTTGTTTCATATGGTAAATAATGAATTTCCCCTGCTCATTCACAGGATGAAATAGTTGTTTTTTAAAAACCCTTGACAGATGTAAAGGGTGATGTATAAAGCTCCAGTTCAGAGAGAGTTGCTAGGTAACATGGAGATCGTAGATGCAATTCCCTGCTGAGTTTGCCTTTAGATATGCAGGAAAACAGTTGTCATCCCATATTCCGTTATGAGGCTACATGAATAGGCAATGTACTGTACACGCTAGCACAATCTCCAATAAGATAGAAAATTAAACAAGACAATTTATAACATACAGCAAAACTGATCATAGACATTTTCTTTTTCTACGAATACAGTGTGCGCTGTGTACAATGGAAGCAGATTGATACAATTACACCATGATTCTATTTATAAACCACCCAAGTATATAAGACAGTGCAGAAAAGAAATGGCAATCTTCTTTTAGGAGTAGCAATATGTAAAACATCCAAAAAAGAAAACTGTTGGTCTGTCCCCCAATCTATTCATATATCATTTTGCCTTATATGACAGGTCAGTGTTTTATAATGTACATCCAGGTCAGTCACATTTTTCTCCCCTAAATGAGATATAATCAGCAATAGTCATGCACAACATTAGATCTGTATAATATTAATAAATACAGCATAAATAATGTTACAAGATAAACATCATTATAGCACATTCACTATATGGACATAATCATCTTAATCATTGAAATACTGTGTTTTATTCAGTTCCATTGCCAAAGGCATGTAAAATCAAACACCTATCCATGTATTTGTGAAAGAGTGGGTCATTGAATTCCATGGTGGCACCACTGCATCACATTAGTTTCACCATCAACTTTGGGGGGTATTATTAAAAAGTGGAAGCATTTAGGACATGTTCACATGATGGAGTTTCTGTGCGAAATTCTAATGCAGAGATTCTGCAGCAGCAGAGTCCCATTGATATTAATGGGATTCTCTTGTACTATTCACACGCAAAAATTCTAATTTTGGTGTCCACAGAAAGAATAGACATATCTAGTCTTTATGTGGAGTCCACACGAAAATGCATCGTCGTCTATGAGACGGCGCATTTTCAAGTGGTCCTAGCACCAGCATGTTCTGCCAACGCTCTGCTGTCGGGGGAATGTTTCTTATGGAAGTTTTCCGTGTGGACATTCACACCGTGTGAACACAAAGTGGAAACCATGTAAACTTACAGAGTGGGGTCCTCGAGTGCCGAGTCCCATAGTGAATAAAAGTTGCCAAAAACTCTGCTGACTCAATAACTGCAGAGTGCAGAGTTCTAGATCTCATTTGGCATTAAAATCATCCCAAAACTGTGCACTGAAAGCTTCATGGTATGAGTTTCCATCATCGAGCAGCTGTATGCAAGTCTTACATCACCAAGCACAATGCCAAGCATTGGATGGATTGATATAAAGCACCCCACAATTCAATTCTGAAGCAGTGGAAATGGGTCCTGTGAAGTAATGAATTACTCTTCTCTATCTAGAAGTCTGATAGTTGAGTCTGGGTTTGGAAAATTCAAGAAGAATATTACCTTCAATATGTTTATTAATGACCTTATTAATGACCTTGTAGAGGGATTACAAGGTGGAATTCTTATATTTGCTGATGACACTAAACTGGGTAAAGTGATCACCACAGAGGATGATAACATAATATTACAGGGGGATCTGGGGAAGCTGGAGGCTTGGGCACAGACATGGCAAATGAAGTTTAATGCGGATAAATGTAAGGTTATGCACTTGGACCATGAAAACAAAATGTACATTTATGTGCCAAATAATAAAACATTAGGTAAAACTTCTACCGAAAAAAACTTTGGGGTAGTGATGGACAGTAAGCTCAACTTTGGTGATCAGTGCCAGGCAGCTGCTGCCAAGGCTAACAGAGTCATGTAATGTATTAAGAGAGCAATAGAGGCTTAGATAGACAGGTTATCAAGCTTTGGGTTATTTTGTCCAGAGAAAAGACGTCTTAGAGGCGATTTTATCACAATATGCAAACATACGAATGGACAGAACAGAGATCATTCTAGTGATCTTTTTATACCTAGGCCGGTAACCATGACAATGGCGGCATCCTCTACGTCTAGAGGAAAGAAGGTTTCAGGATCATCAGAAATGGGGGTTTCTTTACTGTAAAAACAATAGGGAGACTATGGAACTCTCTGCCACGTAATGTTTTGATGTCTGACTCCATAAACAAGTTGAAGTGGGGCCTGGATGTTTTTCTTGAGGAACAACATTACAGTTATGGATTCTAGATTTATTGGGATAGAAAGTTGATCCAGGGATTTATTCTGATCGCCATATTGAGGGCGGGCATGACCTCAGAACTTTTCTGGCCCATGGAGAGCCTTGATCCCCATTTAACACCTTTGGGTTGAACTAGAATTAACAGTTCGAGTGAGACTACATATCGCAAAATCTTCTGTTGGTATAAAACCTATGCCAATGCTCTTATAAGCACATAGCCACACTAAAATGTTAAATTGCTTTACACATCATTGATGCAAATCTTTTTATATACAACCAAAAGTAATTCACTAGTATTGTGTTGTAACAACTTGTACTTTCCTCAGCATGCTTTTGCTTGCCTGATTCCTGGCAAGAAGTTGGGAAGTTCATTTATTTTTAGTTTAGTATAGTATTGTCTTAGCAGCTTGGCTAGATCTGGTCTCTGAATCCATGCTCAACCCCTGAATGATGTCACCTCCTCTGACCAGCCCCTACAGCCTACATCAACATCTCCCTGTCAAATACACATATATCTTCATTTGGATATTTAGGGTGCGTTCACACAGAGTAATTCAAGAGGAATTTACTCGAGTAATTCCTCTTGAATTTTCCTCTCCAAATTAATGCACATGTCCTCTGCCCATTGACTTTAATGTTATTTCTGCTGGCCTGTTCACACTGCGGAAATTCTGCTAGCGGAATTCCGACGCTGAATTCCGTTCCGCTTGAAGAAAGAACATGTTCATTCTTCAAGCGGAATCCGCTAGCAGAAATCAATTGAAGTCAATGGTAAAAAAAAATTCTGCCCGACATCGTTTTCGCGCGGAATTCGCGGGCAATTTGCGCGGAATTCGCATGCAATTTGCGCAGAAATGGCTGAAAAACCCTTCACTTCTTTCTCCCCCATGTCCGCGCGCAATTCCGTGCACAATTCTGCGCAAATTGCGTGCAAATTTCCCGAAAATTTTGTGCGAAAAAAGAAAAAAAAATTCTGCCCGTAAATTTTTCAGTGTGAATTACTCTCCATTTACTCCGTGGGAACGCACCCTTAGGGAGAAATGACAATTGTTTACAGTATGTTGCCTTGTACTAAAGAATGCCAAATGCAGAGGAGCAGACAGGTAATGTATACAGCTGCTGCTGCAAAGTGATGTGATTTGTAAAGCAATGTTTTGTAGCAGCTTTTGGTAAATCACTGGCGGGAGTACTGTAGAAAAGAAGAAGGCATGGTGGCAGCGTTGAAGGACGAAACAAGGATGCCGGCACTCTTTAAAACTCCAGATTTATTGTAGCCATAAAAACATCACAACAATTGGGACGCATTTTGAGTCTATGAATGTTTAAAGAGTCAGAGACTCGAAACGTGTCAACCGTGCATGCGTGCATGCGTGTCTGTCTTCACTTTGTCCTGATGTTTTTATAGCTGCAATAAATCTGGAGTTTTAAAGAGTGCCGGCATCCCTGTTTCATCCTTCAGTTTGCTGAGAGTTGGACCGTGCACCCCACCGGTAGTGAGCTGAGACCAGTTTTCAATTATGGTGGCAGGCTTGTTCAAAGACCTTAGAGAAAGCAATGCATTCTGTGAATTTATAGTTCTGAGCAACTGCTTAACTAGGAAATGCGTTGATTATGTGAAATAAAATGAGAGGATACAGACTCACAAAACAAATAGATTTTGGTGGTTTCATATACGGGTCAGACAGGTAAGCAATGCTATATGCTTCTTTTTTTTTTCCTGACGTCAGAATACCCATTTAATGGAAAAATTATGGAGTAAATGAGACTTAGTGTTTGCCTTTAAATCCATATTTTCTGTAATGTAAAGTGACCAAAACACTGCTTCATTTTTCCCTTACAATTTCTGGAAAGTTGGGTGCAATGAGAAGTACGCCACATACTCCTATGCTGTCTATACTATGAAGGACAAAAAGGGTTAATAGAGAATGGATAAAATATGTGAAAATTTCTCAATTCATATGCTGAACATACAATTGAAGTCTTGTTAAAGTGAGCTACTGTGATGCAAAATGAATTTGTAACATTCCTTACCTTCCAGGTATGCATTAAATATGACATTGGCTCAATGACGAATACCTCTGGGAATTTATTTTTTACTTTTGGGAGCAGCAATCTTGGTGTTTTATTATTGAACAATTCAGCATAATGCATCTTTATGTGTTTTATAATATGATCACAGGTTGTACCAAAAAAGGTAGCTGGAGTGTTCTGCCTGCCAAGGGTTTTCAGCCAGTGTATACAAATACAGTGATAAGCATTATATACAATGCTCTATTGCTATCGGAGGTATGACATGTTAGCAGGGCTTACTGGTGGTGAGATGGGAACAGATTACCCATCGACGAGGTCACACAGTAATTAATGCCAATGTAAAATTAATTACTAAATTGACACCAGGATGTGAGTGAAAGAAATGCTCTGAAAAGACTTGGCAGCTCCTGACAGCCAATCCATGAATCCAATCACATTACACCCTTCCATCTGACTGATTCATTTCGTATGAATGCCTGTGAAAGCTGGCAACTGCTTTTAATCCTTGGTGTAAAGCTTTTTGTGTAAATTTAAAGATTTTCCTGCAGCTTTTTTCTTACCAGGCATAGTTTACAGCCTTTTATGCATAGACACTTTAGCGGAGGTGTGGAAGAACAATGGCCCTTTAGAGATTTGTCCGTAGAACTAGTATTATCAGTTATATCACATTATTACTCTCTCAGTTCAATAAGGTAGTAACCGAGTAAGAACATAAAAATAAATGTACAAATGTTCATTATCAAAACAAAACAGTTTGAAACCTAACAGAAGAGTAAGGAAATGTAAAGCGAGGGAATGGAGGTTCTGTAAAATCAATAAAATACATTTTAGAACCCAGTAATTGCAAAAAAAAAAAAAAAAAAAAAGCCCCTCAAAGTTTTTATTGAAATACCCCCAACAATAGTCATTCCATTTGAAGCAAAGATCAAAAAAGCATTATTAAAGCTTGCAAAGGAGCAAAAGCTTAAAGGGGTACTCCGGCACTAGACATCTTGTCCCCTATCAAAAGGATAGGAATAAGATGTCTACTCCCTGCTGCACCCACTTGTCATCAGCCTCACGGAGCAAAGATCGCTCCGTGTCTGATGACTCACGATACAGGGGCCGGAGTCATCCGCCCCCTCATGATGTCACGCCCCACCCCCTCAATGCAAGTCTATGGGAGGAGGTGGGGCTTATCCCCTATCCTTTGTATAGAGGATAAGATGTCTAGGGCCGGAGTACCCCTTTAAATTATAATTTGCTATGTTGAATAAGGGGGAAACAGAAAAAAAATAAAGAAATGTCTTGTTTTTTTAAGACACATATTCTATGCAAGATCAGGCTGTTGTATGACAGAAATTTGTCTTTAGACAATGGTAATAGTCATACAGTAGTCATACTCCTGTCACATCCTTCGGAAGACAAGATTTTCCTGTCGGCAGACTTCAAGATATCACAATTATTTGAGATAGATACTACACATTGTGCAACATGCTATCCATTGAAATATTTGTCTTATTTAAAATATATATATATATATATATATATATATATATATATATATATATATTAGGGGTGTGAATCGCCAAGAATTTGGCGATTCGATTCGAATCGCGATACCAGTGTGGAGATTCTATATATCCCGATATATCGCGATACCGTCTAGGTGACGATACATCGCGATATATCCCGATTCTGTTTAAAAAACAATGTCTTTTACGCTTTTATTAAAACTTTTTTTTTTTGTACACTTTATTAGTCTTTTAGGAATAATTAGATTCCTCAGACAGATGAATAGAGTTCTATTGAACTCCATTTATCTGCGATCCATTGATAGAGCCTGGTCCAGCCAGGCTCTATCAATGACAGAGCCACGGAGAGCCTACACATCTCCCTTTAGACGCCGCTGTCAGCTTTGACAGCGGCGATCTAAAGGGTTAATAGCCAGCCGCGGCGATAGCCGCATGCTGGCTATTAGCGGCGGCCCCCGGCTACTAAGAACAGCCGGGGGCTGCAGAGTATGGAGCGGGCACGAGTCCGGAGCCCGCTCCATACATGCTGCAGAGCACCGCATGCTGGATATTAGCGGCGGTGAAGCATCAGCGGCCCCCGGATACTGAAATCAGAGTAAGAACAGCCGGGGGCTGCAGAGTATGGAGCGGGCACGAGTCGGAGCCCGCTCCATACATCCAGAGCGCCGCCGCCGTGTCAGATCCGGCTGACAAAATGTGGAACTTGTATCTCCTGATGCCCGGGACATGCTTTCTGTGCATCAGGAGATACAAATTCCACATCACTAAAGCGATTTTTCACTTGCCGATACTGAATCGATTCAAAATATTTTTGAATCGATTCAGTATCGGCAAGTGAAAAATCGCGATAATCGCGGGAATCGATTTTTTCTTACATCCCTAATATATATATATGAAATACATTATAGTAAATGATTGCTTGCTAGGTAGACAGTTAAAGAGGTTTTCCTATGTAGTAATGTTGTGGTATATCACTGGTAATTTCCATAACAGCAGGAAATGTTCATGCCATGTGCCGGCAACTTTTAATCTGTAGGAACCTGTCAGCTCGCTTTGGACTCTAAACCACCCGCATGTCCTTATGTCTCTGATGATGACAGCCTGCAGCATATCCCATTTAGCCAGGAAAGGAAGGCATTCAGTAGTTCTCTAACAAGTCGGTGGTGCAGACGGTCTTGTAGTTTTTGTTCAGTGACCACTTCCTAGATCTGGGTAGGATATTCGTGAAGGAGAAAGGGTAGTGATGTTAACACATGGTCACATAATGGTATGGAATCTAGGTGGGAGGAGCTCACCATATACCAAGTATTCTTCCTTGAAGAAAAAGTTGCCTAACCTTTGGTAACATTTGAATGTGAAAATTGAAGTAGTAGTTCACTTTAAAGTAAATCTGTCTTCAGTATCACCCACACTAAACTTTTCACTGATGAAAATTATTTTTAGGGCCCATTCACGCAACATATTTGCCGAGGGGAATTCTGCTCTCGAATTCCACAATGGAAAAAACTGTGCAGCAGCCTACCATTGATTTCAATGGGATTCTGCTGCACAATTTAAACTATGGAATTTTCGGACCTCAGGTGAAAGAATGTTCATTCATGGAGATTGTACATTTCCGAACAGTCCAAACATCAGCTTGTTCTGCGGACCCCGGCTACAGATGGAATCTCCGCCCCAAATATCTCCAGGTGGAGATTCCATAACTTGAATGAACCCTTACTATTACTTGCTACATGCCTCCTTTCTTCGGAGGCATGCTGGGGTCCCAATTAGCTTAGATGAGAAGTGGAGGGTCCTTACCTGCCTCAGGGATGTCTGGTTATTGTTCCAAGAATACAGGCAGCCTTAGCAGCTTGTATAAGTGGAGCGCCAATAACACTGATCAATGTTATGCCTATGGCACAACATTGAATAGTATTTGCAACGATAAACAGTGAACTAATAAAAAGTGAAAACATTATATATTTCTTTTATAAATGTGAATATGCTACCCCCCCATTTTTCTATTTTAATTATGTTAACAAAAATAAAAACATGTGGTGTCTCCACGTGGTATAATGTCTGAAATATTAGAATATATTGTTAGTGAAACTGCACAGTGAAGGACGTAAACTCGAAAAAAATACCAAAAGCCAAAACTGCTGATTTTTGTTCATTACATATCGTAGAAAAAAAATTATAAAAAGCGATCAAAATGTTGTGTGGTAAATTAAGTGCTGTAGCCACAAAGCACAATTGGTCCTGCATAAAACAAGCCCTTATATGGGTCTGTTATTGGAAAATTAAGTTTATGCATTTTAAAATACAAGAAGGAAAAGAAAATGCAACACTGAAAATTAGCTGTGTCCTCAAGGCCAAAAGGTGGTATAGACACCAGTCATCAACAAAATCTAAGTTGCTTAGAATTTTTTTTCTTAAACTTCTGAAAGAGGAATGGGAGAAGGAGGGTTTTTGTTTAGAAGGGTCTATCAATAAATGGGTCTAGAGCTTTGTAAAAAGAGGTTACACAGATATTAGCACACATCATTAGGGATGGTTGGAAGGCATTGGATAAAGCTGCTGGTTAAAAAAAACAAAAAACCTAGACATCATATGTAAGTTGTAGTAAGTTTAAGTCTCACTTGGAAAGACATTACCCACAAAGGACTGAGCGAAAGTGGGACATAATGAGTCTCTCTGGAAGAGCACATAACAGTAAAAACAGATAATGAGACAGTATAAACGTAGACTGTATATCATTAGAATGGTACACTAGGGAATAACATTATATCTTGTATATAGTTCCAGCCTGGAAGATTTTAAAGTTATGTGTAAGGGCAAGAAAGGAAGGGAAGGGAACACAAACATGGCGTGTCAGTAAAGTTGGGTATCGATGGGTCGATACCATGAAAATAGAGCCTAATTACATCCAAGTGCAAAAGGGTGGATTTGAGCAAATATATAGCTATATAAGCAACAGGAGGCTCCACCACCCAGAGATTAGGTTGAGCCAGAACAATTAAAATGTCTACAAATGCAAAATAAACAGCAGCATGTCCAACAAATTTGTTGGTACATATCTCATGAAATCCTTTACCCTAGTGGTGGTAATCCTTATTCATAATGCGGAGACAGCAGTCACAGCTTTGGAATATAATAGGTCATTACTTTATTAAACATGATGTGAGATTACAGAAGAAAGTGTAACAATAGTGCTTTTCAGTTAGATGAAAGAGGAGTTGGACCAGGCTGAGATACAACAATGCCAATATTTTGGCACTGGCCACTTTCAGTTGTGTCCTTAGTCCACAAAGTTGGCCACATTTTTAATGTCCAATCTCTCCAATTTAGGGTTAATTCTATTTATGGCCACCAGCTGGGTAGAAGTAATGGTGCTAGATGGCCTGGTAACAGAAGGAAGGAGGATTGCTGCAGGTTAGGTAGTGCATTGTAGACCGCTTACTGTTTGTCTTTCAAATACCGTGTTCAGGTTATACCCCTATTAGCTTCACTCTTAATTAACAAATCCTATTTCAATGCTATTTACCGATGACAAGTGTTTTAATAAAATTTTGTTGTGATAATGCCATGTTATCTGCATTAGTTGTTATACATACTGTAACGTATTACCATTGCTTGTGATGGTGCTGACCAACATTTTATTTTTCTTACAGTTGAAAGCAGAACAATTTAAGAAGGTTAACAGAAGTATTTGGTCATTTTCTCCATTCTCAACATCATCTAAAATGTGGCCTGTTGTAACGCAACTTTTATTGTACATATTCTTCTGCTGGGCAGGTAAGAAATGTGGTCACATATTGCATCTTCGTTAATATGCAATTTCTCTTTAATGAGTTACTGATGCAATGACTTTGTAATGTTAGCAATGCGATAAGTGTCTCTATTTGACTATGTTGGGTTTTTCAGCTTGATCACCCAGAATCAGCTGGCCCCATTGGTGGTGACAGGTTACTGCAGTGTAACTCCCATTGAAGTGATTGGAGGCTGCACTGCAGTAACCCAGCACCACCACTATGTCATGAACGGAGACAGCTGATTTTGCCTGTTCATTGTGTATGTGCCAGAGCCATGGCTATGCCAAACAGCTAATCGTGGAGGTGCCAG
The DNA here is from genome assembly GCF_029499605.1 of Hyla sarda. Classification (NCBI taxonomy): domain Eukaryota; kingdom Metazoa; phylum Chordata; class Amphibia; order Anura; family Hylidae; genus Hyla; species Hyla sarda. Next base: position 252,870,846 of record NC_079192.1, read on the forward strand.
GTGTTGGCTCCCTGGCAATCAGACATTGGCAGGATATATTCTGGATAGGCCATCAATGTTAATTGGACAGAAGATTACTTTAATTATGTTTAGTGAATTTTAATTATTTTTTATTATGTTTGTGTTTAATTATATATAAATTTTGTGTATACATATTTTTGTATTATATTGTTATGTTAAAGGGAACCATACATTCTCTAATGCCCTTTAAGCTCCCGGTTGGCTGTAGGGCTCAGCATTTTAATGCTTTGTCTATAAGTTTTCTCTGATGCAGCACTTAGTAAAAAAACACTTTTTATCGTCATGTAAGTAGGCAGAGAGGAGGAGCCACAGCATCTAGACATGCTGTGCACGTCCTCCTCCCACCTGATTGACATCCTGAAAGTCAGGAACTTTGTGCAAAGCCCTGCACTCAAGATTGAGTTGGCTGGTGGAGGACATAGGCAGTGTGACTACATTAGGTGGCATCCTGTTGCATTAGTTTTTAATCTGTTTGTATCCTTTGTTGCCATTTTTATTTTTGTCTGGATATGGTTGCTCAGACTTCTGAGAATGCTCAGAAGTAATAACGGATCAAAAGTGAATTGGAAAAAATTGATGCAAACGGATGACATTACAAGCTCATCCATTTGCTATGAACTTCAATGTTAAATTTCATATATCTGTTTCTTATCTGTTACTTTTGAGGGGAAAAAATACTGCATGCAACTTCTTTTCTCTAAAAATAACGGAATAGAAACCAAATAAGTGAAAAAGGGTGACAAAGGACTGTAAAAAAACTTGGATCTATATACAGCCTTTTGTAAGGCTTGAATGGATTTGAGAACGGACATGAATGAAGAGCACAGGGCGCCAGTGGCAAATTTGCCAATCTTGGTGTTCTCTGGCAAATGCCAAATGTCCTGGACGGTGTTGGGCTGTAAGCACAACCCCCACCTGTGGACGTTGGGCCCTCATACCACCCTCATGGAGTCTGTTTCTGACCGTTTGAGGGGACACAGGCACATTTGTGGACTGCTGGAGGTCATTTTGCAGGGCTATGGTGGTGCTCCTCCTGTTCCTCCTTGCACATAGGCGGAGGTAGCGGTCCTGCTGCTGGGTTGTTGTACTCCTACGGCCTCCTCCACATCTCCTGATGTACTGACCTGTGTTCTGGTAGTGTCTCCATGCTCTGGACACTATTCTGATAGACACAGCAAACTTTCTTGCCACAGCTCTCATTGATGTGCCATCCTGGATGAGCTGCACTACCTGAGCCACTTGTGTGGGTTGTAGACTCCGTATCATGCTATCACTTGAGTGAAAGCACCGCCAGCATTCAAACGTGACTAAAACATCAACCAGGAAGAATAAGAACTGAGAAGTGGTCTGTGGTCACCACCTGAAGAATCACCCCGTTATTGGGGGTGTCTTGCTAATTGCCTATAATTTTCACCTGTTGTCTGTTCCATTTGCACAACAGCATGGGAAATTGTCAATCAGTGTTGCTTCCTGAGTAGACAATGTGATTTCGCAGAAGTGTGATTGACTTGGAGTTACATTGTGTTGTTTAAGTGTTCCCTTTATTTTTTTGAGCAGTGTATTTTCCAAATGTATTCTTCGGGGTGCCAGTAAAGGAGATGTGTGTAATTCCAACTCAAATTTGTAGCTCAGTTTATATAGACACATCTTTATCCATTCTTTATAATATAACACAGTTTGAAGTTGTGACTGCCTGCAGTCAAAAAGAAATAGCGGTGGTTATAAAGGTCAGTAAGAGTTAAAGGCAATTCAAATGTGTTTATGACATAGCGAGCTGTGACAGATGTTTTACTTCGAACAGCAACAGAAAACTGTCATTGTGACAGCCACAACACAAGTTTTGTGAACTGTACGGTGGGGCATATATATAGACCTGATCACCACGGCAGTGCTTACATGCAGTGGCGCTCAGGTCAGTGGACCCTGTAAAACCCTGTAACAAAACCTCAGCTTACCTGAAGGCAAGCACCACAAACTATAAGCCAGAAAAAATGGCCAACTAGATAGTATGCAGATAAAAAAAACTTCAAAGGTAGATTTCATATCGTAGTGTGCAGGATACAGAAGCAGTGGATAAAGGTCAGGACCCGTACTTAAAGGGGTATTCTATCCAAATACATCTTATCCCCTATCCAAAGGATAGGGGATAAGATGTATGATCGCGTGGAGCCCGCCTCTGGGAAACAAAATGGTACACCACTTAGATGTACGCACATGTTACACTTAATAGAGAACAATATGCTTTTAGTGCTCTGCTCACCCTAACTGGCTGGCTACTATTAGCTTTTCAGTTGTTGTACACACCAGTGCTGCAGCACACAGTCGCTGTGTCCTACACCCAAAATTGCAATTTCTCTCTCAATCTCACTCCCTTCCCTATCAGTGCTTCTAGGCTGGATTGGGGCTTGAGTTGAATTGCTGCTGTAAAAAAGCTTTTCTGTTCAACTCACTGCTCTCTTTCCCTCTCTGCAATAGAATGCTGATGTGACTGGGAGGGGAATCGCTGCTGTAAAAATGGTTTTCTGTGCAACACACACTGCTGTCTGTCCCTCTCTCTGTATATTTCATATAGTAGTGTGCAGGATACAGAAGCAGTGGATAAAGGTCAGGACCCTTACTTAAAGGGGTATTCTGGCCAAATACATCTTATCCCCAATCCAAAGGATAGGGGATAAGATGTATGATCGCGGGGAGCCTGCCTCTGGGAAACAAAATGGTATACCACTTAGATGTACGCACATGTTACACTTAATAGAGGACAATATGCTTTTAGTGCTCTGCTCACCCTAACTGGCTGGCTACTATTAGCTTTTCAGTTGTTGTACACACCAGTGCTGCAGCACACAGTCGCTGTGTCCTACACCCAAAATTGCAATTTCTCTCTCAATCTCACTCCCTTCCCTATCAGTGCTTCTAGGCTGGATTGGGGCTTGAGTTGAATTGCTGCTGTAAAAAAGCTTTTCTGTTCAACTCACTGCTCTCTTTCCCTCTCTGCAATAGAATGCTGATGTGACTGGGAGGGGAATCGCTGCTGTAAAAATGGTTTTCTGTGCAACACACACTGCTGTCTGTCCCTCTCTCTGTATATTTCATATAGTAGTGTGCAGGATACAGAAGCAGTGGATAAAGGTCAGGACCCTTACTTAAAGGGGTATTCTGGCCAAATACATCTTATCCCCAATCCAAAGGATAGGGGATAAGATGTATGATCGCGGGGAGCCTGCCTCTGGGAAACAAAATGGTATACCACTTAGATGTGCGCACATGTTACCCTTAAAAGAGGACAATATGCTTTTAGTGCTCTGCTCACCCTAACTGGCTGGCTACTATTAGCTTTTCAGATGTTGTACACACCAGTGCTGCAGCACACAGTCGCTGTGTCCTACACCCAAAATTGCAATTTATCTCTCAATCTCACTCCCTTCCCTGTCAGTGCTTCTAGGCTGGATTGGGGCTTGAGTTGAATCGCTGCTGTAAATAAGCTTTTCTGTTCAACACACTGCTCTCTTTCCCTCTCTGCAATAGAACGCTGATGTGACTGGGAGGTGAATCGCTGCTGTAAAAATGCTTATCTGTGGAACACACACTGCTGTCTGTCCCTCTCTCTCTCTGTAATAGAACACTGATGTGAGTGGGAGGTTAATCGCTGCTGTAAAAATGCTTATCTGTGAAACAGACACTGCTCTCTGTCCCTCTCTCTCTGTAATAGAACACTGATGTGAGTGGGAGGTGAATCACTGCTGTAAAAATGGTTTTCTGTGCAACACACACTGCTGTCTGTCCCTCTCTCTCTCTCTCTGCAATAGAATGCTGATGTGACTGGGAGGTGAATCGCTGCTGTAAAAATTTTTCTGTGCAACACACACTGCTGTCTGTCCCTCTCTCTGTAATAGAATGCTGACGTGACAGGCCAAAAGATGGTTGCTGATTATATAGGGCTGTGACATCACAGGGGTGGCTGGTCGCTGGCTGGCTGCATGCTGCATGTGATTCAGGGTCATCCCGCCGACCCTTGTTCCCGCCTTCCCAGAATTCTTTGCCCCATGTCCTCACATGTGGATCCGCCACTTTAGATAACCTGCCCCTGGAGCCTGGACCGCACTAAATGGAGTTTAATGAAGCAATTTGCACGATCGAATCGCGGTGATATTCGCATTCGTTACGGATCTAATTTTTCCTGAAATTCATAACAAATTCGGATTTGTCATATTCGATTCGCTCATTCCTACTATTATTTAAAGGGGTACTCCCGTGGAAAAGTTTTTTTTTTTTTAAACAGATTTGTAAATCACTTCTATTAAAAAATCTTAATCCTTCCAGTACTTTTTAGGGGCTGTATACTAAAGAGAAATCCAAAAAAGAAATGCATTTCCTCTGATGTCATGACCACAGTGCTCTCTGCTTACCTCTGCTGTCCATTTTAGGAACTGTCCAGAGCAGGAGAAAATCCCCATAGCAAACATATGCTGCTCAGGACAGTTCCTAAAATGGACAGCAGAGGTCAGCAGAGAGCACTGTGGTCATGACATCAGAAAAATCTAAAAAGTAAAGCATTTCCTTTGTAGTATACAGCCCCTAAAAAATACTGGAAGGATTAAGATTTTTTAATAGAAGTAATTTACTAATCTGTTTAACTTTCTGGCACCAGTTGATTTAAAAAAAAAAAAGTTTTCCACCGGAGTACCCCTTTAGACACAGCTACGTTTGAAGGCTTTTTATATGAAACCCATGACCTTTATCTCCTGCTTCTGTATCCTGCTTCCCACTATTTGACATAAACCTTTGAAGGTTTTAATCTGCATACCACGGTACTCAACTTATTTTTTTGTTTAAAGAGTAAGAGGCCAAAATAAAAATAAAAATATACAGGATATATAATCCCTTTCTCTTACTACTTTTATCATTACAGTATTGAAATAATTGCAATTAGTTTATTTTGCTTATATTGCAGATAGTCAGGACAATTAATAACTCACATAGCTAGAGTACACAATAACCAATCTTTATTTCATACTTAGGGTATGTTCACACTGAGGAATTGGAGAGGAATTTCGACGAGTAATTCTGCTCGCTTATTCCTCTCCAATTCATTCATCAATGCCATACCCCATAGTATGTAGTTAACTTTCCTCTCCTCAGTTCACACTGTTCAATGCTGCTCTATTTTAGGATACTTGCCCCATATTTTAAAATTAACATGCAGTACACTGTACTGATAATACTTTCTAACCGTACTGCAATATTGCATATGTGTTTTTAGGTCCACCCACTCCTATCCCCACTGTGTTGTGCATGGCTTCTTGATTTTATAGTATGAAATAAAAATTGATTGTTATGTACTTTGGTGATGAGTTATTAAATAAGTAGTCCAGTTTAAGAAAAATTTATCCCCTATCTGCAGGACTGCTGGGATCCCCCACAATCTCCTGCCCGGCACTCCAGCTCTGCCCATGTATGAAGCTGTGCCAGCTATGGCACAAAACGGTGGCTGGCATGCCCTCTCCATGAATCTCAGAAGCCTGTGGGTAGATAGTTTTTTTTTTAAGATGGATTACTCCTTTCACTGCCCTGCATACGTGCTATATAGGCTCTTGTTGGAATCAAATTACATGTTTTAGGGACTGCATTAGTTTGGCTTTTTTGAGTTCATTTTGCTTTTATAAATGTATTGACAGAATACGCTTTTTATTTAAAGTGAGTTAATATTACTGGAAATAACATTTGATTTTAAATGACTGGAAATGAAAATGTTTTAAATATTTATGACCACAACTCAACCCAAGAAACATGTTTAAAAAACATTGCATCGAACGGTAGTTTTAGCTTTTGCCTCAAATATAGAAAAATATTTAGCATTTACTGCTTCTACATTGTGCAGACTACCAGGACAATGACTGTTACACCCCTTCAAATGTCTTCAACCTTCAGCTATGTACACAAGTAATAATGATAAATTATCTTATTACTGTCTGAGTGCCTGGCGTTGCCTGGTTTTTCGTTCCTAATCCTTGTTGGGGAGGAAAATCAACAAAGGTTGAAGCTTTTGACTTCAAATCCCATCCTCATATATTATTGTCATATCCCAACCCCATATCCTGTAACCATATCCCATCCTCATATCTCAACCTCATATCCCGTCTTCATATCCTGACCTCATATCCTGTCCTCATATCCCGACCTCATATCCTGTCCGAATATCCTGTCCGAATATCCCGTCCTCATATCCCATCCTCATATCCCGACCTCATATCCCGTCCTCATAGCCCGACCCCATATCCCATCCCCATATCCCGTCCCCATATCCCGTCCTCCTATCTTGACCTCATATGCCGTCCTCATATGCCGTCCTCATATGCCGTCCTCATATCCCGTCTTCATATGCTGTCCTCATATCACGACCTCATATTCTCTCCTCATATCCTGTCATTATGTCCCATCCTCATATCTTGTCCTCAGGTGGGACAGATTTGTGATGAAGATATTTAAAACTGAAAATAGAAAGGGACGTGGCTTTGTGGGACTGGGTGTAATTTGCAAGCCAGACCAATGCACAAAAGGGGTAGATAATAAAAGGGGTGGGGCTTAACTGTGGGAGTGTCTTTGTTAGATGGGGTGTGGCTTGCAAGCCAGACTGACACATTCACCAGGAGATGCAGAGCGGAGCTTGTGGAGTTAGGTACTGGAAGTCCCACATACTTGTATGGGACTTGAGACAAAAAGGCATCTTTTATATAAGGTGTAGGTAGGGGTTAATTTAACTATAATTTTTTTTAATTTGACATATAAGTAATATGTGTACCAGGTATCATTGAAATATCTCCAGCCGTACGGAAGTTATGTGGGAATATACTTTTCCAATAGATTTGCATGGGACTTTAAACAAAAATCCCGACCATCACAAATGGGGATAGTTAAGGCTTAAATTAACTATCCTATATTTTAAGTGGACATATAACATGTGACCAAGTATTATTAAAATATCTCCAGCCGTTTTGAAGTTATGCAGTAACATATATTCTTATAGACTTGTATGGGACTTTAAACAAAAACCCCAACTCTGGCAAATGGGGGTGGGTAAGGGTTAAATTACCTATCCTATGTTTGTTGCTGACATATAAGTAACATGTGTGCCAAGTTTCATGTTAATATCTTTAGCCGTTTGGACGTGATGCTGGAACATGCACACATACATACACACATAGATACGTACATTGAGTTTTATGTATATAGACTAGCTGAGTACCCGGCATTGCCCGTTTTTTCCTTCCTAATTCTTGTTGGGGAGGAAAATCAACAAAGGAGGAAGCTTTTAACTTCATATTCCATCCCCATATATTGTTGTCATATCCCAACCCCATATCCCATCTTCATATCTTCACCTGATATCCTGACCTCATATCTCGACCTCCTATCCCGCCCTCATATCCTGTCCTCCTATCCCGTCCTCCTATCCCATCCTCATATCCCGTCCTCATATCTCAACCTCATATCCCATCCTCATATCCCGTCCTCATATATTGTTGTCATCCCAACCTCATTTCCCGTCCTCCTATCTCGACCTCATATCCCGTCCTCATATATTGTTGTCATCCCAACCCCATATCCGGTCCTCATACCCCGACCTCCTATCTCGACCTCCTATCCTGACCTCCTATCCCAACTTCCCATCCCGACCTCCCATCCCGACCTCCCATCACGTTCTCATATCCCGACCTGTAATATGTGTACCAGGTATTGAAATATCTCCAGCCGTACGGAAGTTATGTGGGAACATACATTTCCCATTGATTTGCATGGGACTTTAAACAAAAACCCTGACCCTCACAAATGGGGGTAGTTAAGGGTTAAATTAACTATCCTATATTTTAAGTGGACATATAAGTAACATGGGACCAAGTATCATCGAAATATTTCCAGCCGTTTGGAAGTTATGCAGTAACATATATTTCCCATAGACTTGGACCCTGGCAAATTGGGGTGAGTAAGGGTTAAATCACCTATCCTATGTATGTTGTTGACATATAAGTAACATGTGTGCCAAGTTTCATGTTAATATCTTCAGCCGTTTGGACGTGATGCTGGAACATACACACATACATACATACACACACACACATATTGGCCCTCATTTACTATTGCAAACCCGACGTGTTTTGTCGGGTTGTGCGCCAGATTCTATCGCATTGCTCCAGAAATACTGTCTGCGCCAGATTTTGCGCCAGAATTGAAAAAACCCTGACTATCTCTCCATTTTGCTAAGAAAACCTGAAAAAGGGTTGTGGCCGACGGGGAAAGGGGGCGTTGTCTCCGAAAAGGGGACGTGTTCCTGAAATTTTCACAAAAAAACAACATATTTACTAAGGTTTCCACATAAAATGTGGTGAATTTGAGCTGAGGAAAACTCTACAGATCAGAACATGTGTTAAAAAAAGCAAAATGTAGGGAAAGTGGAAAATGTAGGGAAACCTTAGTAAATACCGTGGAAAATAAATTGTAGGGAATTAAAACCCACAAAGAAACCTACACAACACTCTTAGTAAATGAGGGCCAATGTGTTTTATAGATAGATAGATAGATAGATAGATATAAATAAATAACTAATAAATACAATTGCATGTAAACATTTTAATGATACACAATTCATATACCATTGAGGAATGCCACAAAATTCATCTGCATCCTAGTCATTTTCTGCAGATGTTATTCAGTTATGACTGATCCAGACAACTGGCCAACTGCTAATGCCTATTATTTTCTGGAAAAAGTGAGTTTTGGTATTAAACCAGGATAATGCCAATTGCTTTTGGTGTTCGCTCTTGTCATTGGATCCACATAATTTTCTCGATACTTTATTGTAAAAATGATGGTAACCAATGACATTCATATTTCCATATTTCCAGTCATCTGAATTAATACTGACAGGTACCATAAGTTGCTACTAGAGACAACACTTTTTCACTAAGCTAAGGTTGTATTGGATGTTTTTTTTTTTTAACAAAGAAACACATTACTGGTACCTTGTATGACAGTTACCTCCAGAACCTTATGGAACCCATTGAATAATAATGTGTTTGTCAGGTTTCATAGATTTTATTTTTTATAATTTTGATGGTATAACTAATGCTTCATGTGGCTGTGGGAACCATGTATTGTGTAAATTATTACTGCATTTCTTCAAAGAACTAGGTATCCAGTATTGACTAAGATCATTTTGTTTTACAAGCAAAAACTGCAGAAACGTGGTAATATATTGCATTTTGTATTTGCTTTGATCCTAAATGACAGCCTTTTTTAATCCCAGGGCTGTACTAATACATTTTCTGGTTGCCATAAGCAAAAGTCGACGAGCTTGTTATCATACGTATTCTTAGCAGAGCTTCATAACGTACTACAGTAGCCTGTTTTTCATCTGCATCATATCATTGTGAAAGTGTGTCCTAAAATAAATCAATGTCTTTCTTATTTTAGAAGAAGGAAAAAGATATGGACCAGTTTTTGAAGAGCAGCCTATTGACACTATTCATGCTGAAGAATCCTCAGATGGGAAGATATCAATGAACTGCAGGGCCAGAGCAAACCCAATGCCCACATACAGGTAAATAGGGATACAATGCATTCATAACATTTTTACACCCTTTTCATTTTTTACATTTTATGTTGCAGCTTTGTCATGAAAAAAAAATCTCCATCATTCTATTCTCATTACTCAAGAATTAGAATTTAAAAATAGAAATTAAGACACTATGTTAATTTACTTACTAAAAATGAGTATTCAGATCTTTGCTTAAAGGGGTATTCCAGGAATTTTTATTTTATTTGACTATTCTACAGGGGCTGTAAAGTTAGTGTAGTTCATAATATAGTGTCTGTACCTGTGTGACGGTTTTCTCACAGTTCTTATGTGATTTTCACCCCAATATTTATGTTTAACAGCATACAAATGACTGTTGTCTCAGATTTTTCCCAGGTTGCAATGTGGCCTGACTCACTAGTCAGCTGATGACAGGGAGCCTGTCTGCTTCAATGGGTGGAGCGATCGCTTGGTGGGAGAGAGATCAATCTGCAACTAATGAAACAGCTGTAGGCACCCTGATTGAAAACCACAGGTCTTTTGAATGGATGCAGCTCATTTATGTTTCAATGGGTGGGTTGGCTGATGTGTGGAAGGGAGGAAAATGGAATTATGGGATTCGTAGTCAAAAAACAGGAAATACCAGTTCACAAAAAGCTAACCACAGTATTATGGTAATCCTACAACATAGCAATTTAGCCACAAGACAAGCGCAGGTTCTTCCTAAGCATGTCCATTACTGCCTGCCAGGTACGTACTAAAATCACCTTATGATTGATAACCCCTTTAAAGGGGTTCTCCGGTGCTTACACATCTTATCCCCTATCCAAAGGATAGGAGAAAAGATGCCTGATCGCGGGAGTCCCGCAGCTGGGGATGCCCGTGATCATGCACGAGGCACCCCGTTTGTAATCAGTCCCCGGAGCGTGTTCGCTCCGGGTCTGATTACAGGCGACTACAGGGCCGGCGGCGTGTGACGTCATGTTTCCCCCCCTGTGTGACGTTACGCTCCGCCCCTCAATGCAAACCTACGGGAGGGGGCGTGATAGCTACGGGAGGGCCCGTAATCAGACCCAGAGCGAACACGCTCCGGTGAATGAACACGCTCCGGTGCCGCGTGCATGATCGCGGGCCTCCCCAGCTGCGGGACTCCCGCGATCAGGCATCTTATCCCCTATCCTTTGGATAGGGGATAAGATGTGTAAGCACCGGAGTACCCCTTTAAACTATAGCCCTGGGAGTCCCCATTTCTCTTGATCATCTCTGATATGTTTGTACACCTTGATTACAGTCACCTGTGGTACATTTAGTTGATTAGACAGGATTTGGAAAGACACTGTCCTGTCTATATAAGGTCTCACAGCTGACAATGCATACATATCACAGCAAGTCATGAGGTAGAAATAACTGTCTGTAGAGCTCAGAGACAGGACTGTGTGGAGCCACAGATATTGAGAAGGGTGTGTAAAAAGTTCTGCTGCACTAACATTTGCCAAGAGCACAGTAGCCTCCATTATTCTTAACCCCTTAAGGACTCAGCGTTTTTCAGTTTTTGCATTTTTATTGTTTCCTCCTTACCATTTAAAAATCATAACTCTTTCAATTCTCCACCTAAAAATCCATAAGATAGCTTCAAACATTATCTGTGCAGATGGGAGAAACTTTCAGACCCATTACTGCAGCACTCCACCAATCTGGGCTTTATAGCAAATGACCCGGAACAAGCTTCTCCAAAATAAAAGACAGGAAAGCCCATCTAAAGGTTGCATAAAAAGCAGCTAAATGACTCTCAGACTGTGAAAAGAAAGGTTCTCTTTTGGCCTCAATTCCAGGCTGTATTGGGCCAAAGTACAGAGACATTCTTAATGAAATCTAATGCTCTGGACCTCAGACTAGGCTGAAGATCCACCTTCCAACAAGGCAACAGTAGGGATTTATGATTTTTTTTTGGTGATAAAAAGTTACACATTTTTGCGTAATGCATTAAGAAGATTCAAGAAAACAATTAAAATGTAGTGTGGCAAAAAACAATTAAAATGTAGCTTTTTGCAGTGATCAGGGTTTTGTCAACTGTGACTTTTTTTGCACCATTTTACACAAGCCCAGACCACGCTTATTTAACTTGTTTACATCTAAGCCACTTTGCTATTTATGAAGAAGGTGCACCTCTTTATTAATGTGGGGAAGTACACTTGACGTACATACGTAGCCAAAAGGGGTAAAAAGAACTTGATTTACACAGACAATGATAAATTCCCCCCAATGACCCTAAGAACACAGCCAAGACAACAGTGAATGTCCTTGAGTTGCTCAGACAGAGCCCTGACCCTAATTGTACATCTCTAAAGATACATGAAAATGGCTTCCACCGATGGTTCTTATCACACCTGACAGAGCTTGAGAGGATCTGCAGAGAAAAATGGCAGAAAATCCCCAAACCCAGGTGTGCAATCATTGTGGCTTTATCCCCAAGAAGACTGTAGGTTGTAATCATTGTCAAAGGTGCTTTAACTAGGTATAGAGTAAAGGGTCTGAATACTTGTCAATGCAATATTATAGTTTTTCCTTCTCAATAAATTTTCAAAAACTTGTAACATTCTGTTTTCACATTCTCATTATGGAGTATTTAGTGCAGAATGATCTGGGAAAGTTTTTTTAATTTTTAATTTTAGCACAAGCCCACAACATAAATGTGAAAAAAGTGAAAGGGTCTGAAAACTTTCCAAATGCCTTGTAAATTAGGCATTGTACATAAACTAAATATTTTACTGGCGTATGCCTGCAGCTACATGTCATGATCTATCTGTTCACTAAGTATTTCATATCTATCTATCTATCTATCTATCTATCTATCTGTCTGTCTGTCTTTATGTCTGTCTGTTTTGTTAGACTGGGTTTTCATATATCAGGCATCCGGCATAGTTTCCCTCCAGCGTACACCGAAGGTAAACTGATGCTAGAACTGATCCCATTCATTTGAATGGGACAGTTCACAATCATCCAGCATCTCAATTTGGCGCCGGATTGTAGGACACGCCAGAGGGCACCAGACAGGGGTACGCAGCTTTCTGCATTCCCCTGTCTGCCGTTCAGAAACAATGGACACCGGAGGTCATACAAATGATGACTTGTCATCAGTTGTGGCATCAGTTGCGTCAAAATCTATGCTGAGTTCACCTATGCCGGATGCTGGACATATGTGAACCGAGCCTTATACGTTTTTTTTACTATGTTGGTTTGCATATTTATTTTAGGTGGAGATACAACAACTGGGAAATTGATCTTCTAAATTCCCCACAATACAGCATGATAGGAGGAAACCTTGTTATCAGCAATCCACAAAAGTCTAAAGATTCTGGGAAATATGTTTGTATAGTTTCGAATGAATATGGAACAGTCAGGAGTATGGAAGCCAACTTAAACTTTGGATGTAAGTAATTCATTGCATGTAGTTTTGCCAACAACGTTGAGGCATAAAATGTCAAACCACTCATGTTTATCTTGTCTATATTCATGCATTATATAGACGTGGAAGAGATTTATCAAAACTTGTGCAGTGGAAGAGCAGATCAGTTGCCCGTAGCAACAAGATTCCAATTTTTATTTTTAAAAAGGCCTTAGAAAAAATAAAGCTGGGATCTAATTGTTGCGCTGGGCAACTGCACCACTCTTCCTTTACAAAACTTTTGCTAAATCTCCATCACTATCTATTGCTTGTCTTTCTTTATTACTGTATTTTAATATTTATCAAGTTGTACATACTTGGCAGCCACTCTCTCTTTAACCCCCAAAAAATGATATGTACCCTCAACCAAGCCAAGCATATATACTTATGGGACAGTTAAGTAGAATAGGCTTTGGAACAGTATTTACCTTTCCTTTATTTAAGCAATGTGAGAATAAACCTTTTATTCTTGAAACAAAATATTTTAAGTACCGTATTTTTCGCACTATAGGACGCATCGGCATATAAGACACACCCAATTTTAAAGGTGCAAAATCTAGAAAAAAAAGATTCTGAACCCAACAGTGATCTTCAACTTGCGGACCTCCAGATGTTGCAAAACTACAACTCCCAGCATGCCCGGACAGCCAACGGCTGTCCGGGCATGCTGGGAGTTGTAGTTTTGCAACATCTGGATGTCCGCAGGTTGAAGACCACTGGTATAGGAGGTAATACTCACGTGTCCCCGCCGCTCCGGACCCGTCACCGCTGCCCTGGATGTCGCTCCATCGCTGTCGCCGCGTCCCCGTGGTGTTCCCGACGCTACGGACATCTTCTTCCCTGGGATCCACGCTCTCCGTTGCCGTCATCACGTCGCTATGCACGCCACTCCTATTGAATGACGGGACGGCGTGCGCAACGACGTGATGACGTCGAAGGAGAGCGCCGGCCATGCAGGGGATCCCGGCATGGAGCAGACACCGAGGAGGCAGGTATGGTCCCTCCCGGTGTCCTGTAAGCTGTTTGGGATGCCGCGATTTCACCGCGGCGGTCCCGAACAGCCCGTCTGAGCAGCCGGGTTAGTGTCAAATTCGCTTCAGACGCGGTGGTCAGCTTTGATCGCCGCGTCTGAAGGGTTAATACAGGGCATCACCGCGATCGGTGATTTCCTGTATTAGCCGCAGGTCCCGGCCATTGATGGCCGCAGGGATCGCCGCGATAGGTGTGTATTCGCCGTAAAAGACGCACCAACTTTCCCCCCCTAGTTCTGGGGAAGAAAAAGTGCGTCTTATACGGCAAAAAATACGGTAGAATAACATGTATAAAAATATGCATCATATATCATCTAATCTTTTTCATATATCTCTGTCCTAATGTCATATCCAGTTGATAAATAAAGATGTTTTTATCAGATGCATTCATTTCACTGATTTATATGCATTTGTGTTACGCCGAGCGCTCCGGGTCCCCGCTCCTCCCCGGAGCGCTCGCTACACTTCCCTCACTGCAGCGCCCCGGTCGGTTCCACGGACCCGGGGCGCTGCGTTACCACCTCCGGCCGGGATGCGATTCGCGATGCGGGTAGCGCCCCCTCGCGATGCGCACCCCGGCTCCCGTACCTGACTCGCTCCCCGTCAGTTCTGTCCCGGCGCGCGCGGCCCCGCTCCCTAGGGCGCGCGCGCGCCGGGTCTTTGCGATTTAAAGGGCCACTGCACCGCTGATTGGTGCAGTGGTTCCAATTAGTGTTTACACCTGTGCACTTCCCTATATCACCTCACTTCCCCTTCACTCCCTCGCCGGATCTTGTTGCCCTAGTGCCAGTGAAAGCGTTCCTTGTGTGTTCCTTGCCTGTGATTCCAGACCTTCTGCCGTTGCCCCTGACTACGATCCTTGCTGCCTGCCCCGACCTTCTGCTACGTCCGACCTTGCTTCTGTCTACTCCCTTGTACCGCGCCTTTCTTCAGCAGCCAGAGAGGTTGAGCCGTTGCTAGGGGATACGACCTGGTCACTACCGCCGCAGCAAGACCATCCCGCTTTGCGGCGGGCTCTGGTGAAAACCAGTAGTGACTTAGAACCGATCCTCTAGCACGGTCCACGCCAATCCCTCTCTGGCACAGAGGATCCACCACCTGCCAGCCGGCATCGTGACAGTAGATCCGGCCATGGATCCCGCTGAAGTTCCTCTGCCAGTTGTCGCTGACCTCACCACGGTGGTCGCCCAGCAGTCACAACAGATTGCGCAACAAGGCCAACAGCTGTCTCAACTGACTGTTATGCTACAACAGTTACTACCACAGCTCCAGCAATCATCTCCTCCGCCAGCTCCTGTACCTCCTCCGCAGCGAGTGGCCGCTTCTGGAATACGACTATCCTTGCCGGATAAATTTGATGGGGACTCTAAGTTTTGCCGTGGCTTTCTTTCCCAATGTTCATTACACTTGGAGATGATGTCGGACCAGTTCCCCACCGAAAGGTCTAAAGTGGCTTTCGTAGTCAGCCTGCTGTCTGGAAAAGCCCTGGCTTGGGCCACACCGCTCTGGGACCGTAATGACCCCGTCACTGCCTCTGTACACTCCTTCTTCTCGGAAATTCGAAGTGTTTTTGAGGAACCTGCCCGAGCCTCTTCTGCTGAGACTGCCCTGTTGAACCTGGTCCAGGGTAATTCTTCCGTTGGCGAGTATGCCGTACAGTTCCGTACCCTTGCTTCAGAATTATCCTGGAATAATGAGGCACTCTGCGCGACCTTTAAAAAAGGCCTATCCAGCAACATTAAAGATGTTCTGGCCGCACGAGAAATCCCTGCTAACCTACATGAACTCATCCATCTTGCCACTCGCATTGACATGCGTTTTTCCGAACGGCGTCAGGAGCTCCGCCAGGATATGGACTCTGTTCGCACGAGGCGTTTCTTCTCCCCGGCTCCTCTCTCCTCTGGTCCCCTGCAACCTGTTCCTGTGCCTCCCGCCGTGGAGGCTATGCAGGTCGACCGGTCTCGCCTGACACCCCAAGAGAGGACACGACGCCGCATGGAGAATCTCTGCCTGTACTGTGCTAGTACCGAACACTTCCTGAGGGATTGTCCTATCCGTCCTCCCCGCCTGGAAAGACGTCCGCTGACTCCGCACAAAGGTGAGACAGTCCTTGATGTCTACTCTGCTTCTCCACGTCTTACTGTGCCTGTGCGGATGTCTGCCTCTGCCTTCTCCTTCTCTGCTGTGGCCTTCTTGGACTCTGGATCTGCAGGAAATTTTATCTTGGCCTCTCTCGTCAACAGGTTCAACATCCCGGTGACCAGTCTCGCCAGACCCCTCTACATCAATTGTGTAAACAATGAAAGATTGGACTGTACTATACGTTTCCGCACGGAGCCCCTTCTAATGTGCATCGGATCTCATCATGAGAGGATTGAACTGTTGGTCCTCCCCAATTGCACTTCTGAAATCCTTCTTGGACTTCCCTGGCTTCAACTCCATTCCCCAATCCTGGATTGGTCCACTGGGGAGATCAAGAGTTGGGGGCCCTCTTGTTCCAAGGACTGCTTAAAACCGGTTCCCAGTAAACCTTGCCGTGTCCCTGTGCTTCCTCATGTAACCGGTCTCCCTAAGGCCTATATGGACTTTGCGGACGTTTTTTGCAAAAAACAAGCTGAGACTCTACCTCCTCACAGGCCTTATGATTGTCCCATTGACCTCCTCCCGGGCACTACTCCACCCCGGGGCAGAATCTATCCTCTGTCCGTCCCAGAGACTCTTGCCATGTCTGAATACGTCCAAGAAAATTTAAAAAAGGGCTTTATCCGTAAATCCTCCTCTCCTGCCGGAGCCGGATTTTTCTTTGTGTCCAAAAAAGATGGCTCTCTACGTCCTTGCATTGACTACCGCGGTCTCAATAAAATCACGGTTAAGAACCGCTACCCCCTACCCCTCATCTCTGAACTCTTTGATCGTCTCCAAGGTGCCCATATTTTTACCAAACTGGACTTAAGAGGTGCTTATAATCTCATCCGCATCAGAGAGGGGGATGAATGGAAAACGGCATTTAACACCAGAGATGGACACTTTGAGTATCTGGTCATGCCCTTTGGTCTATGCAACGCCCCTGCCGTCTTCCAAGACTTTGTTAATGAAATTTTTCGTGATCTCCTATACTCCTGTGTTGTTGTATATCTGGACGATATCCTGATTTTTTCTGCCAATCTTGAAGAACACCGCCAGCATGTCCGTATGGTTCTTCAGAGACTTCGTGATAATCAACTCTATGCCAAAATAGAGAAATGTCTGTTTGAATGCCAATCTCTTCCTTTTCTAGGATACTTGGTCTCTGGCCAGGGACTACAAATGGACCCAGATAAACTCTCTGCCGTCTTAGATTGGCCACGCCCCTCCGGACTCCGTGCCATCCAACGTTTTTTGGGGTTCGCCAATTATTACAGGCAATTTATTCCACATTTTTCTACCATTGTGGCTCCTATTGTGGCTTTAACAAAAAAAAATGCCGATCCCAAGTCTTGGCCTCCTCAAGCGGAAGACGCCTTTAAACGACTCAAGTCTGCCTTTTCTTCGGCTCCCGTGCTCTCCAGACCTGACCCATCTAAACCCTTCCTATTGGAGGTTGATGCCTCCTCAGTGGGAGCTGGAGCTGTCCTTCTACAAAAAAACTCTTCCGGGCATGCTGTTACTTGTGGTTTTTTTTCCAGGACCTTCTCTCCGGCGGAGAGGAACTACTCCATCGGGGATCGAGAGCTTCTAGCCATTAAATTAGCACTTGAGGAATGGAGGCATCTGCTGGAGGGATCAAGATTTCCAGTTATTATTTACACCGATCACAAGAACCTCTCCTACCTCCAGTCTGCCCAACGGCTGAATCCTCGTCAGGCCAGGTGGTCTCTGTTCTTTGCCCGATTTAATTTTGAAATTCACTTTCGGCCTGCTGATAAGAACATTAGGGCCGATGCTCTCTCTCGTTCCTCAGATGCCTCTGAAATTGAACTCTCTCCTCAACACATCATTCCTCCTGACTGCCTGATTTCCACTTCTCCAGCCTCCATCAGGCAAACTCCTCCAGGAAAGACCTTTGTTTCTCCACGCCAACGCCTTGGGATCCTCAAATGGGGTCACTCCTCCCATCTCGCAGGTCATGCGGGCATTAAGAAATCTGTGCAACTCATCTCTCGCTTCTATTGGTGGCCGACTCTAGAGACTGATGTGGTGGACTTTGTGCGAGCCTGCTCTATCTGTGCCCGGGATAAGACTCCTCGCCAGAAGCCCGCTGGTTTTCTTCATCCTCTACCTGTCCCCGAACAACCTTGGTCTCTGATTGGTATGGATTTTATTACTGACTTACCCCCATCCCATGGCAACACTGTTATTTGGGTGGTCGTTGATCGATTCTCCAAAATGGCACATTTCATCCCTCTTCCTGGTCTTCCTTCAGCGCCTCAGTTGGCTAAACAATTTTTTGTACACATTTTTCGTCTTCACGGGTTGCCTACACAGATCGTCTCGGATAGAGGCGTCCAATTTGTGTCTAAATTCTGGAGGGCTCTCTGTAAACAACTCAAGATTAAATATGTCCGTTTCCGTGTCCCGAGCTATAAGTTGGGACCACGCTATCTTGGTCCTTTTAAAGTTTTGTGTCAAATTAATCCTGTCTCTTACAAACTTCTTCTTCCTCCTTCTCTTCGTATCCCTAATGCCTTTCACGTCTCTCTTCTTAAACCTCTCATCCTCAACCGTTTTTCTCCTAAATCTGTTCCTCCCACTCCTGTTTCCGGCTCCTCGGACATCTTCTCTGTCAAAGAGATCTTAGCCTCAAAAAAGGTCAGAGGAAAAACTTTTTTTTTAGTGGATTGGGAGGGTTGTGGTCCAGAAGAGAGGTCCTGGGAACCTGAGGACAATATCCTGGACAAAAGTCTGATCCTCAGGTTCTCAGGCCCCAAGAAGAGGGGGAGACCCAAGGGGGGGGGTACTGTTACGCCGAGCGCTCCGGGTCCCCGCTCCTCCCCGGAGCGCTCGCTACACTTCCCTCACTGCAGCGCCCCGGTCGGTTCCACGGACCCGGGGCGCTGCGTTACCACCTCCGGCCGGGATGCGATTCGCGATGCGGGTAGCGCCCCCTCGCGATGCGCACCCCGGCTCCCGTACCTGACTCGCTCCCCGTCAGTTCTGTCCCGGCGCGCGCGGCCCCGCTCCCTAGGGCGCGCGCGCGCCGGGTCTTTGCGATTTAAAGGGCCACTGCACCGCTGATTGGTGCAGTGGTTCCAATTAGTGTTTACACCTGTGCACTTCCCTATATCACCTCACTTCCCCTTCACTCCCTCGCCGGATCTTGTTGCCCTAGTGCCAGTGAAAGCGTTCCTTGTGTGTTCCTTGCCTGTGATTCCAGACCTTCTGCCGTTGCCCCTGACTACGATCCTTGCTGCCTGCCCCGACCTTCTGCTACGTCCGACCTTGCTTCTGTCTACTCCCTTGTACCGCGCCTTTCTTCAGCAGCCAGAGAGGTTGAGCCGTTGCTAGGGGATACGACCTGGTCACTACCGCCGCAGCAAGACCATCCCGCTTTGCGGCGGGCTCTGGTGAAAACCAGTAGTGACTTAGAACCGATCCTCTAGCACGGTCCACGCCAATCCCTCTCTGGCACAGAGGATCCACCACCTGCCAGCCGGCATCGTGACAATTTGTATGTCAGCATGAAATTCAAGTTTGTGCTTTTACAGCAGTGCCTATATGAGAACACTGTACAGCCTAATGCAAATACAAGACCAAGGTGTGCAAACACCTGCAAAAACTATTATAATGCTATGTTTAGTATAATTATTATTAATCTTTTGCACTTATTTTTTACATTTTGGATATTGAGTCACCATGTTTCCATATAACCAGCAATGATGTGCAGTCCATTAAATTTTGTGTGTAGGAAGCAAAAAGTACTTGGGCAGAATGAAGGAACAGGTTGGACTTTCCTGTGCTAGAAATGATTGAGCCCTTGTGCTGTTATTCCTTGTAAGGTTTAAGGAATATATCAAATACATTGCATCATGAAGTCATTGGCAGTGCTCCCAGAAGATTGTTGCCATGGAAATGGCACTTTGCTTTGGAATTATAGTACATACACTACAAACTATACAACAGGGTGAACCATGAAGCCCAAATCTATTAAGAAAGAGTCACTGGCCCAACAGAGAAAGGTAAAGTAAAAGGGGTTAAGGGATTGACACTTGGGGCTTTACCAATTGCAGAAACAGCAGGCTCCAAGATCCTTGTCTGCAGCAAGAGAGCGAGCCACTCTTTACCAGCAGCGGTTCGGAGAGATTAATGGGAACGGAAGAGGTATTAGTTCTTAGTGCTTCCAGTTAACTATTTATATTGGTTGCACAAACACTGCCAGCAGCCATCCAAAAATGTGGACTCAAAGCCTTTTGTTCACAACATTTCTGTCACTGAAAGATTTCCTGAAGTGTATGGGGCCCTCCTGACTTTCAGCCCAAAAATTATGTCAAGGGAGAGAAAAGTCAGGCATGTTGGCGTATAAAGGGGTACTCCAGCATTTAACACCTTACCCCATATCCACAGGAAAGAGAATTTGTGTCTAAACACATGGTGGGGGCACCTCTGGGATCCCCACAGTCTCCAAAACAGAGACCTGTATCCCACAGGTATATGATCATCAGGCACTCTATGCATTTCTCTATGGAAGCATCGGAGATACAGTACCTCGCTCCCATTAACATTGTGAGGAGCACAATCCGACCCCACCCTCTATGCAGCTGAAAGATTCTGGGACACATTCTGGAGATCACAAGGGGTCCCAGAGGTCTGACCTCCAATGATAAGACACTCTTCTCCTATCCTGAACCTTTTCTTATCAGAGTGATAAGCCATCAGGTATCTGGCATGTATGACATTTTTGTCGAGAAGTAGTGTAGAGATTTGGCACTGCTATGTTACAAAGTTACAACAATCAGCTAAAATATAACTTATTAAAAACAATAAACCGAACAAAATATGATCAAAAATCCAAAAGGACCAAATGTAACGGCTACAGTCAACAAGTGGCTGCTACATGGACAAAGTCATAACAACAAATTCTAATGACTAGTCCAATTGATAATGATTGCGCCAACTAGAGATGAGCAAATTTTTTAAAAATTCCATTTGGCCGATTCTCCGAATTTTCCGAAAAAATTTGGTTCGGTCCGAATTTATTCGTGGTGGATTTGTATTAAAAATGACTATTTCTGGCCTACAGAGAGCCTCAATAGGGGCGTAGAACACTTTGCCTTGCTGTAACACGCATAGGGAGTGTGCTGGGTTAGAGAAATAATATTGTTATTCAGTAGGCAGATTAGAGGCATCGCTATTGGAATCACTGTCGCAGAGCGGCACAATGACAGAGCCTGGAGGTGGCATCAGTATGAGGCGACCATATAGAAGGAGATTTATTATTCTCCTTCTAGCTTTGTTTCATCATGCAGACCAAGAACAGTTGTTAAAGTGGGTGTTAATGTCCTTTTCTGCGGATGTATGCACTTTCTGTAAGCCAGGTTGGACCAGGAATACATATGCGACTTTTAAATGGAGAATCAACTTTTTTCTTGATAAATAGCGACACACATTTGATAAATACATCGCCACTGCAAAGTAAAAAAAAAAAATTACTACGTGAGCAGATTTCAGAAATGTGCTTTGGAATAAGCAAAAGTCTAAAAGTCGCAGCATGTATAGAAAAGTCGCACGTGCGCAAGTACGTGCAACTTTTTTATGGAAAAAAAATCTACTACGGATTGATAAATCTCCTCCATAGTTGCTAAATGACCCAGGGTGGAGGTGGCAACAGCCTGTCAAGACTATAGGGCCTCACTATTGAAAAGATTAAAGATATTTTTTAACACTTAAATTGAAGATTTCAAATAGATGAACCTAAAAAGTTTTATTTAATGTGCCAGCAGCATGAGGAGACCACATGGCGGTACAGTGACACAGCTTGGAGGTGGCGGAAGCATGAGGAGACCATATAGTGGCTGAATGACACAGCCTGTAGTTGGCGGCAGCATGAGGAGACCATATAGTGGCTGAATGACAGCCTGGAGTTGGTGGCAGCATGAGGAGACCATATAGTGTCTGAATGGCACAGCCTGGAGTTGGCTGAAGCATGAGGAGACCATATAGTGTCTGAATGGCACAGCCTGAAGTTGGCTGAGGCATGAGGAGACCATATAGTTGCAGAATGAGACAGCATGGAGGTGGCAGCAGCATGTGGAGAACATATGGTGGCAGTATGAGACAGCCTTGAGGTGGCATCAGCAGCATCAGGAGTCTTGAAAGTGACCCTGTGACGTAGTGGGGCGGTGGGTGGCAATACCAGTATCCTGTGATTAAGGTGGGTGAAAAAAGGAGAATTTGGCATCAGATGTGTGGCATCAGGCAGTTGGCAGGATAAGAATAGTAGCTGAGGAAGGTAGGCAGAAGAAAACGGTCTCTTTTGTAAAAGTGTTGGTGTGCACAGCACAAGTAAGTATTGAGGATATGCATTATAAAATACATTACAATTTTTTTTTATGAAACAAAAGGAAAGGTTTGCAAAAAACACCTTGTGCCACCTACACCATTAAGTATTGATGTGATGCAAAGACCTCTAAAAGGTGGAAGGGGGGAACAACGTTTAGTTCATTGTAATCAGTGGGGGTAAAAACTTCCCCTTTAAGGCCCTACTCTTGCATTATTAATTCCCTTTTTGGCAAGTGTTACTTGCCCTAAAAAGGGCGGCCCCACACAGGAACCTCTCCCTATTTCCACCTGCAAACACTGCCATTTCCCAGGGTTTTAAGGTGGAAATAGGGAGAGGTTCCTGTGTTGGGCCACCCTTTTTAAGACAAGTAACACTTTCCTCGATAAGGTCGAAGGCGACAACATATTGTCCATTTTGGCAGGTGGGGGGTAAAAAATTCCCTGTAAGGCCCTACTCTCGCCCTATTAATTCCCTTCTTGGCAAGTGTTACTTGCCCTAAAAAGGGCGGCCCCACACAGGAAGCAATCCCTATTTTCACCTAAAAACCCTGGAAAACGGCAGTGTTTGTAGGTGAAAAGGGAGAGGGAGAGGTTCCTGTGTGGGCCCGCCCTTTTTAGGGTGAGTAACACTTGCCAAGAACGGAATTATTAATGCGAGAGTAGGGCCTTACAGGGGAAGTTTTTACCCCCACCGGTTACAATGGACCATACGTTGTCCCCTTCCTCCTTTTAGAGGTCTTTGCATCACATCAAAACTTGGTGGTGTAGAAGGCACATGGTGTTTTTTGCACACCTTACCTTTTGTTTGATTTCCCAAAAATTTGGGGTACATATATTTTATCCTAAGAAGAGTTAAGTTATAGCTAATGCATATCCTCAATACTTACTTGTGGTCTGATGCCGAGGAATGTCTGTAACTTGGGAGCAGCACCTTAAATATGTTTTGCACTATCCATATTTGTGAAGTATTGGTGTGGCACCTTGGTCAATCTACTCTGATGCATCAGGCATTGGTGGGTGGAAATAATGGCTGATCCATGCCTGATTCATCTTCACAAAGGTCAGTCTCTCCACATTTTTCATGGACAGACGAGTTCTCCTTGGAGTTACTATGGCCCCCGTCGCACTAAACACTCGCTCTGATGGCACACTACTGGCCGGGCAGGACAGCTTTTCAAGGGCAAACTCTGCTAGTTGCGGCCAAAAAGTTTGACTGGCCAGAAGTCCGGCGGATCTTCAAGGTGTGTTGGCATGGTCATGTAAAAGTATGCCACCACCTGCTGGTTCAGGTCCTGCTCCAGGTCTACCTGCTACTGATGAGTTGCTTCACTATGCGGGTGAATAAAGCTACTCATCAGCAACTATAGGCTGCTGCTGATGTAGCTGGTACTGCTCCTACCACCCCACCCCTCCCCAGCAGCCATGGCAGTGGAAGGTGAGCACACAGGGACCCCCAAGTCAGACCTGCGAGAGGATTGACGATGGCGCAGATAGGCATCGGCCAACTGACTGCATAGGATGTCAGTTTGTCCTC
This sequence comes from Hyla sarda, assembly GCF_029499605.1. NCBI lineage: Eukaryota > Metazoa > Chordata > Amphibia > Anura > Hylidae > Hyla > Hyla sarda. Next base: position 252,894,923 of record NC_079192.1, read on the forward strand.
CCTCTCAGTGGGTCTAAAAAAGGCTCCAATTTTGTGGCAGTAGCGAGGGTCCAATAAGGTGAGAGCCAGAAATCATCCCGCTGCCGAATGGTGACAATTTGGCGGCCACTACGCAAGCAAGTGAGCATGCATCGTGCCATTTGTACAAGTGACTCGGAGGGGCTCCCTGCCTCCATATCCACTGCATACTGCCACAACGTGTCTGGGTCCTCTGACCATTCTCGCGAAACCGCCCATCTTGCGAAACCTAAACTGTGCTCCACTGTGCCCCTCCTCCTAGTTCAGCCCCCACAGGGCTCTTGTGGCCATGAGATGAAGGCTCCATGTCTCCAGTGCCCTGACCAGCCATCATTTCCATCATGTGTTGTAGTAAATAAAGCAGTGGAATGACGTCGTTCATCCTGCAATCCTGTCGACTGACTAATAATGTGGCTTCCTCAATGGGCCTGAGCAAACGGCAGGTGTCACGTATGAGCCACTGGTTGAAATTTAAGTTACACAGGGGAGTCCCCCTATCCACTTGGATCATCAAGAAATCGATGATTGCTTTTCTCTGTTCGTATAGTTGGTCCAACATATGGAGCATGGAATTCCATGTGGAAACGGTGCAAATCAGACTTTGTTGTGGGATACCATTCTGACGCTGCAACTCAAAGAGAGTGTGCTTTAGGAACACTTCAGGAACCACTTGACAACCATATTGAACACATGTGCCATGCAGGGCGGATGTCTCAGGCTTCCTTGTCGCAGCGCAGACAAGATGTTCTTCCCGTTGTCAGTCACCATGGTTCCTATTTCCAGTTTTCATGGATTAATCCATGATTTAATTTCTTGATGAATGACTTTTAGCAGTTTCTCCCCTGTGTGACTCCGTTCACCAAGGCAAACCATGTGAAGAACAGTGTGACACCACCACACACTTGTCCGTGCAGTGGAGGCTGAGGACGCGGTGAAGGATGAGGAGGCGTAGTCGCACACTGTCACAGGACCGTGGAGGTGGAAGCAGTGACCTGTCCAAGTTGCTGTTGTGGCTGTGCAAGAACCACATTTACCCAGTGGGCCATAAAGGACATATATTGTCTCTTAGTTACAGCTCCACACGTCGGCGCTACCATGGACTTTGGTACACACCGACAGGCTCAAGGACTGGCCCACCTTCTGTTCCACAAAATTGTGCTGGCACTGCCTTCTTCGCAAAGAAATGATGGCTTGGGACTCTCCACCTCGGTTCGGCACAAGCCATCAGTTCTCTGAAAGGTGCAGAGTCCACCACTTGAAAAGGGAGGGACTGCTGCACCAGCAACTTGGACAGGAGCACATTCAGCTTCTGCACCGTTGGATGAGTGGGGGCGTGCTGTTGTCTCTTGGACATGGCTTCGCCGATGGATTGCTGGGGGAATGACTGACTCGAAGTTGGAGGAGCAGGAGCATCTGGAGCGACAGAAGATGGGTATGACACACAGCTCCCTTTGGATGAGGTGGTGGAGCCTTGGCTGGCTGAAACAGGGAGCGGCGTGCCACTGGCTGATGCAGCAGGCTTGACCACCACATCAGAGCCACGGTTCTCCCAGGCCGCTTTATGGTGACGCTGCATATGTTGACGCAGGGCCGTGGTGCCAACATTGGGACCCTGGCCACGCTTCCCCTTCTGCCGACACATCTTGCATGTGGCCAGGTTAACATCCTCTGGATGCTTGGTGAAAAACTGCCACACTGCCAAGTAGCTGATTTTCCCACCAACTGATTGAGCATCTGCACTGATTGAGTGCTACTGCCACCAACTCCAGGAGCCTCTGTTCCACTTCCTCCAAGCAGGTGGTCTACCCCAGGCATGTTTGGCTCCAGGCTTTCCACTTCTGCCACCATGCTGACTGCCAAACATGCTACCACCTTGTGGCTCAGCGGCAGGCCTCTCGCTGCGACTCTTGCTGCCACTTGCCCCTAGTCTGCATTCGACCTCTGCCTGATGAATTTAGGCCTCTGCCACTCCTCTGTGCACATACTGGCACTTCTCTGCCTGACATACTTAGTGAGTATATGAGGGGAGTACAATACGCTCTAGTATGCTTAAAACAGTATTTGTCTACAACACCAGCAAATGTGTATTCTTGGCTGGCCTTTCACAGTATCTAGGCCCTTAAGACTTTAGCAGGAACTAAATGGTACACCACACAGATGTACAAACAGGTTACACTTAATAGAAGACAATATACTTTTAGTGCTCTGCTCACCCTAACTGGCTGGCTACTATTAGCTTTTCAGTTGTTGTACACACAGTCGCTGTGTACTACACCCAAATTTGCACTCTCTCTCTGTCTCACTCCCTTCGGTGCTTTTAGGCTGGATTTGGCCTTGGAGGTGAATTGCTGATGTAAAAAAGCTTTTCTGTGCAACACACACTGATGTCTGTCCCTCTCTCTCTGTATTAGAATGCTCATGTGAGTGGCTGCAAGATGGCTGCCAATTATATAGGGCTGTGACATCCCAGGGTTGGCTGGTTGCTGATAGGCTGCATGCTGCATGTGATTCAGGGTCATCCCACCGACCCTTGTTCCTGCCCTTTCCAGGATTCCTTGCTCCATTTCCTCACATGTTGATCCGCCATTTTACATGCCCTGCCCCTGGAGCCCGGACCACACTAAATGGAGTTTAATGAAGCGATTTGAATCGCAGCGATGTTTGCATTCTTTCTAAACAAATTTTTCCTGAAGTTCGTAGCAAATTCAGATTCGTCAGATTTGATTTACTCATCCCTAGCGCCAACAAATCTGGTAATAACACCTAATAAGCAACCATTGGTAGTCACGTAATCCAGAGGTTAAGTCAGCATTAATGCTGTGTCTGTTCCAGTATTGTTAAAAGATTGTTCCAGATAAATAAAGATGCATGAGGGGAAGAGGTAGGGCTAAAAGGAATTATTCAGATGGTGAAGAGGAGTTACCCTTGTTTTCCATGTAGACAAAGTGTTCCGGTGCTACCTCTGCCCCCTCATGTTGAAGAGCAAAATTAAAATGGGTAGGGTATCAAATTGGTGCTCATGCTTTTCTCCAAGTTTTACTTCTTTTGTATGTTTTGTCTAATAAATGTTTTCATGTGTTTAAAATACAGAATATTAGATAACAAAATTCCTACCACTGAAAATATGCTAAAGATAAACTGAGGGAGTATTTAAATGTATTCTGTCCTTTGTATTCTTGGCTAACATGCAGTCATTTTTTTACACACAGATTTAGATCTATTTCCTGTAGAAGAACGCCCAGCAGTAAAAGTGAAGGAAGGAACTGGAGTAATGCTGATCTGTGACCCACCTCCACACTTCCCAGGTGATGATCAGTAGCCTACTGTTTTGCTTGTGAAATTGCCTTTTCCTAAGCTATCATGATCTCATAGTATGAGATCGTAACCTGTTTTTAACACTAAACATTCTTTAGGTCTGCACAGTTTCCATGCCAAGGGGCTCATAATTCATTTTAGGATCTACTCCTAGTTTTGTTAAAGGCAGACAAAAACTGAAATTACATCAGAGGAACACAAAGGTTCATTATAGAGGTACTCCACTGGCCAGCGTTCGGAACATTTAGCTCGGAACACTGTGTGTGCGCTGCGGTGGTTGGCCACGCGCCCTCATACTGTCACGCCACGCCCCTTTAATGCAAATCTATGGATATAGACTTGCATTGAGGGGACGTTCAGTACCCCTATAAGGACCCATGCAACTGTGTGGGTGCTCCTTAAAGGGGTACTCCGCTCCCCAGCGTCCGGAAGTTTATTGTTCCGAATGCTGCGTGCGGGCTTCCATGTTCAGGACCACCCCTCCTGACATCACGCCCACCCCCTCAACGAAAGTCTATGGGAAGGGGCTGTCGCGCCCCCTTCCCATAGACTTTCGTTGAGGGGGCGGGCATGATGTCACGAGGGGCGGCCATGAACACGGAAGCCCGCACGCAGCGTTCGGAACAATAAACTTCCAGACGCTGGGGAGCAGAGCTTCCGAAGCAGGGCAGCGGAGTGCCCCTTTAAAGGGGTACGTTACTGAAAACCTTTTTTTTTTTGTGCCAGAAAGTTAAACAGATTTGTAAATTACTTCTATTAATAACCCTTCTAGTACTTATAATCCGCTGTATGATCCACAGACCACAGTGCTCTCTGCTGACACCTCTGTCCATTCTCGGGTGGTAAAGAGACGCTGGCATGCGTCACCGCGACGGTCTGCCTGCCACAGACCAGTGTGAATGATAGCCGCTCCCGTGATCTTTCACTGTAGTTGGAATCTTAGCGGTGCAGACCTCGTGGTATCCTGATGACGTGTGACGTCTCAGGCGCTTGGCAGCGTCGCCTGGATGTGTAGACTTAGATGGTATTGCTGGTTTGACCCACAATCGATCCTTCAGAGGTGAGTGAGATATCGGTGCTAAAATCATACACCTAGACGCGTTTCAGGGCTCTTACAAGCAGAACATGGCCCTTTCCTCAGTAGGTATGTATAGATACATATCTATACATACCTATACATACCTACTGAGGAAAGGGCCGTGTTCTGTTTGTAAGAGCCCTGAAACGCGTCTAGGTGTATGATTTTAGCACCGATATCTCACTCACCTCTGAAGGATCGATTGTGGGTCAAACCAGCAATACCATCTAAGTCTACACATCCAGGCGACGTTGCCAAAAGCCTGAGACGTCACACGCCATCAGGATACCACGAGGTCTGCACCGCTAAGATTCCAACTGCAGCGAAAGATCACGGGAGCGGCTATCATTCACACTGGTCTGTGGCAGGCAGACCGCCGCGGTGACGCATACAAGCGTCTCTTCACCACCCGAGATTTGCGGACCTCACCAGTTGTCCTCAGGTGACGCTACAGTGGGACCTTATTCAAGCTGGTAAATATTAACCCACCCATTCCTTTCAGTATATCTGGATTCTGTATCAGTTACAGGACTTTAATACATCTCTGGATTTTCAGTTACCGGACTATCGAAAGTGATATATTTTATTATTTTTTTATATTTTATATTATATTTTTGTAAAAATATCGGTGTTTATATATTACAAGTATATGTCTAAGTAAATCTATTTCTTCTCCTTGGCACAAGGGCCTTGTGCAACGAGGCTAAGTCATATCAATTGACATTTTATATATATTTTAAATAAAATTGTATCCTATATTTGAAGCACGATCCAGCTATTTATTTATATTATCATTCATCCATGTATCAGGTAACTGGTACTAGTCTTGAGGGGTTGGTTACTGTTTGAAAATATTGTTTTAATTTACAAATCTGTTTATTTTTCTGGCACCAGTTGATTTAAAAAAAAAAAGTTTTCCAGTGGAGTACCCCTTTCTTGGCTTTTGCAACCTGGAGCAGCAATACAATGAATTGCATTGGTCCTTGGGGTCTTTAATTCAAAAATTCTTTGTCCTGTTAAGGCTTATCATATCTGAATATTTAATGTATGAAAAAATATACAAATAACCCTCCAAAAATGTAATGAAATATAATTTGAAGTAAACTAAGTTTAGTTCCTGTAAAGTTAAAAAGCCGATTATTACCATTATCACATCAATGTCTTTGAACATTTATTTCCCTCTAAATCTCCATTTATATTCTAACAATGCCATTATAATGTGCCAAGTGAAATGCTGGATAATTCTTTGTCGGATTTTGAAATATCGAAAAATGAAGTTATAGTGCAGGTGGATTTGTCTTGCAGTATTTCTTGTCCTTGCACTGCCTTTAACACAGATAAGGTGTATGTGTTGAAAGAAGATTATCTACTCTCTCCGAGCAGTCTGCAGTGTGCCAGGCTTTGAAGATGAAACCTTCACACTCTACTAAGGGGTTGGAAATTATAAAGGTTATGTGGAGTTCTAGGCAGTACCGATTTCACAGAAGCTAAAAACACATTTCTGCTGTAGCTCAAAACACAAATGTACTCCTGCTGAAGGCCTTAAAGATAAAATAGGAATATAAATATTCCTTGTTAGCTTTACGCCAAGGACAGACATAGACAGTAGAGGGCATGGTGCAAGAACAGTAAATTGGCCCCTTGCTCCTCAGTCACTAATCATGGAGCACCCCATCCCCCCATTATATGTCTCTCTAACAATCCATCAGTTATTACGAGCCATAAAATGATAAGCTTAGCTGTGTACATACAGTATGGGTGTGCCTCCTTCTCTACTGGGCCCTTGTGCAGCAGCATAGGTTACACATATGGTGTGTCCACCCCTGCTTTATGCATTATAGGGGTCTATGGGAATTTAAACCCCGTGGCCATTTTATATGCACACTTTTTGGGTTTGTCATACTTGTTTGTTAAACAGATACTTTGTATTGTTTTTGCTCATTTCATGTAACAGTCTATATGTATATATGTATACCGTATATAGTATACAGTTTATTGCCAGTAGCCTTACAGAACTAAGATTAGGTTAATCTCTAATAGAGTGGCTCTCGGTAAGCAACACGCCCCCATATATCAGCTCAGTTTCCACTCAAAGGACATGGGGTTGACTGACCAGACCATCTTAATATCATATCACTACTAATTTGTAACCCTTTGAACTACTGTGGGTCACTGTAGAGGTGTACAGGAGTTTGGCTTTTACCCAGAAGAGTGTGCCTGCAGTGTGTACAATAAGTGTATAATAAGGTTTGACATTTAAGATTATACTCACTCTGAAATCTCTGGAATCTATAGCCTAAGACATATGGCACACAGATATAAAATAGGAAGAGCTAACAATGGAAGCATGGTGGTCTAAAGGTATTTGAGCAGATATTATCCATGGAAGAGAGCATAGATACATATCCCCTCTCTAAAGCTTGATAATGAAATAGGTAGGTCAGGGACACACTAGACTTTTTTTTCATATCAACTGGCTCCAGAAAGTTAAACAGCTGCTGAAGTTGAGTTGTCCTTTTCTGTCTGATCACAGTGCTCTCTGCTGACACCTCTCAGGAACTGTCCACAGTAGCAGCAAATCCCCATAGCAAACCTCTCCTGCTCTGGACAGTTCCTGAGACAGACAGAGGTGTCAGCAGAGAGCAGTGTTATCAGACAGAAAAGAACAACTCAACTTCAGCAGGAAGGATTGAAGGATTAAGATTTTTTAATAGAAGTAATTTACAAATCTGTTTAACTTTCTGGAGCCAGTTGATATGAAAGAAAATTTCATTTTTTTCTTGAAATACCCCTTTAAAGGTGTACTCTGGTGGAAAACATTTTTTTTTTTTTAAATCAACTGGTGCCAGAAAGTTACACAGATTTGTAAATTACTTCTATGTAAAAATCATAATCCTTCCAGTACTTATCAGCTGCTGCATGCTCCTCAGGAAGTTGTATTTCTTTCTGGAATTTTTCAGTCTGACCACAGTGCTCTCTGTTGAGACATCTATCCGTATCAGGAACTGTCCAGAGCAGGAGAGGTTTATTATGGGGGTTTGCTTGTACTGTGGTCAGAAAGAAAAGAACTCCAGAAAGAAATACAACTTCTTGTGGAGCATACAGCAGATGATAAGTACTGTAAGGATTAAGAATTTTTAAATAGAAGTCATTTACTTAACTCATGCTGCAGCCAATATCTCTTGAATTGTAGAGAACTCATTTGAAATCACTGATGACTCCTCAGAGGGTGGATAGTTGAGAGACATATTGATTACTTTTATTAGGAAATGCAGGAGAAGCCATAGTCTTCATAAAAGATTTAAAAACTAGTCAACCATGTCACTAAAGCTCAAGGCTTCAGGCAGGCCCCTGACTATTACAGTTTTAAATCGGATGCCATTTTAAGAATTGAAAAATTTTACCTCCCGCAAAACAGTCCAAATAATGACTGTTTAATTTACCCAAAATAATGGCAGAATTACAATACAAAAAACCCTCATATAGCTCTGTTGACAAAAAAAAAATTAAATAGTTAAAGCCTCTAGAATTCATTGATGCGCAAATGGAAAAATTACTTTGTCTTTAAGCATTAAATAAGGCCTATCCTAATATGATTAGACAGTCCTCTTCTAGGGCAAGTGATATGTCTTTCTTAGGGTATGTTCACACTGTGGAATTCCGCACAGTGAACGTTAGCATCTGTGTGAATGGGTCTTCCGCAAGACCCGTTAACACTGCGGAATTTCAGCGGTGGACAATTCTGCCGCTGAAATTGTTCCGCGCAAAGAAAGAACATGTTCATTCTGTACGCGGAAGTCCGCGAGCACTGCATAGCTGTCAATGGTGATGGAGCAGTGCTGCGCGGTCCTACCGCCGCCGCCGATTGCCAGGCTGAATCTCCGCTCGATGAATTCCGCGAGCGGAGATTCAGCTACAAATCCCTAGTGTGAACATACCCTTACTGTGCATGAGTTAAATTTACTGATGTTCTGGAAAAGAGTAATGCATTGAGTCTAAATGTAAAAAAAAACACATCATAATAAGTAGGTGGATATGGAAATTAGCTTAAATGTTGTACAAAGCAAAAGGAAATATACAATGAGTTATTACCATCCAACTGGGTTCAGGATGGGGCAGAAATGAGTAAGATTATGAGAGATCATCACATCTATGAACTAAAGAAGAAGCTAACAGAAGTATGTTGGTGCAATACAATAATGTAATTATACATTCCTGTAAAAAGGATCTTATGTAGATTTTGACATGCCTACAGTGGTTCTGATGAAGTTGTGATTTAATGGGAACCTGTCACTAAATTTTGGACCACTAAACCACCAGCATAGTGTGCCATATCTGCTTATATGAATGCTACGTGTCCCCTCAAGCACACATACATTTAAAGGGGTTATCCACCATAAGGTGATTTTAGTATGTATCGGGCAGGCAGTAATACACATGCTTAGGAAGGATCTGCGCTTGTCCTGAGTCTAAATGGCTATGTCATGAGATTACCATAGCACTGTGGCTAGCTTTTTGTGAACTGGTATTTCCTGTTTGAGTTTTCTTTTTTTGACTACAAATCCCATAATTCCATTTTCCTCCCTCCCACACATCAGCCACCCCACCCATTGAAACATAAATGAGCTGCAACCATTCAAAAGACCTGTGGTTTTCAATCAGGGTGCCTACAGCTGTTGCATTAGTTGCAGATTGATCTCTCTCCCACCAAGCGATCCCTCCACCCATTGAAGCAGACAGGCTCCCTGTCATCAGATGACTAGTGAGTCAGGTCTCGGCCGCATTGCAACCTGGGAAAAATCTGAGACAACAGTCATTTTGTATGCTGTTAAACATAAATATTGGGGTGAAAATCACATAAGAACTGTGAGAAAACCGCCACACACAGGTAAAGACACTATATTATGGAATACACTAACTTTACAGCCCCTGTAGAATAGTCAAATGAAAAAAATCCTGGAATACCCCTTTAACATTTATTTTAACTTAGCGGGCCGGGCACCTGGATTTGAAAACGTGGCTTCCGGCAAATGCACATTGTGCGGATGAACCCGTGGACAGTATGCCTCACTTCATTACGCATGACTAGTGAAGTGAAGTGTACTCTTATTGGCTTCATCAGCACAATATGGATGCACCAGAAGCTTTGATAGTAAAATAAATGCTAAATAATGATTGATGCGGGAACTAATGGACTCTATAACACTCAAATCAACTGGTTTCAGAAAAATAAACAAGATTTGTAAATTACTTCTATTAAAACAACTTATCAGCTACTATATGTTCCAGAGGAAGTTGAATTCTTTGTTGTTGTTCTTTTCAGTCTGACCACAGTGCTCTCTGCTGACACCTCCCCATAGCAAACCTCTCCTGACATGGACAGAGGTGCCAGCAGTGGGCACTGTGGTCCCACTGAAAAAAACAACAACAAAGAATTCAACTTCCTCTGGAACATACAGCAGCTGATAAGTACTGGAAGAATAAATAAAAATACATTAATAGAAGTAATTTACAAATCTGTTTAACTTTCTGGCACCAGTTGATTTGAAAAAACTAAATGTTTTCCACCAGAGTACCCATTTAAAGGGGTACTCCGCCCCTAGACATCTTATCCCCTATCCAAGGATAGGGGATAAGATGTTTGATCGCAGGGGTCCCTGTGCTGGGGACCCCTGTGATCTCTCCTGCAACCCCTGCAAGCTAAGTTTGCTCCGTGGCTGATGACAGGGGTCGGCGGTTTGTGATGTCATGGCCCCGCCCCCTCATGATGTCACGCCCCATCCCCTTAATGCAAGTCTATGGGAGGGGGCGTGGTAACAGGCACGCCCCCTCCCATAGACTTGCATTAAGGGGGGCGGGGTGATGTCATGAGGGGGCGGAGCCATGATGTCACAAACTGCCGGTCCCTGTATCGTGAGTCATCAGCCACGGAGCAAACCTAGCTCCGGAGAGCTGATGACTCGGGGGGCTGCAGGAGAGATCGCGGGGGTCCCCAGCAGCGGGACCCCTGCGATCAGACATCAGATGTCTAGGGGCGGAGTACCCCTTTAAGGCTATGTTCACACATATTATTTTGGTGAGTATATTGCTCAGTATTTTTAAATAAAAACCAGGAGTGGAACTGACACAGAAGAAATTACAAATAACAGTATTGTTGGTTTCGGTTAAAATGACTGAGCAAAATACTCACCAAAATTCTATGTCTAAACAAACAGTAACCACAGGATTTTTTCCCTGAAGATTCATAAACTGTTTTACCGATTATTTTACTTTTCTAACACAATATTTCAGTGACCCAGAGATTTCAGATTATTAATTTGCATCTTTGCTTCCTTTCAATGTGCAGATGACCTCAATTACAGATGGATTATAAATGAATTTCCAAGCATTATCGATATGGATTCACGGAGATTTATTACTCAAAAAAATGGAAATCTTTATATTGCAAAAGTAGAACAATCTGATAGAGGCAATTACTCATGTTTTGTTTCTAGCCCTTCAATAACAAAAAGCGTATTTAGCAAATATACGTCTCTTTTGCCACAACCTGAAGGTATGTTGTATACATTTTGTATATCAATAAAGACTTTTTTGAATATGCATCTTATTTTATTTTTGCTAAACCTAAATAAAAAGTGCACGATCCTTACTTTTATGAAAGTAAACTTTTAGTTAATTTTATTAAAGGAATTGTCTATTTTTCTACCATATAGACATCAATGAAGACTTGATGGAAATAAGGTTATGGGTTTTATTCTGGTCCCATCTGCCACACTGGGCGTAATCTATCCAGCACTTAAATAAAAAAAAGCAAAAATTGGGATAGTGCCTAAAACTTAGCTTTTAATAATACAACTAAAAATTCACCAAAAATTGTGAGTCCCTAATACCATTAAAAATATTGTAAGCAAAAGTATATTTGTCCATCACGGAACAGCCACTCTGCTCACTATAGTGGACACCTGAACAAATAGAATTTAGTTTAGGATTTACAAGAGATCAAATAAACCATTTTTTGAGTATCAACATCACCCTCAATGCGTTTCTGTCAGCCAGTAATTGCCGACGTCCTCAGGATAGCGTATGTAAGTAGTACTATTTGGAGTATAGTACACAAGTAGTACACTGAAGGAAATAACTAGAGATCTCTGAGGATACACCTACACCTGGTAGTAAATCACTGTAATAGTCAAACTGAACAGCTGTCACGTCCCCTCCCATAGTCTTGCATTGAGGGGGCGGAGCATGACATCACACGGGGCGGAGCCATGACATCACAATGCTCCGTCCCCGTGATCGCCAGTGATCAGACCCGGAGCGAACACGCTCCGGGGACTGATTCAAACAGGGTGCTGCGTGCAAGATCATGGGCGTCTCCACCGGCCGGACCCCCGCGATCAGGCATCTTATCCCTTATCCTTTGGATGGGGGATAAGATGTCTTAGCGCCGGAGTACCCTTTTAATATGTATATATAAATTATATAGAGGTTCCTGATGCAGTAACCTAGAGGAAAAAAGGATATATCTATACACCTCACTTGCATACAGACAGAACCTGCACAAGAAAAATATATATAGCTGGTCCCAGTAGTCCCTAGTGAGGGAACCTGAAAGAGAAGCCACAAATATTTGTTTCTACTAGCATATAGTGTTCCCTGGACACAACATAGAGCAGGTGCTTGTAATTCTATAACTCCTCCAGAGAGTCAGTGCAACATCTAGGTGTAGCCTGTAAAAAAAGGAAACAGAGAGGACAGTTGCAGAGTTTCTTTTTCAACCTGGACTCCATTTTCCTGTAAAAGAATGCTTATACAGCGTATCATGCTTGGTCCGACGATGAGGAGAACCTGCTTGTAGCAGGGAGCCGTGACTTCCGGCTACTGCTGCTCATGTCGGTCTGAGCTAGTGTCTGACCTCATATCCTCCGTCCGGTGTCCACGTCATCACGCTCCAGAGCCACCCCACCTGACGTCAGCCGGGGAAACCCTAGGTGGCAACGCATTGGACATTCCCACTGACAACGATGATTGGACGCCGTCAGCAAGGGTACGAGGTTGTAAACAAAGGAGTAGAAACGATGAGTTTGAACAGGCAGGTGATCATGCACTCATACTTAGCACATTTCTGGCTACCTGAAAGGGAGAGAGCTATTTTTTATGGAATTAGGGACTCATGATTGTTGGTGAATTTTTAGTTGTATTATTAAAAGCAAAGTTTTAGGCACTATCCCAATTTTTGCTTTTTTTGACTTGATGCCACCATGTAGTTTGTAGTTCACTCGCAGAGAATAAATGTAATCCTGGCACTACCACTAATAAAACAATACAGGTGCCAGTAATGAAGGTGTCCTGTTCACACTTCTACTATTCCACTTCTAATGGTGGTGCTACATGTAGAAAAGAGCAAACAGCCATATGATCCAAACAAGAAAGAATAACGGAGCACACACCCCAATTTAAGTAGACATGTGGATACTTCTTTATGTCATAACTCATGTGCCGGCAGGAACATCAAAAAGGAAGGCAGACAAACTGGGACTGAGAACCCCCCGCTTACCAGCTTGTCTGCCTTCCCTTTTTGATGTTCCTGCCGGGACACATGAGCTATGAAATAAAGAAGTATCCACATGTCTACTGAAATTGGGGTGAGTTCTCCGTTATTCTTTCTCGTTTGGACCATGTAGTTTGTGTTCATTCTTTGTATGGCTAGGCTTCCAGACAGTTTTTTTTTTCTGAAGGACTTATAAGGAAGGACCACTTCTGACTTTGGCTCAAAACTGCAGTGGCAGCTTTAAAAAAAAAAAAAAAAAAGCCAGAAAATACCTTCTCATCACTGATTCATATTTGCCGCTGAGAGTTGTAATTGGCCAGATGGTGCCGGCTTTCACCGCTCAGAGCGGCAAATATGAATCAGTGATGTGAATTTCTATTCACATCACTGGCCGACTGGAGGTCAAAGCAGAAATTGCGGAGCACTGCAGAGTGCAGCCCGCTCCTCTGGATTATAAATCCGGATTGCAACGGGTCTCAAGAATGAGACTGTTCCATGCTGGGAGTAGTAGTACCTAAATAATGACGGAAATATAGCTTATATTATAGCTTTTTTAAATTACATTAAAATACATTAATACATTTTTTTTTTTACAAAATTAATTAAAAAAATATATTAGTTTTACACACACAGGTAAAAAACGCCAGAAAAACCTCCAAGAAAAGAACGCAAAAACGCAGGGAAAATCAGTCGCAGTTTTTCTGGCGTTTATTCTGGCGTTTTTCTTTCTGGTGTACAAAAAAAACTGCAGCTTAAGCCTTATGTTTAGGAATAGTATTTTCTTTAACTTGTTTGATTTCATATTGCGGTATACATATCATTGACATTTTGTACCACAAACTTGCCTCCAAATCTGACTGTATCTAAGTTAATCTTGAGAAAAAATACACATTTTGGATAACTGCTACCTTCAGTGATCAAATATTTCCTAAATACTTAACATTTTGCTATCATTTTTTTTTCAGTTTCAAAACGCTATGCCGCAGACATTCAAGTCGCATTTTCAGATACTTATGCTTTGAAAGACCAAAATGTGACATTGGAGTGTTTTGCATTGGGAAAGTAAGTGATGTACTAGCAAGTTTTCCTTTGTGGTATAGAAACCATTTGTATGCATTAGCATATGAATTGTCCCCAAGAACAGCTTTTTTCCAGTTGATAACAATTCTAATTCATTTTGAACAACATTTTTTTTTCTTTATTCTAGATAGCCCAACCCATATCCCTGTGTGGCATCTAGAAATCAATGATACAATACTTTACAAAACTCATGCCATCAGAAAACCCATTCTTAAAGGGGTACTCCGCCCCTAGACATCCTATCCCCTATCCAAGGACCCCCGCGATCTCTCCTGCAGCACCCCGAGTTATCAGCTCTCTGGAGCTAGGTTTGCTCCATGACTGATGACTCACGATACAGGTGACGGCGGTTCGTGATGTTGTGGCTCCGCCCCCTCATGATGTTACACCACGCCCCCTTAATGAAAGTCTATGGGAGGGTGCTTGACTGTTGCCACGCCCCCTCCCATAGACTTGCATTAAGGGGTCGAGACATGATGTCATGAGGGAGCGGAGCTATGGCGTCACAAACCGCCAGCCCCTGTCATCAGCCACTTAGCAAACTTAGCTCCGGAGAGCTGATGACTCGGGGGTGCTGCAGGAGAGATCGCGGGTGTCCTCAGCAGCAGCACCCCTGTGATAAGACATCTTATCCCCTATCCTTGGATAGGGGATAAGATGTCTAGGGGCGGAGTACCCCTTTAAATGATAAATTAGAGAGTTGTGAGCTAATAGAGGGAAGTTCAGGATCTCATCTGTTAGCGAGTGTGGAGAGAAGAGGCCCTGACATGCTCATGCATCACATGGACATCGAATTGACACGGGAACCATTAACGCTTTGTTTCCACTCCATTTTTCTTCCCTCATCTCATACTGGACATTGGCCCCTCTCTTTTTGCATTCATCCCTGAATGTGTTCTGCACTCTTTTATCCATACTGGGACATTGTACTATGCATAGGTTAAGATGATAGGATGATACCTTTTATAGTATTTTTTATGTTTGGGAAATACTGTATATTATATTGAATATATTTTTGGCCTTTTCTAATAAACGATAATTTGTAGATTGTTCAGAAGACAATAGAAGTAGAAGGAGAAAAATTTAACTCTTTACATAATTTGATAACTGAAGCTTTATTATAGTGTATCCCTTGCTTTGTAACTCATGGCAAAGTACACCCAATAAAAAAGAAGGAAGCAAATGCATAGAGGACTATGCAGGGAAATTGGTCACCTAAAATAATTACACATAAAAAGGTCACAAAAAGAATTATTAAACACACACATGAATAGTGGTAATCCTGTAAAGAAACTGAGAACTTGGGTCATAATGCCTATAGAAAAAAAAACATATAAAAAAATGTATATCAAATACCAAACTAAGTTACCAACGAAACAATAATAAAAAACTTTGCAAAATGAGCTCTCTATGAACACAGTATATTAACATCACACAAGAAAAGACAAATTATGCAATAAAGGCAAATACCAGATCCACCCTGGAAATAAGAAATCATACAACAGTGGGATGTCAGCAGGAGACCTACCACACCCAAATGCTTTGTCAGGGGCTTGTAAGTCTGTAGTAGATGTTTATTATGCTGTATATACTTACATCCAATAAGGTCAGGGCAGAATAATGACTAAATTGTTACCAGCAGGGACAGATCTATAAAAAAATTAATCTGTCAAATCAAAACAAGGGCAAAATTTAGGGGCCTTATTACACAAAGTGATTATCAGCCGAACAGACCAATATCGCCCAGACTAATAGGGCAAGTGATCAGCGCTCCAGCCAAAAGGGACCAGTGCTTTAACCACTATGCTGCATTCTCCAAATACAGTTGTATAAGGCAGTGTTTCCCAACCCAGTCCTCAAGGCACACCAACAGTACAGGATTTACATTTTTCCCTGTTCTATTCCAATGGAGTAACTGAAAAAACCCGGAATGTTGGTGTGCCTTGAGGACTGGGTTGGGAAACACTGGTATAAGGAACATAATACTGCCTATGCAAACAAACACAAATTTAAATAGCTATGTAGCCAAATCAGCACACCCATAGTCAAAAAGCCGATCTTTCGTAGTGGCATCAGTATCAGCCGGCCCAGTGTCCATTGTATCAGCTGGCCCTTTTACAGACCAAAGAAAAGTAAGCATGAAGATACCATACAAAAGTATGACCCTTGAGGACTAGCATATCTAGCCTATAGATCTGTCTGGATTTATTCTGTGTCAGCAGCTTTTTTTAGTCACCTCGCCTAAAAGCAATATAAACTCAGTCAATACATTGAATTTTCAGGAGAGACTCATCACAACCATGTTCTTTATTAAAATGGTGGGTGAAGACCACGCAAATTCAGACACTTTTACACTCAATAGGTTATGCTGTATTGTAATTTGTAACAATTTTAAATGTTGGTATAAAAACAGTGACAAGCAAAGAAAAAAATACTTGAAAGAATCCCCTCATGATAAACGAAGGCCATTGTGGTTTGATAAAAATGTGCTTATAGCATGTAAACATAAGTCCACATTTCATGAGCCTAATATGTGCTCCACTAGAGGAAGGAAAGAATTTAGCAGGCACATGTAAAGTGTCTTGGATAGTAAGTAAACTATTTCTATTTTTGTTCTGTACTCTTTAGTCCTGTGCCAGTAATAAGATGGCGTAAAGTGAATGAGCCAATGCCAGCTACAGCTGAAGTTGATGCCTCAGGGGCTGTGCTTAAAATATTCAATATTCAACCTGAAGATGAAGGAACTTATGAATGTGAGGCAGAAAATATTAAAGGAAGAGATACACACAAAGCAAATGTTTATGTACAGGGTAAGATATGTTATTTTCTTAAAATTTTGGTACGCATAAAAATGTTGTATTTTCTATGTGCAAGAAGTAGTATGTTGCCGCACCTTTAATATGGAGCCATAGTTACAGTGTATGCTGCAATACAATGCTCTTTTGGGTGCATTCAAATGGTTTAAAGTGGACTAAACATTAAAATCTATGGACATCTTTGGATCAATCTGTTATTGAATTGCATGCATTATGGGCTAAAAAGTTTAGTACCATTTGATACATGGTGCTCCTTATTGATCATTGCTGGATGGACTCTCTAAGGCTGGGTTCACATATGTCTGGCATTTTGCATAGGTGAACTCAGTCTAGAACTCGACACAACAGATGCCATAAATGATGACAACGTGCATCATTTGTATGGCATCCAGCGTCCATTGTTTCTATACATCAGACATGGGAACGCAGCAAGCTGCTTTCCCTTGTCTGGTGCTGTCCGAAGTGTCCAACCATTCAGAGTCAAAATTGAAACACTGAATGATTGTGAACTGTTCCATTAAAACGAATGGGATCATTTCTAGCATCAGTTTCCCCCCGGGGCATGCTGTATGGATTATGTGTCAGTATTATTGATCTGATCTACGGTGGCACCTACCAAATAATGTCAGTATTATCTGATCTCGGTAGGACCTACCAAATATGTCAGTCTGATTGATCACACACGATGGTGACCCATGTGCGGACCTCCTTAAATTTGAGGGAGGAGATTATGCACGGTGAGACCACTATTAATATGTAATGCAATTCATATGTCTGGGCCTGACTATTTACCCAAAATATTTAAAAGTTCATTGATTTACGCTAACGCGGTATGTTTTGCATTATCTTGAAATAACACACAGGTATTATTAACTATTAAGATTTATCGGTTATGAGTAATGAACAAATGAGTATATAAAAGACAAAGGTTATGCATACTCTTAAATCAATGCGACTCATCTAGAACATTATTTAAGCTTTATTTAATATATAATTACTACATATATGAAGCATGTAAAATAAGAAATGTATAGAACATATACAGAAGCACGCTAAGCTTATGCAGATAGTAGCTATATAGAGGCTACAGAATTACAATAGCTACAAGTATCTGTGTACTTGTACACACATCAGTCACCACACGAGAGTGTAGCAAAAACATTGTTTTATAGGTGTTTTACAGCCCAAAAATTGACATAAATATGAATAAATTGAGTGAACATGGCCTTAGAAATAGAACAACAGAGCGTGCATCTTACCTCTATCAGGGCTGGTACAAGGATTTTTGCAACCCTAGACAAAACTTAATTTTGCTGACCCTTTGGCCCCGCCCCTTATCCACTGAGCGCTCTAGGCCAGCACCCGCCTCACCTATAGATGGTGCCAGCCCTGTCCTCTATCGCCTCATTGATCAGTCCTGTCCCCATGACATTGAAGCAGTTGAAAGCAATTTAAGATGTTGTTTACTGTTTTGGAAACAAACACTTGTTTTTTTTGGTCAATTGTTTAATCATTACTCATCTCTTTCCTTTGCCCTGTAGCTCCTCCTGAGTGGGTAGAACATATCAATGATACAGAAAGGGATATAGGCAGTGATTTGCACTGGCCTTGTATTGCTAAAGGAAAACCCATTCCTTCAATCAGATGGTTAAAAAATGGAGAGTCGGTAAGTCATATAGGTTCCTTAAAGGGGTACTCCCACCCTAGACATCTTATCCCCTATCCAAAGGATAGGGGATAAGATGTCTGATCTCGGGGGTCCCGCCGCTGGGGACCCCTGCAGTATTGCATGCGACACCCACCTGTTTTTTGTCCGGAAGCGCTGGAGGGTCTGAGTCGCGACTACGGGAACGGAAGTCCGTGACGTCAGGACGCCCCCTCCCATAGACTTGCATTGAGGGGACGGGCGTGACATCACACGGGAGTGGAGTCCTGACGTTACGGACTTCCGTTCCCATAGTCGCGACTCAGACCCTCCAGCGCTTCCGGACAAAAAACAGGTGGGTGCCGCATGCAATACTGCGGGGGTCCCCAGCGGCGGAACCCCCGAGATCAGACATCTTATCCCTTATCCTTTGGATAGGGAATAAGATGTCTAGGGTGGGAGTACCCCTTTAAGTAAATGAGATAACATCTTAAATGAGTCTGCAGTTTGCTAATATATTATGTTTTCTTTTAGTATGGTAAAGGAGAACTGAGGATCCGAGGACTTACTATGCAGCATGCTGGAATGTATCAATGTATAGCAGAAAACCACTATGGAGTTATTCAAGCAAATGCAGAACTTAAAATCCTATGTTAGTGACATTTTCCTTTATTTATTACTATAGGCTGTGCTAACATGTTGTGGTTTAATACAGAATGAAACTGTACAAATTCTACAATAGTAAATAGCTAAAGCACCTATGTATATGAATGGAGAAAACATCACAATATCACACAGTTTAACAAAGTATTATAAAAGTAAAATTTACACATTTTGTGTAATCTATTGCTTTTTGCATTGCCTTCGTATTGTTGCACATTCATATTTGCTACAGCAATTATATGTTATTGTATTAAAGGTAACTTGAACATTCACTTATTCACCTAATAATTATTTGTAAAAGAACTTTCAAAGCATACAGTATATCACATGCAGGGCCACCTTCTTCTTCTAAGATGTCAGGGGATCTGTAGGGGTAGCAGGCCATCATTTCACAAAGGCTTTTTGTTGGGAGGGGGTAAGGTGGCACATTTTGGCTGTGTTAGGGATTGGGAGCAAACCACAAGGTGGTAGTAATCTTTGTTGCTTTGGTTTCTTTTCTTTCCAGCTTTAGCGCCAACCTTTGAACTAAATCCTATGAGGAAACAGGTATTGGCTGCAAAAGGAGGACGTGTTATCATAGAATGTAAACCAAAGGCGGCACCAAAACCCAGGTTCTCATGGAGTAAAGGAACAGAACTGCTGACGAATAATAGCCGGTTTGTACTGAGAAAGTCTTAATTCTAGGAATATTTGTACCCATCATATACATACTAATTGTGCATTATAATTACTAATTATTCTGAATTCAGATAAACCTCTAAAGATTAGCCCTTTAAGGTTGTCCCACCATGAATCATTATCAGGGGATCCAATCACTGGGACCCCTGCAAACTCAAGGACAGAGGTCCCGAGTTTCTTGTTGAAACGAGCGGTGATCTCATGTGCACATTGATGCCCTATTAATGCTTATCCTCAGGGGTAAGTGTATGATCATAGGTGGTTAGATTGCTGGGACCCCCCACAAACTCAAGAACCGAAGTATCAGGTTTACCATCAGAACAGGGCAGTGGCCACACATGCCCACTAATTCTATATTCATTGTCTGTAGGGGTTGCCAGAATAGCTAAACATTCTACTTGTATGACCACTGCTCCATTCCAACAGGAGACTCATCATCACTGGGATCCAGACATCGAGGGGGGTCCTAGTGGTAGACTCCTGCGATCATGCACTTTTTCTAATTTTCAAAATGGCCAACACCCAGAAAGCCATAACATTGAAATCAACTGCAATGACTAAATGCATTACTGCCAATCGTTGTGTGTGTGGGAAGAAGTGGCACTTAACCCCTTAAGGAGTCAGACCATTTTCACCTTAAGGACTCAGCCCTTGTTTTGCAAATCTGACCGCTGTCACTTTATGCATTAATAACTCTGGAATGCTTTTACTTTTCATTATAATTCTGAGATAGTTTTTTTGTGACATATTCCACTTTAACATAGTGGTCAATATCTGTCGTTACTTGCATCCTTTCTTGGTGAAAAATCCCAAAATGTCATGAAAATCTAGCATTTTTCTAACTTTAAAGTTCTCTCCTTGTGAGGAAAATGGATATTCCAAATAAATTATATATTTATTCACATTTACAATATGTCTACTTTATGTTGGCATTAGAAAGTTGACCTATTTTAACTTTTTGAGGACATTAGAGGGCTTCAAAGTATAGCAGCAATATTCAAAATTTTCACGAAAATTTCACAATCTGAATTTTTCAGGAACCAGTTAAGTTTGAAGTGGATTTGAGGGGCCTTTCTGTGAGAAATACCCCATAATTGACACCATTCTAGAAACTGCACCCCTTAAAGTATTCAAAATGATATTCAGAAAGTTTGTTAACCCTTTAAGTGTTTCACAAGAATAGCAGCAAAGTGGAGGAGAAAAATCTAAATCTGCATTTTTTACACTAACATGTTCTTGTAGCCCTGTTTTTTTTTTTTTTAAGTGGTATAAGGAGAAAAGCCCCCAAAATGTGTAGCCTAATTTGTCTCGAGTATGGAAATACCTCATATGCTGACATAAAGTGCTTTGCGGGCTCACAACATGACTCAAGAGGGAAAGAACAACTGTGGGATTTTGGAGAGCGAATTTTCCTGTCATTGTTTTTGGGGGCCTTGTTGTATTTAGGAAAATCGAATTGTGCCAGAACAGCAAAAAAACAAAAAACACATGGCATACTATTTGGGAAACTACACCCCTCAAGGAATGTAACAAGGGGTATAGTTAGCCTTAACACCTCACAGCTGTTTTATGACTTTGCGTTGCAGTTGGACGTGAAAATGTAAAATAAAATTTTTAACACTGAAATGATGGTGTTACTCCACATTTTTCTTTTTCACATTGTGTAATCGGACATAAGCCCCCCAAAAATGTAAAGCCCCATTTCTTCTAAGTATGGAAATACCCCATATGCTCAGAAGAGAAGGAGCAACATTTGGCTTTTTGAAAGAGAATTTTGCTGAAATGGTTTTTGGGGGACATGTCGCATTTAGCAAGTCCCCAGGATGCCAGAACAGCAAGAAGAAAAAAAAAAAAAACACATAGCACACTATTTGGGATACTACACCCCTCAAGGAATGTAACAAGGGGTACATTGAGCCTTAACACTTCACAGGGGTTTGACGGGTTTGTGTTGAACTTGGACGAGAAAATGAAAAATGTTATTTTTTGTGTTACTCCAAATTTTTCATTTTCACATGGTGTAATAGGAGAAAATGGACCCCTAAATTGTAAGACCAATTTCTCCCGATTAAGAAAACGCCCCATATGTGGACGTTAAGTGCTCTGCTGGCGCACTACAGGTCTCAGAACAGAAGGAGCACCATTGGACTTTTGGAGAGAGAATTTTGCTGGAATTGGGGGCAATGTGCATTTACAAACCTTCCATGGAGCCAGAACAGCAGAAACCCCCCACATGTGACACCATTTTGGAATCTACCCCCCTCCAGGAACAGTGGGCCGTAAAAGTGAAATCTTGGATTTTTCGCACTATATTGATGTAGTGTTACCCCAAATGTTTCATTTTCACATGGGGTAATAGGGGAAAAGGCCTATCTGTAGTGCAATTTCGTCTGAGAAAGAAAATACCCCTTATGTGGATGAAAAGTGCTGTGCGGGCTCACTGCAATGTTCAGAATAGAAGGAGCGCAATTGGGCTTTTGGAGTGAAAAGTTTGTTGGAATTGAAGTTGGGGGCCATGTGTGTTTACAAAGCCCCCATTGTGCAAGAACAGCAGAAACCCCACACATGTGACACCATTTTAGAAACTACACCCCTCATATATATATGCCAATTATTTTCCCAGAATGATGACCCAGAGTACAGCCAAAAGTAAAAATGATGCCCGCCCCAAACCCAATGCTCTGAATCATCATTCTTTGAATGTGATGTCTGTGGCTGTCCCTATTCTGTTACCTCAATTGCGCAAGTGTCACATTCAGTGTCTCAATCGGGGCAAGTGTCACATTCAGTGGTGGTGTCATTCCGAATCCCCCTCCTTTGACACACGCTGCATTTTTTCTGGGATTGTCCCTTCTTTCCAGTGTGGGGGACCTCACCTGAAAAGTGTTGGCCGGGGATGATCCGGGGGCCCACAGTTACAGAGGCGCTCTGACCCGCTCTTCAGTGGACAGCAAAGATGTGGGCCTTTAGAACTTTCTCTTGAAACTGCAGGAATGTGTTGCCAGCATACTGGGGCAGTACAAAAGAGTACCAAGTAGACCGTACCTTTTTTTTACCATGTCAGTGTTTTACTCATGGCATCATATGGCTTGAGGACTTGATCAGAGAGATCAACTCCCCCCATATACTGATTGTAGTCCAGAATACAATCAGGCTTGAGGACCAGTTCCGTGTTACCTCCCACAGGGACAGGGGTGCTGCCGTTCCCATTAATTGTGGACAGCATAAGGACATCCCTCTTGTCCTTATACCTGACCAGCAACAGGTTTTCGGGAAAAGGCACGGGACTCATCCCGGGACATAGGAGCATGTAGGGGATGGGGCGGAA
Organism: Hyla sarda; assembly: GCF_029499605.1. Taxonomy (NCBI): domain Eukaryota; kingdom Metazoa; phylum Chordata; class Amphibia; order Anura; family Hylidae; genus Hyla; species Hyla sarda. Next base: position 252,918,095 of record NC_079192.1, read on the forward strand.
GGCCTCTTTGATTCTTCCGGACTGTCCCACAAGCGACCGTGGATCTGGTGGCAAGAGATGTGAAGAGAAGGATACAAGTGTAAAAGTTATCCACATAAAGGTTGTAACCTTTATCTAGCAATGGGTGAAAAAGGCCCCAAATGATTTTCCCGCTAACACCCAGAGTGGGGGAACATTCTGGGGGTTCAATACAGGAATATCATCTCTCATACACCATAAACTTGCAAGTATACCCTGAGGTACTCTCGCAAAGTTTATACATCTTCACGCCATACTGTGCCCGCTTGGTTGGGATGTATTGCCAGAAGCTGAGTCTCCCCTTAAAGCTGATGAGAGACTTATCAATAGAGACCTCTCGCCCCGGGACATAGGCCTCCCAAAATTTGGCCCCAAAGTGATTGATGACCGGCCTGATTTTATACAGGCGGTCATACACGGGATCAATTCAGGGGGGACATGCCGCATTATCAGTATAATGCAAACATTTCCAAATGCCTCGAACCAGTAAACGTGGCTGGGGGGTTCGACTAGTATGAGCGCCAGTGGAACTCATACTAGCATGGGGCACAGGGTCAGGAGCAGAGGAGGTTTGCGGTCTTGCATGGCGGCGACTCCGCCTTGGTGGCTCATCATCAGAACTAGATGATGAGGAGGATGAGGAAATAAGGAAGGTGGGGTCTTCCTCGTCATCTGTGGCACTTTCAGAGTCAGAGACAAGTAAGGCATATGCCTCCTCCGCTGAAAACGCCCTGCAGGCCATTTCCCTACTCTAATGGGGGGTGAAGTGTAATTGCTGTATGTGCTGCGTGTGGTGTGCGCTTTTACTTCCTGCCCTACCCTAACCCGTCCTAACCCTCCCTAACCCACCACCTAACAGAAAAAATATAAAATAAAACTGGTGTGCGCACTGATTAGCGCTTGGTGGCGGCAGGGGGCGCAGAAGTCAGTGGGGGGTCCTGCCACTCAGCCCAGAACAGTGGCTGGTGGCATGTACCAGTGATAAATCACTGACACCGGTGGGCCAGGCCGCACACACAGGTACGGTCCGTCCACACGGCATAGGTCTGCTGCTGGTGGCATGGACCGACTATAGGTGCTAAAAATAAAATAAAAAAAGACTCTTATAATCACCACAAAACAAACGCTGATCAGTACTATGGGACTGATCAGCGGTGGGTGGGTTTTAGCTAACTGTGGCAGGCCGCTCTTTTATACAGAAGAGGGCCCGGCCACATGATTAGCAGAAAAAAAAAAGGTCTGCGCCCCCAAAAAAGCCAAGGTCATGCAGCTAAATGTGCTGCAGACCTGCGGACACCTACAGATGGCACGCTGCAAAAAAAGAAATTTCTGGGGGCAGACTGCAGAGACCCTGTAATGCCAGGGTCACACAGCTTAAGGTGCTACGGACCTGCGCCCCCCTAACTCCCCCTCTGTGATGGACAAGCAGATGCAGTGTTGGTATATCGTGGCATCCCTTGTGGTGGATGAAATCTGCTTGTCACTGCATCTGCTTGTCCATCACAGAGGGGGAGTACGGCCGGTACATAACGCGCTACGCTAAGCGCACCCCTGGATCGGTGACAGCTCTAACATCGCTGCCTGTACCATCACAGCAGACTACTACAGCAGTACTCATCGGGCATTCCCAGGATTTGGTGAGACCATAACAATTACAACAGTGATACATGTATTGAAGTCAGTGACAGTTCGATTTATTGGACTCATAGCAGTCTTTTTTATGTCCAGCTGAGATCGGACCATACATTTACAAATTTATCACATAGACTGCCGTTACATTGAACTATCAGTTGCCGAACCATTGGATGCCGAACTATTAGATTGATGCTAATTTAGTATTTTTCTAGAAATGTGAACATTGTCCTAAATTTTACATATTGTATGAATATCCCCACTAGGGCCCAGTGGTGGTTTATTCTTGTATTAGTGCCAAGATATATATTTGATCATATTTTTTACATTGACATTTTAAATAAATTAAAATTTTATTACAATTTTGCAATTCTTGAATCATCATTATGCACCTTTTGTAGGTGAAATCTTAGAGGAGCGATTATATTACATATACTTTGATATTTCTTTGGGCGGTGGATTCCGGTATTTAGATTTTTGGTTGTGAGCTGCACCAAATTTTTAGATTTGTAAATTACTTCTATTAAAAAATCTTAATCCTTCCAGTACTTATCAGCTGCTGTATACTACAGAGGAAGTTCTTTTTGAATTTTCTTTCTGCCTGACCACAGTGCTCTCTGCTGACACCTCTGCCCATTTTAGGAACTGTCCTGAGTAGGAGCAAATCACCATAGCAAACCTCTCTTGCTCTGATAATTCCTGACATGGACAGAGGTGTCAGCGGAGAGCACTGTAGTCAGAGAGAAAGGAAATTCAAAAAGAAAATAACTTCCTCTGTAGAATAAAGTAGCTGATAAGTACTGGAAGGATTAAGATGTTTTAATAGAAGTAATTTACAAATCTGTTTAACTTCCTAGCACCAGTTTATTTAAAAGAAAATGTTTTCCAGTAAGTACCCCTTTAATGGCTTTTTCTATGTCCATGTTATCAGCTTTTTACATAAAAAGACTGAATAAAATCATAACACTCTGTACATCCCTAAGCATCTTCTATTATATATTGTCCTGGAGGCTGGGAGATTAGGACAGGGCTGCTAATACTGCAAATCAGTTTTTTTTAATTGCAAACCTGTTTCACGGTTTATGATCTAACTCTCCTGACATCTAGTGGATCTAAAAGGAAAAACAACCATTATACTGAGATTAATATAAATTAAAATACTTGCCTGCAAAATATCTTTTTTTTTAGTTTAGGAGGAGATAGGAACGAAAAGTAAAAAAGCTCCGTACACTGTGTAGTGGCCGTGCTCAGTTACTGCAGCTAAGCTTTCATTCACTTTAGTGGGATCTGAACTGCAGTAACCCTTTACTGCCCTCAGCAACAAATCACAACACAGATTTAATTTCTCAAAAACACTAAAAGAAATAAAATCTGTCCTGTGATTGATTGCTTTAGGCAATAAAGATTTTTTTTTTTTTGTTTAGATTGTTTTATAAATCTTTCCAAATGTGTAGATAGTCCTAAGCACCCTTAATGGCAAATGCATCAAGAGGTAAAGATCCCTGTATGAAAAAAAAAAAAAAAGTAAAAATAAGTAAAAAAAATACTGTATGTTCTGCACTTAGTAATTAATATGTGAATATGAGAAACCCCATCATTATTTGTATAATTTGTCTCTAGGGTCGCTATATGGGATGATGGTAGCCTGGAAATCATTAACATAACAATGCTGGATGAAGGAAGCTATACTTGCTTTGCTGAGAACAATAAAGGAAAAGGAAATAGTACGACAACTCTTTCTGTTAAAGGTAATGCTTATAGAAAAGCCCATTATGACTATATAACCTTAGAAATGATATGTGCCCATGAATCACTTCTTCCACCGTAATAGATTTTTTAACTTTTTGTACCTTGTTTTATTCTTACTTAAAGGGGTACTCTGCTGCTCAAGGTTTGGAACAAACTGTTCCGTACGCTGGAGCTGGCAGCTCGTGACGTCATAGCCCCGCCCCCTCACGATGTCACGCTCCACCTCCTCTATGCAAGTCTATGGGAGGGGCCGTGACAGCTGTCACGCCTCCTCCCATAGACTTGCGTTGAGGGGGCGGGGCGTGAAGTCGTGAGGGGGCTATGACGTCACGAGCTCCCGATGCCGTCTCCAGCATTCTGAACAGTTTGTTCCAAACGCTGAGCAGCGGAGTACACTTTAATAGGCTGAAGTGTAATTAAAATAGTTTAAAACAGATTTATCTTCCCGAATTGGTTAAAAACATGTAAACTGCAATATGTTGAGTGCTTTAAAATATATTTTTTTACTGCATAGACAAGGGCAGAATGCATAAAAAAATATGTGCTTGTACCCATGTGAGGCCATTAGCCTATTGTTCAGAAGTATATGACTAAATTAGAAATTACTGAGTAAAACGGACATGGAAAAGTATTTAGGAGTTTCAGAAAACTGAAAAAAACGGTCAGGCAGTTGCTGCAAAGGCAGATAGGATCATGCAGTGCATGAACAGTGACAAAAACATAATTCTACTATTGTACAAATAACTAGTCAGACCACCCATAAAAATATTGGGGCAGATTTACTATTAAATTGTTTTCCAGAATTCTGATGTATTTTTACTGCACATGAATTTAAGAAATGTTTCTGCATCCTCCAATGGCCCTGACAATATGGCTGTGGCTTCAGTAAAGGGAAATTAAGATATAGCACTTAAAGGGGTACTCCGGTGGAAAACTTTTTATTTTTTTTAAATCACCTGGTGCCAGAAAGTTAAACAGATTTGTAAATTACTTCTATTAAAAATTCTTAATCCTTCCAGTACTTATTAGCAGCTGTATACTACATATAAATTTTTTTTCTCTCACGACCACAGGGCTTTCTGCTGACACCTCTGTCCATTTTAGGAACTGTCCAGAGCAGCATATGTTTGCTATAGGGATTTTCTCCTGCTCTGGACAGTTCCTGACATGGACAGAGGTGTCAGCAGAGAGCACTGTGGTCAGACAGAAAAGAAATCCAAAAAGAAAAGAATTTCCTCTCTAGTATACAGCCGCTAATAAGTACTGGAAGGATTAAGATTTTTAATAGAAGTAATTTACAAATCTGTTTAACTTTCTGTCACCAGTTGATTTAAAAATACTTCCATTGGAGTACCCCCTGCCACTGTGTGGCAAAAAATGTGCCAGGATTTAGTTTTAGTTGGTCTTAACTTAGACTAGACAGTCTAAGAATATGACAGATTTGTCAAACAGCCTGAGCCACTTTGATAAACATATATACACACATTCAAAAAACATGCACCAAGAAGTAATTGTTGGTTGGAATCAAATTTTTATATGTGTGAATGCAATGATGATTTATGTAAGTAATTGTATCGTATTTTTTTCAACTGTAAATTTTTATTAAAATTTTCAATCAGAAAATAGGCACAAGGAATGACCAAGAGTAAAATAAGAAAACTGAGCAAGTAACTCCATAAATGCCTCACAAGAAATACTCAGTTATCAATCAGCGCCTATACTTTAGTAGTTTCTTGGGTAGGACCCCAAAAGGCCCGTGAACAAGCTCATCTAAAATAGAAGAGGTCAGATCATCCTAAAGACGAGACAAACAGGGACAAAAACAGGACACCAAAAGTAAGACGAGGGGAATAGGGAGAGAGGAGGAAAAAATAGCAAGGGGAGGGGGGGCAGAACCAGAAGAGAGTAAAAGAACTAAGGAGGTTGCCTGTCTGAGAACCGGTCCCAGGACTTCCACATGGAGAGGAAGAGAGGCAAGGAATTATTGAGGGAGGCAGTGAGGGATTCAAGAGAATGTATCTCCCAGATCCTTGCTACAAGATCCATCTCAGAGGGAGGGAGAGATTGCTTACAGCATTTTGCAATAAGAGTTTTATCCACCAAGACAATGTGCATGAACAACTTGAAAGGTCGTTTGGATAAGGCCCTACTGGAGAGATGCAACAAATAAACTAGTGGGTCTAAAGGGACCAGAACCGCTAGTACTTCGGTAACCAAACGCTTTACCATATCCCAATAAGCAATAATCGTAGGGCAGGACTAGAATATATGGAAGACCGTGCCTAACCCCACACCATAACGCCAACATTGACGGGGAATATTCGGGTTTAATTTATTAAGCAATTCAGGAGTATGGTACCAGCCCATTAGCATCTTAAATTGCCATTCTTTGTAGGCTGTGTAAATGGAAGCCTTAGAGGCCCGTTGCCAAATAATCTGCCATTGGGGAAGTGTGATGGTGGTGTTCAAAACCTCCTCCCCACCACTCATGTAACGAGAGATGGGGCACTCCCGTCAAGAGGAGCGTTAACAATGAAGTATATTTCCAAGAGAAGGTCATTTGTCTGTGGGCCAGAGCGGCACAACCGCTCGAAGGCCGTAGGTAGGGAGACTACATGAGTTCCTAGCGCAGACGACATAAAGTGTCTAAGCTGGAAATAGTGAAGTCATTGAGAGGAGGGAAGACCATCTCGGGAGACTAAGTTCTCAAAGAATGGCAGTGTGTGGGAAAGAGGGTCCACTATGGCAGCCCAAAAGAAGAGCCCTCTACCACCCCATTCCCTAACCATACAGGAAGTTAGGCCCGGGGGGAAGGCGGGGTGATAAAGAAAAGATTGCAGGGGAGAGGCAGAGGAAAAGAGTCAGAGTTTCCTGGAACAATACCCCCACACATATCGGGAGAAAGACATAGCTCCTAGCAGAAGGCCTAGGGGAACAGCAGGGGGAAGGGACTCCAGAGGAACGTATTTGGGTGAGTGGGTGGGTGCAAACCACAGCTTCTCTAACTCCATCCAGTGACTATAAGCGTGATATGGGGTCCAGGTAGCTAGGTGGCGTAGATGAGAAGCCCAGTAATACTTAGTGACATCCGGTACTGACATGCCCCCCATAGACCTACTAGCCATCATGACTGTCATCGGGAAGCAATGCATCTTACCGTCCCAAATGAATCGAAAAATGGCAGACTGAAATGCTCGCAGGGCAGACAAAGGTACTCTGACGGGCAATGTTTCAAATAAATAAAGCAACTTAGGGAGTGCCGTCATTTTGACCGCCACTATACGCCCGAAAAAGGAGACATATTGGGACCACCACTTGTCCAAAAGGGATTGAAGATGTCGGAAAAGAGGACAGTAGTTAGAATAAAGAGAGGAATAGCAAGAAGTAAGATGGACACCAAGGTAGCTAATAAGCAGAAGGGGACAGTCGAAAAGAATAGGCAGCTCGCAGCTAAGTGGAGAGGGAAAGAGGAAGGTTCAAAGGGGGGAACTCAGTTTTAGAAAGATTAATTTTGTAGCCAGAAACAACGCCGTAGGAATGTAGAACCCTATAGAGGTTAGGGAGAGAAGTCAAAGGTCTTGTGAGAGTGAGAAGAAAATCGTCCGCAAAGAGGCAAGTTTTGAACTCTCTATCATGGAGAGCAATTCCAGAGATATCTGTGTCCAGGGGGGACACAGACATCTCTGGAATTACTCTCACAAGACCTTTGACTTCTCTCCCTAACCTCTATAGGGTTCTACATTCCTACGGTGTTGTTTCTGGCTACAAAATTAATCTTTCTAAAACTGAATTCCTCCCTTTGAACCTTTCCCTCTGTCCAATGGTACTATACAGGGATGTCCGTTGTCTCCTCTGATTTTCGCTTTATGTATTAAACCTCTTGCTGCCATGATCAGGGTGATCATGGCAGCAAGAGGTTTAATACATAAAGCGAAAATCAGAGGAGACAACGGACACCCCTGTATAGTACCATTGGACAGAGGGAAAGGTGAAGAGGAGGCATGAGGAAGCTTGAGGGAGGCCGTAGGGGAAGAGTAGAGACCCCGCAGTGCGGTAAGGAAAATATCCGTAATCCCAAATTTTCGAAGGGTGGCAAAGAGAAAGTGCCAACCCAGCTTATAAATGGCCTTTTCAGCATCCAAAGTAAGGACAACAGCCTGCTCAGACTGCCAATTAACCAGATCTGTCAGATCAATCACCCGCCTCTTGTTTTCACCCCCCCTGACGGCAAGGTATGAAGCCCACCTGATCCTTATGGATGAGGGAGGGGAGGAAACAAACGAGAGGAGCTGATAAAATCTTCAGATCGGTATTGAGCAGGGCTATGGGCCTATAGCTTTAGCACTCATGCAAGTCCTTACCTGGTTTGGGAATAAGGGTAAGTAGAGAGTGCAAAAAGGACTGCGGAATCCCCTTACCCCCCAGGAATGAGTTAAAAAGAGGAACAAGGTGAGGAAGAAGAAGAGCAGAAAAGGTCTTGTAATATAAATAGGAGAAGCCATCTGGACCAGGGGAGCGTCCTGAAGGCAAAGACCGAATAACCTCAGTACCTTCTTCAAGCGTGATCAGAGCATTCAAAGTGGCCCGGTTAGATGCCGAGAGAGAGTGCAAGTGGCACTCCGAAAAAAAAGAGTCCAATAGAGCATCACATTCCTCTGGGTCAGAAGGTAATTGGGATGGAAGAGAGTAAAGCGTAGAGTAGTAGTCCCGAAAGAGAGAAAAAGCATCAGGGTGATAGTGAAGGGTACCGGAGGAATCCTTCAGAGCCGGGGGCATCTGGGCCGCAGCACGGTCTCGCAAGTGTCTAGCCAACATCAAGGGGGCCTTGTTACCCTTCTCGTAAAACTGTTTTTTAGCATAAAGAAGTTGTCGCTCAGCGCTGGAAGGGAAGGAGCGGAAGCAAGGCTGTTTCAAGGTTACGAATTTGTGTTTGCAGCTCCCGGGAACAGGCCCCTGAACTACCGATTTATGGGTCTCCCAGAGAACAGCCTGAGAGGAGATACTCAGCAATAGAGCCCTGGATCAACTCCCAGGAGGGCAAGGATTTAAGTAAAGAGTTGTTAAGCCGCCAGTGGCAAAACTTCCACAGCCAAGAGCACCACCGAGGGATAAAGGAGTCAAAGGAAGACGCAGCTGCCTCCGGAAGCCTAGAGGAAAAGAGGGAGAGGGGGGGTACACAAAGGGAAAGGGGGGGACAAAACATAACAAATAAGACAGGGAGAACATAGACATAAAGAAGAACAAAAAAACAATGAATCAAAAAATAAACCATTGACTACAGGTCAAAGAAGAGGCACAAAACATCAGTATGACTGAGGTACAAAAGCACCTCCAATATATCTTTCCATTTGGTAAGGCCTCAGTGGGGACATGAGAGATCATCGTCCAGAAGAAACGGAACCAGTCCAGGAAAGCTCCACCCACGAGGGCGTGCCAAAGTTAGCAAAAACAGATGACCACCAAGAAGGACATAGGATACATTAGTAACAACTTCTGTATAAGTGAAAAACAAGAAAAAACAATAACAAATAAATAATGTATCCCAAGGAAGAATGAAAAAATAGCTGAGTCCCATAGGATCACCTGCAGACATCCAGACCCCATCTGGATGGGGACGGGGAAGTCATGTCGGACAGGGGGGGCTGATTTCCTGCTCCCTCCAGACTGCCGATTGCGGACCGGCTGCCACACGAAGGGGGGGGGGGGGGTGGAGGGGAGAGGCCCCAGTCCATCACTTGGGGTGCAGGAATGTCTAAAGCAGAACAGAAAGACAGGATATCAGAGTGTGAGCCCAGGGCTTGTAGGGCAAAGGGGAAACTCCAGCAGTAAGGTACTTGATGGTTCTGGCTGACAGCCAGAAGAGGTTGGAGTAGGCGTCGCTTCCGGAGGGTGATCCATGAGAGCTCTTGATATAGCGGGATAGGAGCACCATCAAAATCAAAATTCCGCTGGGAGCAGGCCTTAGCCATAATAGCTTCTTTGAGTTGAAAGTCATTTACACAACAAATGACGTCTCTAGGTGGGCCATTGGAGGGTTTAGACCTAATGGCTCGGTGTGCCCTGTCCAAATTGATCTTGTGGGACAGAGGTTCACCCAAGAGAAGATTAAAAATAGCTTCCAGGGTAGCATGAAGATCTTCCTCCCAGGTGGCTTCGGGGAGACCCGGCACTCGGATATTGTTATGGAGTCCCCTATTATCCAGGTCCTCCATATGGTTATGCAAATCACAGAGGAACTCTGACTGTGAGGCAACAGTTGATTGAAGCTGAGCGATATATGCCCTAGTAGAATCGTGCGCCTCTTCCAGACTCTCAACTCTATCCAAAATATGCTGCAAGTCCTGGCGAAGAGAGGATATTTCAGAACGGCAGGCATCCTTAACCTCAGAGATTAAAGAGCAGAAGTCCTTCTTAGTAGGAATTTGGGATAGGAGCTGACACAAATCAAGGAGCGTAGGTGTGGGGCCTGGGATCCCCGGACACTCTAGATCCGCCTCAGATAGATTGTCCCAAGAAGACCCACCACCCACCGGAGCAGGGGCGTCATAGACCGTAGTTGTCACCTGAATCCCTCAAGGGTACAGAGGTAGAAACCCCTGCAGATGGTCTGTTAGTGGACATGCTCCTGGGAGGCTTGGGAGCACAAACTGGGGAGCGTGAGGAGTGGGCAGATGGGAAGTCCAGGATATCTCCAAGGGTTTGGGGGGGCGGATGGGTAGGGGGAGAGGCCCAGTCCAGCGTGGCAGATAGGTGACCCAAAGGTGAGACCTGGGGGTCCTGGGCAGCAGTGGTGACAGGCAGTCCTGATGTGGGAGAAATTAGAGAGAGGGAACCCCTCACTATGGCAGCCCACGAGGTCAGCTGAGCATCCAAGGACCCTCTATGGAGAGGGCCCAGTGATGAAGGAGGGAGACAGGATCCGTTCCTGCAGGATCATCGGCCACAGAGTCAAGGGGCAGTGCGGCCAGGAGGGCCAAACTCTGTACCTGTAGTTGAGGGTGTGTCAGCGCAGGCTCCGGAGTCTTCTGCGCATCCCTGTGGTGCCGGAGAGTGTGGCAGCGTCACTGCAGAGATCACCCGGCTTTAAGAGGGAGTCCCCGAACAGAAGCTCAAGCCAGAAGCGGGACCAGCAATGGTGGGCAGGCCGGCAGCTCCGGGAACTGGATGACAACAGAGGTACCTCTGGATGCCACAAGGTACCGGAGGAGGATGTTGGGCATCGGGGGGTCTCCTAGAAGGCTTACAAGAGATCTTCCCCATAAGGCAGCTTGCCGTCAGGGCTTAATATAGCTGGCATAGGGCCTCGTGGTGCAGGAGCTCCAGCACTAAGCCTCCATCTTCCATGGCGCCTCGCCACACCCCCAGTAATTGTATTATCAT